>NW_016820098.1:501480-510740 GCF_001698545.2 Rhinopithecus bieti | reverse complement strand
AATTTTCTTCTTTATTGGTTTTTTTTTTTTTGTTTTTTTTTTTGAGATGGAGTCTCAGTCTGTCACCCAGGCTGGAGTGCAGTGGTGCAATCTCCACTCGCTACAACTTCTGCCTCCCAGGTTCAAGCAATTCTCCTGCCTCAGCCTCGAGTAGCTAGCACAGGTACGCGCCACCATGACTGGCTATTTTTTGTATTTTTAGTAGAGATGGCGTTTCACCATGTTGGTCAGGCTGGTCTCGAACTCCTGACCTCAGGTGATCCACCTGCCTCAGCCTCCCGAAGTGTTGGGATTACAGGTGTGAGCCATTGTGCCGGCCTGTGCTTTTAGATAATACTATAAGGTTACATTAAAATTAAATGAACTAAGTAACAGGCAGCAATACAAAACCTTCCTCTGACGCCCAACCAAAAGTCCAGCTTATAAAGACAAAGGAGAATGGTCAAGTATGTGCTAAAGAGATCTTAATACCAAGCTATCAACCACTGGCACTATCTGCCATTTGCATCCATGTGCCAGGCACTTTTTTTTTTTTTGAGACGGAGTCTCGCTCTGTCGCCCAGGCTGGAGTGGAGTGCAGTGGCCGGATCTCAGCTCACTGCAAGCTCCGCCTCCCGGGTTCACACCATTCTCCTGCCTCAGCCTCCCGAGTAGCTGGGACTACAGGCGCCCGCCACCTCGCCTGGCTAGTTTTTTGTATTTTTTAGTAGAGACGGGGTTTCACCGTGTTAGCCAGGATGGTCTCGATCTCCTGACCTCGTGATCCGCCCGTCTCGGCCTCCCAAAGTGCTCGGATTACAGGCTTGAGCCACCGCGCCCGGCAACCAGGCACTTTTAAGGCCTGGTAAGGTTAAGTTCTAGTGTCTTCATCCTACAGTCAGGAAACCAAGGCCCAGAGCAACTTGTCCAAATCAGTATCTAACAGGTAATAAGGGTTGTTTATTGAGCTCTGTGTGCCAGCCAGTTCTAAACACCTTACAACTGTTACATCCTTATAACCTTATGAAGCTGCTATTTTTATTACCATCCTTTTTTTTCTTTTCTTATTAGAGATAGGGTCTTACTTTGTTGCCCAGACTGGAGTGCAGTGGTACGATCATGGCTCACTGCAGCCTCCACCTCCTGGGCCCAAGCAATCCTCCCACCTTGGCCTTTTGAGTAGCTGGGACTACAGGCACTTATCACACCCAGCTAATTAAAAATTTTTTGGGGGAGAGACAGGGGTCTCCCTACGTTGCCCAGGCTGGTCTCGAACTCCTGAGCTCAAGTAATCCTCTCACCTCGACCTTCCAAAGTGCTGGGATTTACAAGCATAAACCACTGTGCCTGGCCTTACCATGATTTTCCATCTGGGAAAACTGAAGTACAAAAGGGTTAAGTGACTAGCCTTTGTCCATACAGACAGTAAACGGCAGAGGCAGGATTTGAGTCAAGTAGACTGGGGCAATGTCTACACTTCTAACTACCACCCTATACTAGTGTATTGCCTGAATAATGAAGTAAATCTTTAAAGTTACTCCCCAAAATATTAAGTCACCCAGTTAACTAAAGTGTTCAAAGAACAAAGAGATGCTTGTCATTTCAGCAGAGTTCAGAAGACTTCTTAAGGCCAAGACAGGTTAGCACACTAAAATATATACTCTAAAACAAGAAAAAAGGAATTAAGCAATGTGTGGCTTCTCTAACCCAGTATTTCCATTTAATGGTATTAATACCCATGTTTACTTGGGATAAATCTAGCTTAATTTGTCAATCTATTCATTTAGTCCAAGTTTAAAATTGTTAAGAGGCTAGTGAACTGAAGTATCTAGAAAAGGTTGTCCTGGAAACAGTGCTCACATATATACTGGACTTTGTCAAAATTTCATTGTTCTATATATAACTCCCAGCATTTTTTAGCAGAATCAATTTACTTTCTAATAAAGCAAGATTATTAATATACATAAAGCTAACATGTAAAATTTTACCTCTATTTCAGATAGAAGCCAAAGCAAAACATGAGGAATAAAAACATTTATCTATGTATTCAGAATCACACACAAGTTACCTTTACAGTTCAATTTACTATATAGAAATCATTGGGTTTTATATTTTCAGTTAACTTTTGAACTGAGATTACAATATTATAACAAAAAAATTTACATTAATTCCGAACTTTTTAGCATACCAAATTGAAATACATAGGTTCAAATTTCAGATTTATGGCAAACAGTCTTCAAATACAATACAGACATTTCTTAAAAGTTACCGTATCATTCACATGTGATATTTGCAACTCTGAACTGTTTCATATAGAACAGCTCTCCTGCAGATATGGCAAAGTTGATATGCCATGAAGTTCAAGGCCTGTATAGTNTTAAGTGACTAGCCTTTGTCCATACAGACAGTAAACGGCAGAGGCAGGATTTGAGTCAAGTAGACTGGGGCAATGTCTACACTTCTAACTACCACCCTATACTAGTGTATTGCCTGAATAATGAAGTAAATCTTTAAAGTTACTCCCCAAAATATTAAGTCACCCAGTTAACTAAAGTGTTCAAAGAACAAAGAGATGCTTGTCATTTCAGCAGAGTTCAGAAGACTTCTTAAGGCCAAGACAGGTTAGCACACTAAAATATATACTCTAAAAACAAGAAAAAAGGAATTAAGCAATGTGTGGCTTCTCTAACCCAGTATTTCCATTTAATGGTATTAATACCCATGTTTACTTGGGATAAATCTAGCTTAATTTGTCAATCTATTCATTTAGTCCAAGTTTAAAATTGTTAAGAGGCTAGTGAACTGAAGTATCTAGAAAAGGTTGTCCTGGAAACAGTGCTCACATATATACTGGACTTTGTCAAAATTTCATTGTTCTATATATAACTCCCAGCATTTTTTAGCAGAATCAATTTACTTTCTAATAAAGCAAGATTATTAATATACATAAAGCTAACATGTAAAATTTTACCTCTATTTCAGATAGAAGCCAAAGCAAAACATGAGGAATAAAACATTTATCTATGTATTCAGAATCACACACAAGTTACCTTTACAGTTCAATTTACTATATAGAAATCATTGGGTTTTATATTTTCAGTTAACTTTTGAACTGAGATTACAATATTATAACAAAAAAATTTACATTAATTCCGAACTTTTAGCATACCAAATTGAAATACATAGGTTCAAATTTCAGATTTATGGCAAACAGTCTTCAAATACAATACAGACATTTCTTAAAAGTTACCGTATCATTCACATGTGATATTTGCAACTCTGAACTGTTTCATATAGAACAGCTCTCCTGCAGATATGGCAAAGTTGATATGCCATGAAGTTCAAGGCCTGTATAGTCAAGCCAAGGACTCAAAGTTGCACCATCTTTAAAAGGTTTGGCATTTCTGGACCACAACAATGCACAACATGTAAAGAAGGTAGGAAGCAGTTCCCCCTCCTTGTTAAACGGTTAAAAAAAAGTTACATGGTAGCTTGGAATTTTGCATAAAACCCCATAATATACTTTGGAAAAGTCCAAGGGCAATTGGATGGCAATGGATTGGGGTCCTATATATATATATTTTTAATAGAACCCATGAGAGTCAAATGGGCATTAATCAAATCAAAAAAAATATTAAGCACCTACTGGTTTAAGAGATTTAAATTTATTAGAGATTCATGATCAATTTCTTTCCACCTCGAAATCAAGGTGTAAAAACCAGCTATTAAGTGCATTCCAAACTTCTCCTATGTAGCACAGGTAGAATATTCTGTCCATTGGCACCAAAGTGAAGTCACATTTCCTCTTGGGAGACAGAAATTCCACACCTGAACATAGAGTAAGTTAGGAAAAAATGACCCCTGTTGTTTATTACTATTGTGATTCTGAGATCTAGGATTTCTAATATACTAGCAGTAAACAAAGCAAATTCCTGGCAACAACTGTCAGGTTAGTGATGCTAACTCCCTTCGCCCAACCACCATAAAGTTTTAGTAAGAAAAGAATTAAAAGTAATGACTAAGCAGAACAAATTGGAAATAACAAGAAACTAAGGGGAAAGTTCAAACCAACAACAAAAAATCCTAAATTTGAAATAACTGCAACTGAAGATAGTAAGTGTGCTTCACCCCAACCCCCACCCCAACTCTGAATTTAAACATTCCGTGCAAAAGAGCATCAGGTTTCTGGATAAAGATGTAGCCCTTCTTAAGTTTTAGTGCTCTGCAGTTTTCTGCAATTTTATTTCCCTCCCCCCAAGTTTATTCAAAGTATTTAACAGAATCTTCCATTTCAGCCAAAAGATTGTGATTCAAAGATTTACTAAGGTACTCTACGCATTCTATCTATACAGAAACACCTATTTATTATTACAATTGATTTATGCAGGATTAACATTTTTGGTGTTAAAATTGTTAAACATCATGCTTACTGCACATCAACTCTCCATAATGAATCTGAACTTCACAATGATTTACCAAACACTTTACTTAAATTACTAATTAAATAACTGAAAAATGCACTGAGCCAAACAAAACTTAACTGGGCTATAAAGAAAAAAACCCTTCAAAACAGTCCATATACACATCTATTTCAAAACTACCTTTGCTAGCTAGCCCCCTTCCCAAAGTTTTAGCCTGAAAAAACAGTAAAATCTACACAAAATTTTATTGCAATCATACAAGGGTTACATTAGGTCAACAAATACTATGATGCAATTTTACATTTATTAAACTACAGTTCAAAGCACAAATTTACACATTCTAAATACACTAAACGTTATCTAATGAAGTCACACTGGTCTTCCGCTAACATTTGATATATCTGGGTGAAAGACACGAACTTTACAAGACTTTAAACACAAATCCTTAGTATAAAAACTGTGTTCTTGTATGTAAACGATTTAATGGGGAACCCAATTAATGGGCTTCCATCTCCACTAAGTCATCCATTTTGTTGCATATTTTATTTTAAACGCTTAAGGGGTAGGACAAACTGGTAGGTTTAAATCTGGACACATTATCTAAATCTCCCATTATCCCCAATGAATTATAGATGAAAGCTGTTTTTGTCTGGTCCCAAATAGCTATTACTAATAGTTTTTGTTGCCAAAAGAATTAAGAGAATAAGATTGTTTAAATTATTTTTCCACACTGGAATGTTGACCAGACAAGCTTAACCTGCAACTTCAGATCTAAAGAAGCGTTAATGCCTGTTTAAGCTTCAGCGGAAAAGCTATCTTCTTGGCTCAGCTGAATGCAAGAAGGCACAAAGAAGAAGTTCTTCATCATTGAGTCTGAAGTAATTCCAGCATCTTGCATCTCATACCTAAATAGAAAAAATTCAGTTAAATTCTGAATTTAAGCCCAAAGACGATGTAATCACCTAACAAATGGATAATAAAATAGGACTATAACTAGTCTTCCAAATACCTTCAAAAGATCATCATTTTTTCTATTATAGCCATGCACTGCAGAGTGATGTTTTGGTCAGACTACACATATGACTGTGGTATACCCGTAAGATTACAGTGAAGTTTAAAAATTCCTATCACCTTGTTACATTGCAACAATCATGTCATAGCACAATACAATGTATTATCCTTTCTGTGTTTTAAGTATCTTAAGATACACAAATGCCACTGCATTACAACTGCCAACAGTATTAAACAGAGTAACATGCTGTATAGGTTTGTAGCCTAGGAGCAATATACCACATAGCCTAGATTATGTAGTAGACTATGCCATCATAAAATCACCTAATGTTCCATTTGTCAGAACAAATTCCCATCATTAAGCAACTACACTGTACAGGCAATACATGACTGTACTTCTAAGTTTAGCATTCATCACAGAATTAAAACTTATTAGCAAGTCTACAAGGACAGTTCAAATATCCCACCTGCCTTAAAATAAAATCACCTTACCAATCACTGAATGACATCATGTAATAAATGGCTGGCCTCTGAAAATCATTAAAAGCAGAAGGTTCATGGAAAGAATCTGCTCCCATGTTATCAAAGATAAGCCAATCTCCCACATTCAGCTCAGGAAGAAGACAGCTTTCCACAATTTGATCAAGCTCATCACAGGATGGACCCCAAAGGCTGCTTGTAAACAGAGGCTCATCTTCCTTGTATTTCTGTAGGAAAAGTTTTACAATTTTTACTCATACTTATGTAGGTATTGAATTTGTAAGAAGATAAGTATTTTTCACTGTCTCAGATCCAATGTGTTCATGGAAAAAAGGCCTAGAGCCAAGGGCAGGGTGCTCCTTAAGCCTCAATGGTACCATTAACTCCACTTAAAGGCAACAAACTAAAAAAGGGACTCCACCAGAAGAATGCAAATCCTCAAAAGGGGCATTTTCCCCATTCTAAAATGTTTTCAAAAGATTGGGAAGCATCTTAAAAATAACAGCTCAGTTTATAAAATGCCAAATAGGTTTTAATATTTCTGATAAAACTTGCCTTGTGAACCTCTGGAATGGTATTTAAGTCCTCAGACAGTTTACTTGCAAAAGAACCATAAACACCATCATTCATATAATACATGAAGGCTGGTTCATCACTTCCGGTTTTTTCTACTGGAATAACACAGGAAAGGGGAAAATGAATTTTTATTAAAATGGCTCATATAAAACAAATAAATGTAATTTTCACATTTCTCAAACTATTTAAACTTAAAAAGACACAGAGTACTCATTTCACAAAGGAAGATAACCAATGAGCACAAGAAAAAAGTGCTCTAGGGCTGGATGCGACGGCTCATGCCTGTAAAATTCTAGCATTTTGTGAGGCTGAGGTGGGCAGATCAATTGAGGTCAGGAGTTCAAGATCAGCCTGAACCATCTTACTAAAAATAGAAAAATTAGCCAGGTGTGGTGGTGCATGCCTGTAATCACAGCTACTGGGGAGGCTGGGGCACTAGAATCCCTTGAATCCAGGAGGCAGAGGTTACAGTGAGACAGTGAGCCAAGACTGCGCTACTGCACTCCAGCCTGGGTGACTGAATGAGACCCTGTCTCAAAAAAAAAAAAGTATTAAGATTCTTGAAGCCTTTCTGATAGTTGCTGTTTCAAAAAAAGAGGAAAAGATCAAGCAGCAAGGAAAACACTTTTAGTTTCTTTTCAAATCAGCAAGAGGAAGACAATATATGCACAAGTAATTAAATATGTGTTTGAATGTGGAATTAAAAATAAAAGTTGAGATTGTGCCACTCACTCCAGCCTGGATGACAGGGCAAAAACCCTGTCTCAAAAAAAAAAAAAAAAAAGAAAGAAAAGAAAAGAAAACAGTGCTCTATATCATTAGTCATCAGGTAAATGCAAATTAAAACCACAATGGGATACCATTACCACCAACCTACTGACTGGATCAACTTCACCAACCTACTGACTGGATCAACTTAAAGACTGACAATACAAAATATCAAAGAGCATGAGGAGCAACCAGAGTTCACACGTATACACTGCTAGTGGGAATCTCTGTGTGTGTGTGTGTGTGTATTGAGACAGGGTCTCACTGTTACTCAGGCTAGAGTGCAGTGGTGTGATCACAGCTCACCGCAGGTTTGAGCTTCAGGATCAATAGATCCTCTCACCTCACTCTGAAACCTTTGAAAACGCCCATTCTACTCACAGCTACTCTACTCTTAGCACAACCAATACTCATTTTCAGCTTTATCACTCGCCACAAAAAACAAACCAAGGCTCCTTAGAGAAACAACTGATTACAGGACTGAGGCAGAAAAAGGTTAAAATGAGCCTGGAACATCTTGATATACCAAAAAAGAAGTGCTCAGAGAATAACGGAGACATGTCAAGGGAAAAATGAGAGTAATAGATTATATAAACCTATTGAATAAAGATCTATCAGTCTAAACTCAAACAGGAGGGAAGGAAAAGATATTCTTTAAGTAAAGGCTAATATAAACAATAATGAAGTTAGAAATTCATCAATAGATGCTAAAACTAATGGGGTGAAAATCTGGTTAGAAACAGGCAATTTATTTACAGTCTCTAATTAACTTGCCACTTCACAATGGAGAGAAACCTAACTGACACAACCTTAAATAAGTGCTCAAAACTAGCATTTAAATTAAAAAAAAAAAAAAAAAAAAACAGCTGGGCGTGGTGGCATGCGCCTGTAATCCCAACTACTCGGGAGGCTGAGGCAGGAGAATCACTTGAGAAAGGCAGGAGGAGGCGGAGGTTGCAGTGAGCCAAGATCATGCCACTGCATTCCAGCCTGGGCAACAAGAGCAAAACTCTCTCTCAAAAAAAAAAAAAAATCACCACAAGGCCAGGTGTATTGACTCAAGCTTGTAATCTCAGCAATTTGGGAGGTTGAGACAGGTGGATCACTTGAGTTCAGGGGTTTGAGACCAGCCTGGGAAACACGACGAAACCCTCTACAAAATAAAAATAGAAAAAAACCTAGCCAGGCATGGTGGCATAGGCCTGTAGTCCCAGCTATGCAACAGGCTGAAGGTGGGAGGACTGCTTAAGCCAGGAGGTTGAGACTGCAATGAGCCCTGATGGAGCCACTGTACTCCAGCCTGGGCGACAAAACAAGAAAAAACACCTAGCATTATCAATATTAGAACAGACCACTATCATGTGCCTCCTAACATGATGAAGTGAGAATAATAGACCAACACTTCAGTGGACTTCATGCCCCAAATGTATAGCCTAAAAAATATAATCACGGCTGGGCGCGGTGGCTCACGCCTGTAATCCCAGCACTTTGGGAGACCGAGGCGGGTGGATCACGAAGTCAGGAGATCGAGACCATACTGGCTAACGGTAAAACCCTGTCTCTACTAAAAATACAAAAAAATTAGCCAGGGATGGTGGCAGGTGCCTGTAGTCCCAGCCACTCGGGAGACTGAGGCAGGAGAATGGCGTGAACCCAGGAGGCGGAGCTTGCAATGAGCCGAGATCGTGCCACTGCACTCCAGCCTGGGACACAGAGCGAGACTCCATCTCAAAAAAATATATATATATATATATATAATCATGAAGAATCATCAAACAAACCCAAACTAAGGATCAGCTATGAAATTTCTACTCTTCGAAAATGTCAAAGTTAAAAAATACAAAGTAATGAGCTGAGAAGCTATCCAGATTCAAGGAGAAATGACAAATTCAATGTGGTCCTGGACTGGATTCTAAACAAGGAAAAACAAAGCTGTAAAATAAGATAATATTGGGGAAATGGACAATTTTCCTATGGGATGTGGATTAGTCCACAGCAAAAAAAAAAAAAAAAAAAAAAAAAAAA
>NW_016820098.1:497507-501112 GCF_001698545.2 Rhinopithecus bieti | reverse complement strand
AGGGGGATAGGCCCAAAGCAAAAAAAAAAAAAAAAAAAAAAAGGCTTGTTAATGTAAAACAGTATTTCCTACAATAATATTTATTAGCCAACGAGATGGGACTGTCTAGTGCCTTTTTGTTGGTTTGACTTGAGTTAGATTATAAGGACGCTTTGTGGCCCTTAAGTAAGAAAGTACGAAAACAGAGCCTCCCTGTGATCCATGTGAGAAAAGGAGAACAGAAGAGAATAATGGATGAGAATTAATCATCTGGTAGACATTTATAAAAAACACACATATCTAAACATCAGTACCAAGAAAGTTGGATTTGGAAGTCTTATGGAATGGGACCTTGGCTTTAAGATTTTTTTTTTTTTTTTTTTTTTTTGAGACAGTCTCTCGCTCTTGTCGCCCAGGCTGGAGTCCAGTGGTATGATCTTGGGTGACTGCAACCTCCACCTCCCGGATTCAAGTGATTCTTCTGCCTCAGCCTCCTGAGTAGCCGGGATTACAGGTGTGCGCCACCACGCCCAGCTAAGTTTTGTATCTTTAGTAGAGACGGGGTTTCCACCATACTGGCCAGGCTGGTCTCGAACTTCTGACCTCGTGATCCACACGGCTCGGCCTCCCAAAGTGCTGGGATTATAGACATGAGCCACCATGCCCGGCCAGCTTTAAGATTTTTAAAAGCTGAAAACCACCTACAACTTCATGACCATCTGTTCATTTCCAGACTAACTGCAATTATCTACCAACAAAAATAAAACCATAAACTTCATAACTTACCTCCAGAGGGAAATTTATCATTTTCAACAACTTTCTTTGCTATGATATTAACTGCAAGTGTAAATGCAGAAGACACATAGTAGCTTCCGGGTTCTGAAATTATCTTAACACCAGATCCTTCAGGAAAGTAGATATCCAACAGAGGGCTGATAACATGATTTACCTGTGGATTTTAAATGCCACATTATGATTTCAATATTGGATCAGATAATTCGTAACATTCAGAAACTGATATTAACAAAATCTTCTAGGAAAATGGAGCAGTTCCAATCACAGACTATGAACCTTAGCAACTTCGTAATTATCTCCAAGCAATTAATTAGGCATGCTTTCAAGTCAGTTTATTTTGTAACTATCAGAATGGCATTAATTTTAAAAACAGATAGTTCTAGTAACAAATACTTACTGGTATTTGTTTTGTTTTGTTTTTTAAGTCATTTTCTATACCTGATCACTAAAACAGAAGCAAAATTTTCAAATCATAGTTTCTAGATATTAAAGAAGGAAGGAAGGAGGGCAGAGCAGGAAGGTGAGAAAACAGGTGTGACGTGCATCTGGCCTAAGTGCTAAAGTTGGCTGGGAGTGGTGGCTCATGCCTGTAACCCCAAAACTTTGGGAGGCTGGGGCAAGAGGATCACTTGAGGCCAGGAGTTCCAAGACCAGCTTGGACAATACAGAAAGACTTTTTTTTTTTTTTTTTTTTTTTAAGTCCCAGCTGCTTGGGAGGCTGAGGCGGGAGGATCACTTGAGCCCAGGAGTTGGAGGCTGCAGTGAGCTATAATTGTACAACTCCATTCCAGCGTGGGCAACACAGGAAGACCCTTTTTAAAACAAAACAAAAAAGGTAGTAGTGAAGTTTTCTAAGTATTAAATCATTTGTGCCATTAAGTATAGAAACACAACTGAAATAGAAAATGTTCCATGATAATGTTCAAAGAATTCTATCAAACTTTTCAAAGTTAGCTAGGTCTACTAACTACCATTAAGTATCCATATTTTCTAAGAATAAAATTTTAAAGAGACGTTACAGGGTTTACTTTCTGCCATTGTAAAAATCCTGCTCTACACATCCACCACTTAAGTAGCAAAGAAAGCAATTATTCTGTTATGTCATCTACTGAAAAGTTTACCTCTTCCAATTGAAATTCAGTTCCTGTGAATCCTCCACCAATGTCTAACATGTTCATCGTAAAGCCAATTTCTCCCTACAGATGGAAAAAAAATTATTTAAATGCTTTTCCAAATTGTAATGGATATGAGAACATTTAAAAAACCCCCCTAAGTATCTGTTCTGATCTTTAGTACAGCAAGTTCTTGGTTTTTTACTGATAGAAACAGATTGATTCAATGTTAGGTATGCTCTTTGATTTTATTTGTACTCTCTTCTAGACTTATGCAAGTTAATTACTATTTCACTCCTTTACCCGCTTAAAAGGTGTGACTGTATAGAGCTCTGAATGCTTATGTAATAAAAATGAGGTGTGTGACGTTGAATGTAGTCAGAGTAATTCACACAGGCAGAAAACAATACTTAGTCTTTAAGTTAACATCCTGGCTAAAATATCAAAATAATTTAAAGAAAGCACTTACAGCCATGTCAAACACACATCGAGCATCAGATAGAGCATGTACGTATACTTGAGATTCTTTGCAAGCACTCGAAACATGAAATCTGAAACACACAGAATAATAACCTTAAAGGAGCAGAAAGTTTTAGAGACATCTCCTGTAATTTCTTTCAACTGTCATTCATCATATTCATACCATTAAGTATCCACATTAACTTTACCAAATACTTAAACCATTAGAAGCATCAGCCTCTAATTAACCAAAGTTACAGTACCAGCTTTTTAGAAAAGGCAATGCCAAGATAAAACTGTAATTCTATAAACAAAAATTCTTAACAATAAGTCAATTATCAGTACTGTTGTAGTTATACAATAAGGTGTGCTTTTATGTATATGTGGTGCTTTTATGTTTATATAGTGAAGTAACAAGCGTACAAAATCGTATCACGTTCAGTTGAGCATAAAATTGAACATTCAGTTTTACCCAACCAAATACAAAAATGTGTCTGTTGTGAAACAAATATAAATGAACATTAATCAAGCTGAGTAACAGTATTACTATTATTCACTACTATTACTAGTGATAAAGTTTCGGAATAGAATACTTCCTGATTGTGGCAGTGGTTACACAAGTACTAAAATCCATAGAACTGTACACCATAAAGCCAATTTTTCTTTTCCCTTTATCTACTCGAGATAGTACTTCATTAATTTTTATGTCAACTTAAATTAAAACTTAGTTGAAATATGAACAAAACTCTCAAATGTGTCAATATTGTCACCTAAGCAGAATTCAAACTAGACTGACGTGGAATGTTATCTATTGTGTAGGGCACAGCACGATCCAATTCTTCGTTTAAAAGACTATCACCTATTTATGTACAAAGTAGAATAGAAAGATACACAGTAAGGTCAGGCACAGAGGCTCACACCTGTAATCCCAGCATTTTGGGAGGCCAAGGCGGGAAGACTGCTTGAGCCAGGAGTTTGAGGTTGCAGTGAGCCGTGATCATGCCACTGAACTCCAGCATGGGAGATAGAATGAGATACTATCTCAAAAACTAAATAATAAAATTAAAGATACACAATAAACTATTAACAGTGGGGACTCTACACATCTTTGTGAGTGTTTGAAAAAGCAAGACCTGGCCGGGCGCGGTGGCTCAAGCCTGTAATCCCAGCACTATGGGAGGCCGAGACGGGCGGATCACGAGGTCAGGAGATCAAGACCATCCTGGCTAACATGGTGAAAGCCCGTCTCTACTAAAAATA
>NW_016820098.1:489793-494920 GCF_001698545.2 Rhinopithecus bieti | reverse complement strand
AAAAAAAAAAAAAAAAAACTTTTTGCTTTTAAAAAGGCAAACCTTATCAGGGAGTCTTGCTCTGTTGCCCAGGCTGGAGTGCAGTGGCACAATCTTGACTTACTGCAGCCTCCGGCTCCTGGGATCAAGGGATTCTCTTGCCTCAGCTTCCCAAGTAGCTCGGATTACAGGCGTAGGCCACCCTGACCTTAAATGATCCACTGGCCTCGGCCTCCTAAAGTGCTGAAATTACAGGTGTGAGCCACTGCGCCCAGCCTTAAAAAAGGTAAACTTTCTAATAAAAAAAAAAAAAAAAAAAAAATTCCTCTGGATGCATGAAGGTGCAAGTAAAAAATTTAAACTTCATGTTCAAAAGAAAAGTATTAGCCTTAAAACAAAACTCCCCAAATCTACGGACTAGGCTTCGAAGACACTGTCAGTAAAGACCATTTAAGAACTATGGCCTGGGGTAGATTAAACCCTCAGCTAAACAGGAAGCTGACCACAGTATATCCTGTTCCTAACATTACAAAACTCAGTTACAGAAATAATGAAAATATAGCCATGGCCCTAATTTGATTATCACACCAACTATCAAGGATTCCTTGAAGATTACAAAATTATATCCCCAAACTGCCCTTAATTTTTTTAATCCCAATTCCACACGAAGAATCAAAGGTAGAGAGCCAATAAAATGCTACTAGTGTTTCCCACAGAGGACCTTTAAATAAGTTGTAATTATGATACACATCATTGCCCTACCACAAATGCTCCTTCTTCCCAGCTAAAAGACAAACCCAACCCTCTAAGTGGTAAGTAATATTTTCAAGTACTTAGTTTTATACTTACTTGGCATTTGGGTGATTACGCGCAATTTTCTTCAATTCAATTTCATTGTCACATGTCATGATATTTACTCCAACTTTTGCTGCATACTTTATCTGAGACACTTGCTTGCAAGGACTTATGTAAATAATGTTTTCTGGAGATACACCCAACTCTTGCACTAAAGCCATTTCATTCTGTGAAAATGAGGTTAAATTAAGAACACATAATGTCACAGTTCATATTCTGATAATGCTTCCTCTACTACTATTACCCCACCCCTTTTAAAACCAGGGTCTTACTCTTTGTATTCCAGGCTCAAGTGCAGTGGCACAATCATAGCTCAATGCAGCCTCCATCTCTGGGGCTGCTCAAGTGATCCTGCTGCCTCAGCCTCCTAAAGTGCTACGAGTACAGGTGTGAGTAACTGTGCCTAGTCAAACCAGTATTTTATTTATAAACATAAATAAATAAAAGTGAGATGAGAAATCTCACTATGTTGCCCAGGCTGGTCCTAAACTCCTGGCTCAAGCAACTCTTGCCTCAGCCTCTCAAAGTGGTGGGATTACAGGTGTTAGCCATTGCTCCTGGCCTAAACATTGTTAAAAGAAGCACCAAAGAAATCTCAGACCTTAGATATGTGCTATAGTTTGGCCTAGAAGTAGCTCTAGCCTAAGAATGAGGAACAAATTAAAGTTTTCAATTAATAAAGATAAAACGTTTCAAAGGCTCATCACACTGAAAACTTCCCTTTCATTGGTGCACTTTAAAAGCTTGTAATTTTCTGGCCCGGGCGCGGTGGCTCACGCCTATAATCCCAGCACTTTGGGAGGCCAAGGCAGGTGGATCCTGAGGTCAGGAGATCGAGACATCCTGGCTAATACAGTGAAACCCCGTCTCTACTAAAATACAAAAAATTAGCTGGGTGTGATGGCGGGCGCCTGTAGTCCCAGCTACCCAGGAGGCTGAGGCAGGAGAAGGGTGTGAACCCAGGAGACGGAGGTTGCAGTGAGCCGAGATCATGCCACTGCACTCCAGCCTGGGCGACAGAGCGAGACTCCATCTCAAAAAAATAAAAGAAAAGCAAAGCTTGTAATTTTCCAACATAGGGCTGCAGATTTAAACAATTATTTCAAAACTCCATCCAAAATCTAGCTTCCTTGCATCTGTTCTCTAACCACTGTAACTACATTAAGTTAAATTATTAAATGGTTCAGTTTAGTTAAAAGATGAAAATACTTACTTTACTGGAACAAGCAAATCCAGTTCCAAGAGCTGCCAAAATCTCAAGTACAGCTGGAGCAGAGTTGCACTTCACTGTGTAGAATGGCTTTATCTGAGCCACTACATTCTGCCATTGACTGTGTTTCTTCACAATCTTTCCAAGATCTCCCACAAAAAATGCATTTTCCCTGTCTATCATGGTTATGAAAAAAAGACAAATATGAACAAAAAACCATTAAAATCAAGTATCAAAATAGGAAGAACATCTTTCCTCCACAAATATATGGGCCAAGACATATATTTACATACAGTAGTACATTTAAAGCTTGTTAACTGATTAAGTAAACATTTAAAAGACTGAATACATTTGTTCTTTCTTCCATTTATTTTGCTGTGCTGTATACATAAGCATATAAAATATTTTCCCCTTTGAGATAAAAAAAAAACTATTTTCAATTACAGTGACAAAAGNATAAGCAAGACCTTTTTACTTTAGTAAGAATAGCAATGGACTGGCAAACAACATCTAGGGCTTAGTGTTACTATGTACTATGCCTGTAATTAGTTCTGAGGATATAATCAAGTCTTTGAACCTCTTGGAGTCTTGGTTTCCTCACATATAAAATTAAAAGGCTAAAAAAGCAAAGTCTAATTTATTGAAATTCCCCAGAGGAATTAAAAGGAGGAAAAGGCCTGACACTTTTATTTTCCTTAAGAATTCTAGCAAATCCCCTCCCATCCAATTTAAAAGGTGGCGATTTAAGTTACTCTGCACTAACCCGAATCAAAATATTATTTGCTATTCTTTTTATTGTGGGGAAGAAGATACAGTTGCAAAACAGTATGAAAAGGGACAAGGCATACTTGTTTTGCCTAAACTAAGAAGAAAACACATACATACGTTAAAAGACTAGAAAAAAATTGCGTCTTAGATTTCATGCAAATAAAGTCTTAAATCAATAACCAGAAAGACAGGCTATCACCGTAAAATGTTCACAGTTTTAAAAGTTTAAAACAAATACTCACTTAACCCCAATTATTTGGACATCAAGTTCCTTAGCACATTCCAAGAGATGCCTACAGTTCTTCAGGGTAGTGCCAAACTTCATGTTACCCTCTTCACCTCCAATATTATCTTCTGTTGCAATATGTAGTAAGACCCTAAGAGAAGGGGAGATGATTGGGGCAGAGTTGGTTTACATCATCATCAGCACATGTGAAGCCTGAAGATTGTAGGAAGTGTGTTGATTATGTTGCCAGTGCTCCCAAATCCAGCGACGGATGAATCAAGTGAACCTAATGAAAAACAATCCTGTATAGAGAAAAAACTAGCAATTAGGGCCTAAAGCATGAAGCTTACAAGGATGGGATTTTGGAAAATGCAGCAAGTTAAGACTCTGTTGTAGCATCAATAGTTGGTTGGGCTCTGTAATGAAAGACGACATTACTTTCAAATGAAGTCCATCAGTCCATAAATCCACCTAGGAAGACTAAATTGAATAGCAATGCCATCATTGTCTTTCAATAAAAATATCAGGGCTTTAAATGGCTTCAAATTTCTTTGATTGTGCTAACTAGCTAAACCTCCCTGCTTACTGCAAACATTCTTCCTACTAACATAGTTACATGCCAGCAGGTTTCTAACTGGAAAAAAATTGGTGTCTTTTTTGTCTGAGATGGAGTCTCACTCTGTCGCCCAGGCTGGAGTGCAGTGGTGCAATTTTGGCTCACTGCAACCTCTGCCTCGTGAGAGTGCCTCCTGAGTTCAAGCAATTCTCCTGCCTCAGCCTCCCAAAGTAGCTGGAAATACAAGAGTGCACCACCACGCCCAGCTAATTTTTTTTTACTTTTAGTGGAGACGGGGTTTCACCATGTTGACCAGGCTGGTCTCCTGACTTCAAGTGATCCACCCGCCTCGGCCTCCCAAAGTGCTGGGATTACAGGCATGAGCCACTGCGCCCAACCTAGAAAGCTTTTTTAAAAAATTATTTTATGTATTTAAACAGCAGCCTTCTAGTCTACTGATTCAAATCTATTTGGTATTTTCTTCCAAACCATGACAATCAAGACAGTATGACCAAGACTGATTACATTTCTTTAATTTCAGGAGCTGAGTAATGACAAACTGCTAGAAGTTGCAAATATACAAATTCTTTTTGTATAACTCTTTTCCTATGGATGTATTAATTACATAAACTAAGAAGGTTAATAATGTGGCCATGAAAATATAGCTATGGCTCTCATCTGGTAATTAGAGGACAAGACTGATAAAAGCAAAAATTATTCTAAGGTTAGAATTAGCTCCATCAAGAAGGTGCCAGTCCACAATCTAACATACATCACAAATCACAGCTTGTCTTCACAGGATCACAGAACAAGATTTTTCAGAAAAACAAGTGGTTCCCTAAAATTTTCCCAACAAGGTTTTCATCCACACAAAGATTTATCAGAGTAATCAATGCTGTCAGGATATCTTAAGTACACCATTAAAGTCAGTATGAAAATTATGTACATACAAAGAAAACACAGATACAGTACATTTTCAGAAACATACGTAACTCATTAAAAAAGTAAGCCAACAACTGCATAATTCAATATGCTTTTAGTATATTCTTAAGCCCTCTTGATATACCAGTTTGTGAAAACCTAAATATTTGCCTTAAATCTTTTTGCTTTTGGCCGGGCGCGGTGGCTCAAGCCTGTAATCCCAGCACTTTGGGAGGCCGAGACGGGCGGATCACGAGGTCAGGAGATCGAGACCATCCTGGCTAACACGGTGAAACTCCGTCTCTACTAAAAAAAATACAAAAAAACTAGTCGAGCGATGTGGCGGGCGCCTGTAGCCCCAGTTACTTGGGAGGCTGAGGCAGGAGAATGGCGTAAACCTGGGAGGCAGAGCTTGCAGTGAGCCGAGATCGCGCCACTGTACTCCAGCCTGGGCGACAGGACGAGACTCCGTCTCAAAAAAATTTAAATTTGCTCTCTTTGTTACCTTGGACAGTTTCTTTCACTTCTCAGAAACTTGATTTGTAGAATGAGGTTAATAATATAACTTTGGGTTATAGTAAAGATTTTTTAAAGGTCAAAAAGAAATACAAA
>NW_016820098.1:473948-489341 GCF_001698545.2 Rhinopithecus bieti | reverse complement strand
AATTCCTCTGGATGCATGAAGGTGCAAGTAAAAAATTTAAACTTCATGTTCAAAAAGAAAAGTATTAGCCTTAAAAACAAAACTCCCCAAATCTACGGACTAGGCTTCGAAGACACTGTCAGTAAAGACCATTTAAGAACTATGGCCTGGGGTAGATTAAACCCTCAGCTAAACAGGAAGCTGACCACAGTATATCCTGTTCCTAACATTACAAAACTCAGTTACAGAAATAATGAAAATATAGCCATGGCCCTAATTTGATTATCACACCAACTATCAAGGATTCCTTGAAGATTACAAAATTATATCCCCAAACTGCCCTTAATTTTTTTAATCCCAATTCCACACGAAGAATCAAAGGTAGAGAGCCAATAAAATGCTACTAGTGTTTCCCACAGAGGACCTTTAAATAAGTTGTAATTATGATACACATCATTGCCCTACCACAAATGCTCCTTCTTCCCAGCTAAAAGACAAACCCAACCCTCTAAGTGGTAAGTAATATTTTCAAGTACTTAGTTTTTATACTTACTTGGCATTTGGGTGATTACGCGCAATTTTCTTCAATTCAATTTCATTGTCACATGTCATGATATTTACTCCAACTTTTGCTGCATACTTTATCTGAGACACTTGCTTGCAAGGACTTATGTAAATAATGTTTTCTGGAGATACACCCAACTCTTGCACTAAAGCCATTTCATTCTGTGAAAATGAGGTTAAATTAAGAACACATAATGTCACAGTTCATATTCTGATAATGCTTCCTCTACTACTATTACCCCCACCCCTTTTAAAACCAGGGTCTTACTCTTTGTATTCCAGGCTCAAGTGCAGTGGCACAATCATAGCTCAATGCAGCCTCCATCTCTGGGGCTGCTCAAGTGATCCTGCTGCCTCAGCCTCCTAAAGTGCTACGAGTACAGGTGTGAGTAACTGTGCCTAGTCAAACCAGTATTTTTATTTAAAAACATAAATAAATAAAAAGTGAGATGAGAAATCTCACTATGTTGCCCAGGCTGGTCCTAAACTCCTGGCTCAAGCAACTCTTGCCTCAGCCTCTCAAAGTGGTGGGATTACAGGTGTTAGCCATTGCTCCTGGCCTAAACATTGTTAAAAAGAAGCACCAAAGAAATCTCAGACCTTAGATATGTGCTATAGTTTGGCCTAGAAGTAGCTCTAGCCTAAGAATGAGGAACAAATTAAAGTTTTCAATTATTAAAGATAAAACGTTTCAAAGGCTCATCACACTGAAAACTTCCCTTTCATTGGTGCACTTTAAAAGCTTGTAATTTTCTGGCCCGGGCGCGGTGGCTCACGCCTATAATCCCAGCACTTTGGGAGGCCAAGGCAGGTGGATCCTGAGGTCAGGAGATCGAGACATCCTGGCTAATACAGTGAAACCCCGTCTCTACTAAAAATACAAAAAATTAGCTGGGTGTGATGGCGGGCGCCTGTAGTCCCAGCTACCCAGGAGGCTGAGGCAGGAGAAGGGTGTGAACCCAGGAGACGGAGGTTGCAGTGAGCCGAGATCATGCCACTGCACTCCAGCCTGGGCGACAGAGCGAGACTCCATCTCAAAAAAATAAAAGAAAAGCAAAGCTTGTAATTTTCCAACATAGGGCTGCAGATTTAAACAATTATTTCAAAACTCCATCCAAAAATCTAGCTTCCTTGCATCTGTTCTCTAACCACTGTAACTACATTAAGTTAAATTATTAAATGGTTCAGTTTAGTTAAAAGATGAAAAATACTTACTTTACTGGAACAAGCAAATCCAGTTCCAAGAGCTGCCAAAATCTCAAGTACAGCTGGAGCAGAGTTGCACTTCACTGTGTAGAATGGCTTTATCTGAGCCACTACATTCTGCCATTGACTGTGTTTCTTCACAATCTTTCCAAGATCTCCCACAAAAAATGCATTTTTCCCTGTCTATCATGGTTATGAAAAAAAGACAAATATGAACAAAAAACCATTAAAAATCAAGTATCAAAATAGGAAGAACATCTTTCCTCCACAAATATATGGGCCAAGACATATATTTACATACAGTAGTACATTTAAAGCTTGTTAACTGATTAAGTAAACATTTAAAAAGACTGAATACATTTGTTCTTTCTTCCATTTATTTTGCTGTGCTGTATACATAAGCATATAAAATATTTTCCCCTTTGAGATAAAAAAAAAACTATTTTCAATTACAGTGACAAAAGTCAAAATGAAACTCCCTTGATTTTACTTTTTGGCAGTTGAAGAAAGGAAACCTATTTTCTCCCATGCTTCCCCCACTGTTTAAAATACTTTGGCAGCTCAGGATATAATTTCCTAATACAGTAAGAAGAAATGCTAAACAAAAGCTATATATCAACATTAAAAGTGCACCTTAAGATAACATGGTAAAATAAGAGACCATCTTCACTGGGAAACCTCTTATTTTATTACTTTTTTCAGAGTTGAGGTCTTGCTCTGTAGCAGACTGGACGGCAGTGGTGCAATCATAGCTTACTACAGCCTCCAACTCCTGGAGCTCAAGAGATCCTCCCATTAGGCCTCCCAAAGTGCTGGGATTACAGGTATGAGCCACCGTGCCCGACCAGGAAACCATTTTAAAAAAGACAAGGTTGTTAGTCTGCACATGGAGACGTCAAAATTAGATTTTAAAAGTACGTAAGTCTACCAAATATCAGATAAGCCTGAATAAGAATAATCTTCCTTAAAGTTGTGGCTATTCTAGAACTAGAAAGATGACTTATGCTTGTTGGACAGAACATATATTCCTCAATGTTAGATAGCAGGCAAAAAAATCTTATTTAGGACGTACAACATCCAAATACTGTTTGAGAATCCATGAAGACAATGTTACTGTTTTGACCTCTTTAATTCACAGTATTTGAAAATGTCCATTAGAATATAGTGCCCAACTGATATAAATGCAAAATGCACATTATATGCAGCAGAATTTTAACAGTTGTATTAAGTTATCCATCCTCCCAAGTTATGGAATCTATAGTATTCTGGAGACAAAAAGTTTATATTTAATTTGATTGGGAAAAAATAAGATATTTATGGGTACCACCAAGAGAAATGGGATGAAACAACAAGGTATTCAGCTTCCTTCCTTATCTTAGGCATGATGTGAGTCTAGAAAATTCTCAGTAGGCAACGAAACACAAATTTAGGGAGCAGGGAAGCCTTGTATTTAATGAATATTCAACAAAATTAAGCAGGCTTAGGCAAACAATAGGAAAATGAAAAGTGAGATAAGTTAGAAAGTCACTATAATGACATGTGCAAAGACGAATAGATAGTGGGAATGGAGGAGGAGATGAATACAAAGATGTGATGGAGGCAAGACCAAGGTTAAAAGCACAAACAACAGGTGGACTGAATGACTCAGAGAACACAGAAGTGTCACCCCAGAACCAGCAGAGAACAGGGTTGAGGACTAATCCTCATTGAATGCTACTAAATGTGGGGTAATTTAGATGTGGGATGAAAGGAATATTTCAAAGATTATATCTGACCCCCAAAAAATGTTGCAAAAAGAAGAATAAAGTTAAGTGATTAAGAACGATCATCAAAATTTGACTAGGAGCTAGTGGCAACTGACTGAAGGATGACTTGGCAGAAATTGGTTGACCAATATGACAAGTTTCATGACCAATATGTCAAGTTTTCAGCAGTTGAATGGCAGAGGAAGACAAAGCGATTTTTGCTAGGATGAAGGGAAGATGAACACGTCTGTAGACTTAAGGTCAAGAGAAGGAGAGAATTTTGGATATTCGATTACTGAACACCAGTAACATGAAAAACAATTCTCTAACAAGTTTGGTGGAATATAGGAAATTTTCTCCAATAAAGAAAGATTGTATCATTTAAGTCTAATATGAAAAAAAATTCAGTTCAACTCATCAGATCTCTTTCACACCATATAGCAGAGACTCAAAAGTTGAGGATGTTTTTATTTTTACCAAGTTTACCAGGCTGGGTGCAGTGGCTCACACCTATAATCCCAGCACTTTGAGAGGCCGAGGTGGGTGGATCACCTGAAGTCAGGAGTTTGAGACCAGACTGTCAACATGGTGAAACTCTGTCTCTACTACAAATATAAAAATCAGCTGGGCCTGGTGCTGGGCGCCTGTAATCCCAGCTACTTGGGAGGCTAAGGCAGGAGAATCGCTTGAACCAGGGAGGCCAAGGTTGCAGTGAGCTGAGATCGCACCACTGCGCTCCGGTCTGGGCAACAAGAGCGAAACTTCATCTCAAAGAGAAAAAAAAAAAAAAAAATCACCTTAAGTAGCAGTGAGTATATGATTCTGTAGAAGTTGACTCCTGGAGCAGTAGAGAGTAAGCATTCAGGAGAAATTATCAAATTCTCAATGAACATACACAACCAAGATTATCTGAAAGTAAATTAATATCCACTGAAGAATACAACTGAGACCAGGCGCGGTGGCTCACACTTGTAATCCCAACACTCTGGGAGGCCCAGGCAGGCAGATCACATGTTGGTCAGGCGTTCAAGACCAGCCTGGCCAACATGACGAAACCCCATCTACTAAAAATACAAAAACTGAGGCCGGGCGCAGTGGCTCATGCCTGTAATCCCAGCACTTTGGGAGGCCGAGGCGGGTGGATCACCTGAGGTCAGGAGTTCGAGACCAGCCTGTCCAACATGGTGAAACCCCATCTCTACTAAAAATACAAAAAATTAGCTGGGCATGGTGGCGGGCGCCTGTAATCCCAGCTACTCGGGAGGCCGAGGCTGGAGAATTGCTTGAACCTGGGAGGCCGAGGTTGCAGTGAGCTGAGATCGTGCCACTGCACTCCAGCCTGGGCTACAAAGGGAGACTCCATCAAAAAAAAAAAAAACTTAGCTGGGCATGGTGGCACACATCTGTAATCACAGCTACTCAGAAGGCTGAGGCATAAGGATCCTATATCAATTGCTTGAACCCAGGAGGCAGAAGTCACAGTGAGCCGAGATCATGCCACTCAACTCCAGCCTGGGCAACAGTGTAAGAATCCATCTCGCCGGGCGTCGGTGGCTCAAGCTGTAATTCCCAGCACTTGGGAGGAGCGAGACGGGCGGATCCACGAGTCAGGAGTGGGAGATCGAGACCATCCGTGGCTAACACGGTTGAACACCCGCGTCTCTACTAAGAAGAATACAAAAAAAAACTAGCGGGCGAGTGTTGACGCCTGTAGTCCCCAGCGTACCCGGGAGGGCTGAGGCGGAGAATGGCGTGAACGCCGGAGCGGAGCTTGCAGTGAGCTTGAGATCCGGCCACAGCTACTCCAGCCTGGGTGACAGAGCAAGACTCTGTCTCAAAAAAAAAAAAGAATCCATCTCAAACAAACAAGCAAAAAAAAAAAAAAAAAAAAAGAACTGAGGCCAGGCACGGTAGCTCGTGCCTATAATCCCAGCACTTTGGGAGGCTGAGGTAGGTAGATCACCTGAGGTCAGGAGTTCAAGACCAGCACGGCTGACACAGTGAAACCTCGTCTCTACTAAAATACAAAAATTAGCCAGGCGTGGTGGTGTGCGCCTGTAATTCTAGCTACTTCAGGAGGCTGAGGGAGGAGAAATGCTTGAGCCCAGGAGGCGAGGGCTGCACATGAGCCAAGATTGCACCACTGCACTCCAGTCTGGGTGACAGAGTGACACTCGTCTCCAAAAAAAAAGAAAAAAGAAAAAAAGAAAATTGAGAAAAATGAGTAAGAAGCCATGTACTGATTAGAAGGTTGGCTGGCATCACATCAACAGAATAAACAGAACATAACTGGGTGCCAGATGCTAAAAGGCATAGCAGGGTAGCAGGGAAAAGGGGGCATAGGGAGGATTTTTAAATAAGGTGGATGGGAAAAAAAAAATGGATCACTACTCAAAGGAAATGGGTGTGGGGGGTGAAGGTCAAGTTAAATCAGATAACATCTGAACCAAGTACTTTTAATCAGATTACCATCTTGGAAATTAAAAAGCATTCATGTTTCAGAGCTTGGAAAATGACAAACACTGTATTTGAGAAGTGGCACTTACCAGGGTATGTTCATAAACATAGTTATCAATAACATTTCCAAGGTTTGTTCCTTCATCCAAAAGGCCAACGGAGTAGTTTGCATCATCAATAAATCCTTTCATCTCAGCCGTATTCCACAAAGCCGAAAGTCATAAACCAGGAAAGACAAGAGACGGGCCACCAAGCCTATGTCTGGGTCCTTAGAATATGCAACAAACTGTCAAAATATAAGTTATATAAGTCTGTATTATTCCTATAGACATAATGTACGAGTCAATGAAAGTGTGCTAAGTGCCTAATTTAGTGAGGAATGTATGCAATCATTTTACAATTTCAGAAACATCAGATTATTAATTTCCTTTAACGCCTATTTAAAAAAGCAAATACATGAATTAAAATACATTTACCCAAAAAGGTCAATATAATTTGAAGAGGTAACTCACATACATACACAATATATTACAAGCCTATATGGTCCCCTTATTTACAGAGTTGAAGACCCAATCTGTATTATTATCTTGTTTTGTGCGCCTGTAACACACTTAATTTTACCCATTTTAAGAGTAAAGAAACCTAGTAAAGTAAGTATCTGCAGCCAAGAAATCAAAATACCAGTCTCAACTTCCAATATACTGTCAGCCACATAATAATACTGCCAGGTAATTGCAGATAAATGTCTTATAAATAAATAAAAGTCCTGGCCAGGCATGGTGGCCCAGCACTTTGGGAAATTTTTAATTTTCTTTAATTTCTTTAATTTCTTTGGGAAAATTTTAGTTTTCCCAGCACTTTGGGAGGCCCAGGCCGGTGGATTGCTTGAGCCTAGGAGTTTGAGACCAGCCTGGACAACATAGCAAGACTCCGTCTCTCCTAAAAAAAAAAAAAAAAAATTCCCAAGTAGGTGAAAGTAATAAAAATGGGTGAGGGTGGACGGTGGCTTGAGGGAACAATCTGAAGCTTTGATACAGACTGCCTAGGCCTTATCTCAAGCTAAAACAGTACTAGCTACATCAAGTTAGCAATGTTATGAGGTGAGTTGCTTTGGTGAAATCACTGGACTAGGAGTCAGAAGACCTGGTCCTGGTTGTATCATTTAGGAGAATCTACATCAATTTCTCTAAACCTCAGTTAACTATCTTAGTTATTTATTCAATAGGTTGTTTAAAAAAAAAATCATAAAGCATACAAATTAAAAACATCTGTTTCAGTGCTGGCTAGACTAGAGCTAGATTGTCAATTACCAGAAATGCAAAAACAACGTAATTAGAAACTACATTTGTAAGTTAGGTATCTGTACATCCTGAACCAGTTACTAAGAAATCTGATTTTTAAAATGGCTTTAGGCTAAATCCTACCCCTCTCCAATCAAATCAATAAAATAAACCTGCCCACTCCACCCGAGCACTCATTGTCCTGAGGCAGCACATACTGACATATAGGTTTATCTTCTTTGTTGAACTTCACTGGTCCTTAGGTTACTTTAGGAAATAACTTCAACATAAATGAGATAAAACAGGTCCACCAGACAGGATACTACTTAATATCTGGTACTAATTTCTGGCTGCCACATTAATAATGGCACTGACCAGCTGTCTTGTAGACTATTTTAAAACCTGCACAGCCTTTCCTGTGTCCTTGATTCCTCCCGCCACCCTCCCCAGTGCCCCAAACTAGAGTTCACCCTTGGGTGATGGCCACTCTCCTGAAAGTGTAATCCATTCCAATGGTTCTTAAAAGTGTCAGCATTTTGGCTTCACCAAAACAGTCCTTAATAAGCTGTATTAGTCAAATTTCATGAAATACAAATACTCAGTTTTAATTTTTAAAACACTAACAGCTTCATTTCCAAGAAGCTAACTACATTCAATGCAACTCATCAGATCTCTTTCATGCCATATAGCACAGACTGAAAAGTTGATGTTTTTATTTTACCAGGTTAACTGAGGCCTGTCTGAATAGACCTAATACTTATGCAGTGAAGTTAAATCACAGCCTGCACATTCTCTAAAGGTTGTTATAATAGGACTGCTGTAAATCTGTGCCCAGAAAATAGGGATTTTAGGCTAAGAATACATGTTTATTTTACGCAATTTAAAGCACCAATTTTGGGGGGATATTCAACTGAGTACTAAGAACAATTAAAAAATAAAGGTCACGGCCGGGCGCGGTGGCTCAAGCCTGTAATCCCAGCACTTTGGGAGGCCGAGACGGGTGGATCACGAGGTCAGGAGATCGAGACCATCCTGGCTAACACGGTGAAACCCCGTCTCTACTTAAAAAAAAGAAAAAATACAAAAACTAGCTGGGCGAGGTGGTGGGCGCCTGTAGTCCCAGCTCCTCGGGAGGCTGAGGCAGGAGAATGGCGTAAACCCGGGAGGTGGAGCTTGCAGTGAGCTGAGATCCGGCCACTGCACTCCAGTCCGGGCGACAGAGTGAGACTCCGCCTCAAAAAATAAAAAATAAAAAATAAAAAAATAAAAAAATAAATAAAGGTCACTCATTTAAAAAGATCAATACAAGAAAATAAGGTAAAACTTCCTGTTAAGTTTAGCATCACTAACCTTTTGGCATAGCAGCCAGTTTTCATTTATCCTACTATTAATAAATGAAAAAATACGTAATCAAGACTTTTGGCCTAAATAAAATACTTTGAAATGAAAATACATAAATAAATAAATAGTGTCCTCACTTTATGTCAACAGCTTCTTGCAAACTGCATCTTTTAAGTAAAAGCAGTAAAACGAAACCATTTTTTTCTTACCATTATAATGAAATGTTATTTGAGGGCTTGCTGTACGTCTTTTTACTTAAATTCGCAGTTTCCAAGATCCTACTGATGATGTTCAGTGAGGACTTAATTGTATCTCAGTTGCTAAGTCTCTGATCATAGTCTAATACATACGTAGTATTTAGTATTTACTTGAAAACCTTTGGTTATTGATTATAGACCACAACACGCAACTGCTGCCAAATACAGAAGGCCTAGCTTTTAAGTCAGGATAAGATAAACCTCGATTTCCTACAACCATAGTATTCTTAGGAAGGGTAATTTTCCTTTAACAGTCAGGATCCTCAGTACTTATAAAAACATCAGGTCCACTGGATAAAGTCTTACTCACTGACTCCCTACATTCTTCAGAGCTTCTGCTAGAGTAGTATGATGATATGGATAAAGATATTTTTTCCCAAATATTTTCAAACCATGCAATTTCATAGGTTCAACTCTGACTGCCTGCTAAGCTAGCTTAAAGCTAACAGTAAACATGTTTATAGCAGTCTCCCAGCCTAAGTATTTCATCTATTCAATATTAATTCTCCTAACACTTAAAACCACGATGACGGTATTATCTCCATTTATATACTGAGGAATGGAATAATTAAGTAGGTTAGCTCTAGAGCTACTAATGATCAAACAATGTCAAAACATTTAAAACAATATGAAAACCCTGCTTCCCCAACACCCCATCTCTATAAAACACAGGACTTCTTTTTTTGGGGAAATCCAACACAGTTCTCTGTCTCTTTAAAAGAACTTTAACATATCCACATAATCAACTAACCCCTTTCAGACATATAAACACCCATACTTGTTGAAAAATGCTAAGTTTATTCACACTGGTATAAAAACATTATCACGCCTCCTCGTAGCCTTTCTTCACATGATGTCCCTTTTGCAGCAAATCCCCAACTCCACCCCAGGCAACCACTGACCAACTTCTTGTCACTATAAATCAGACTTTTATAGAAGCTAAATAATTTTAAACATCAACTGAAGGCTAAACCAAAACAGCTGACATATAGTGGCATTATCAATATAAATAAAAATAGTGAAAAACATGACCTCCTCTAAAGGAAAGATAAAATGTTTGTGGAGTTCGCTATTCATCTTTGAAATGGAACTGTCACTTCAGAAGTAACAGCAGAGTTGTTAACCAAGTCCCAGCTGAGTGACAAAGTCATTCTGTTGGAAAAACGAAATAAAATTCATTTGCTATACTGGCAGTACTTGACAAAATGAATTAAGGATCACCTGAATCCACATACGCAGTACATTAACATTTGTTTTCTTTCGTTACACAGAGAACTACAATAAAGTAGTTGATTGAACCCAGTACTTTGGGAAGCTGAGGCAGGATTTTGTGAGGCCAGAAGTTTGAGATCAGCCTGAGCAACATAGGGGAGACCTCATCTCTTAAAAACAAACAAACAAACAAAAAAACCCAATAAAGCTCTAATGGAGGTTTATTTTCCTTGATGCTCTCTTGAAGGCTTTGAGATTGCTGTAAATTCCTAGCCCAGAGTAGGTACTCAGAAACAAATGGACAAAAGACTTCACAACAAAGAGTGAGGAGTTCTTAAACTTAGGGGTGGTGGTAATGAACCCCTGGAAGTGTATTGAAAAAGTAAGTACATTTTCCTTTTTTTTTTTTTTTTTTGAGAAAAGGTCTCACTCTTGTCACCCAGACTGGAGTGCAGTGGCATGATCAAAGCTCACTGAAGCCTCAACCACTCAGGCGATCCTCCTACCGCAGCCTTCAATCCCACCTCCACTCAGTCAGTCCCTGTAGCTGGGACTACAGAACATGCCACCATGTCCAGCTAATTTTTTTTATTTTTTGTAGAGAACTCTTTGTTCATAGTGTCTCATTATGTTGCCCCAGACTGGTCTAAAGCTCCTGGTCTCAAGCAATCCTCCCTCCGTAGTCTCCCTAAGTGTTGTAATTACTGGCTTGAGCCACTCTGTCCAGCTCTTTCACATTCTTAAAAGAAGCCCATAACTTTGATATGCAAGCAATCCAGATATATAGTCATGCGTTGCATATGCATAACGTTTTTGACAAGGACAGATCAAATACATGAAGGTGGTCTCATAATACCACATTTTTACTATACCTTTTCTGTGTTTAGATACACAGATACTTACCACTGTGTTAAACTGTCAACAGTATCCAGTACCAATACACAGGATGGTAGCCTAGGAGCAGTAAGCTACACCATACAGCTTGGGTGTGTCGTAGGCTGTACTATCTAGGTTTCTATACGTACACTATGATGTTCAAACAACTTATGAAATGTCACCTAAAGACACATTTCTCAGAATGTATCTCTGTCATTAAGCTACCCATGCCTGTGAATGCAAAGCTCAACTATCAGCTACTGTTAAAGACCAAAAGGCCAAAAAAAAGCCAGTTCCTCAAAAGAATTTGTAAAACACAAACACCTCCAGCAACAAGTTTTCTTTTTTTGTTTGTCCTCTTTATGGTGAATGGGGTCTTACTACATTGGCCAGGCTAGTCTCTAATTCTTGGGCTCAAGCTATCCTCCCGTCTCTGCCTCTCTTAAGTGCTGATATTACCAGTGTGAGCCACTATGACTAGTCAAATTTTCTAATACATCTCGAGGCAACAAAGTCTTTGTTCAAATGAAATGCCACTTGGAAACCCAATATTTCCAGCTGAAAAGGGATAAGCAGGTGGGTAAGGTAGGCTGCTTAAGTCTTCCCTATGTTGTGCCCCAATCTCACTGAAAGTCCTAAAAAAGCAGCTCAAATCATACCTCTGGGATCACTGCTTGCAGTTTTCTTAATACATTAGCAAAAATAGTTTACAGTTCCATTGTTACAAAAAGAAAGGTTTATGTTCTTACATTTATACCTTACTGAAAGCACTAAGAAATATTCTGCCAAAACATTTTCAGGAGGTATTAAAGTTAATTGGTGACAATGTTAAACCAAAAATCTTAGACACTGCATGTTCTAGGGAGCAAGCATGAAAATAAGTGTGCATGTGTTGGGGGTGAGCAATTTATACCTTATGCCAGGTTCACTAAGTTAATCTACCTCAAAACACCACAGGGGGCTGGGAGCAGAGTAATCCCAACACTTTGGGAGGCCAAGGCAGGCAGATCACGAGGTCCAGAGATCGAGACCATCCTGGCCAACATGGTGAAACCCATCTCTACTAAAAATATAAAAATTAGCTAGGCATGGTGGCACACACCTGTAGTCCCAGCTACTCGGGAGGATAAGGCAGGAGAATCGCTTGAACCCAGGAGGTGGAGGTTACAGTGAGCCGAGATTGTGCCAAGGCACTCCAGCCTAGCGACAGAGAGAGACTCCTTCTCAAAACAAAACAAAACACCCCACAGGGACTCTTTCCAGGATGTCTCCATACTCTCCACCAAGAATGCAGACTCAAACCAAGGTGATACATCAAAGATCTCCCTGCAGTTCTGAGTGGAAATAATTCTCAAAAGAAACTGTACCACTTCTTCTGGCTTACATATCAGAAACAGGACTGATATTATCAATAGACACTAGAAAGTATTCTCTACTCACAAGCACTTTTAAGCTATTTTCAACCACCTTATTAACATAAGGTTGAGAAAGCTCAGGTTATTTTACACTAATACAGTAGCGTATAACCATAATACTACTTTTATTAATAATTTCCTCTTAGACTCATAACTGAGAAGAAAAAATATGTAACATTCCTTATTCACACCTTCATATTGGTGTTTTCTGTTAATACATTTTTCCATGAAGAGCTGCCAAAAGAAACAAAAGGCTCCAAAGAACCACACTGCTCCCTGGAGCCTTTCATGAGGCCGCTGAGTCCTCATGTTCATCGACAGGGTAGCTCCAAGAGTAGCGGCTGCAGCAGCTGGGCACTTGCCTTGTTACACACCTGCTACAAAGGCTTCTACAGTTGATTGTACTTCAGAAGAAACTGATACATCTCTCAAATAATCACAAGATAATTCTGGCAGCAACAGCCCACTTGACACCAAGCTGGATGAATATGAGTCTTGGATTTCTGAAGTGAAGACCTCCCTGGAAGTAGAACAGGGAGAGCTGAAAGGTTGAGAATACTGTTTCAGAGATACCTAAGCAGGAAACCCAACCTTAATACATCAACCATTTTCTAAAAGGATTTTACTCATTAAAATGAGAAAAGATATTCTGAAATTTATACTATTACTGTTACTCTGAAGATGTCTAAGTGCATTTCTACTTTTATTTTTACATAGGCATTTGATGATTTAGCACCCAGCTCACAGCTTTAAAAATATACAATGTTGCTTAAGTCCCCTCTGCATTCTACCTACAACAAAAAATGTTACTTACCACATAGAATACCTTTAAAAGTAATTGACCAGAAGAGCACTAGAAGCTTCTAAAGAATGACTCTGGTACTATAGATGTGAGACCTCGAGTAGGTCTGAATCACTACAAAAGAATTCCAGGAAGCTACATACTGAAACTGGTAGGAAATCCTATAAACTGAGGGATCATAAGATCAGGTAAACTTCTGCCACCCTGGACCCCAAAATAAGTGATAGACAATAATAGCCTACATTGAGTACTCAGGATAAATCAGGACAAGGCTTGCTTCAATAAGAAAGCCAGTAATCACAATGCATACCCCTAAAAATTATTTTTCAGGTGATGAGGTTGAAAAAAACCGAGTAACCCTAGAGAAAGAAAACTAAAGGTGACAAATAAAGAATTCTTTTAAAAGAGAGGAACAAGAATGAACTGGAAATAATCAAGGGGGCAAAAAATCCTAAAGGTTATAAGCCCAACAGGCTAAGTTTGAAGTGCCTGTATAAAGACTGCCCAATGAACTGCCTCACCATAAATATTAAAAAGTAGCTTAATGAGAAAACGAAATACACAATTCTCACAGCAATATTATTTTTGCTTGTGGAATTAACACAATTAGACTCCCTTAAAAATGATGTCTTGACTATTCAATGTGAAGACTAAATTTGTTTTTCTGGAGAAAATGTGTGTTTACTAAAGTGTGTGTGTACCTGCACACGAGTGAAGTATTTACAACCCTTTGGGCAACTAAGATGTGATAACATTAAAGATGACTATTACAATACGACATGAAGTACACAATCATTTAATTTCAAGTTTTCTAGCTTTCCTGATTACAATTAAGCATAGGAAATAATCCTTTAAAGAGACACACTATTTTGGTAACCTTAAGGCAGAGCTCATTGCCGGCCTGTCCCCTACTCACCAAAGGAAAACATACAGAATACATGTGCAATACTGTAATTGTAACCAAGACCAAGTTAAGCAGGTTATTAAGAAATAAGATGCTGGCTGGGCATGGTGTCTCATGCCCATAATCCCAGCACTTACGGAGGCTGAGGCGGGTGGATCATGAGGTCAGGAGTTCGAGACCAGCCTGGCCAAGATGGTGAAACCCCATCTGTACTAAAAATACAAAAATTACAAATAATTTTTGTATTTTGTAATTATTACAGGCGCAGTGGTGGGCACCTGTAATCCCTGATTCACCTGAGGCAGGAGAATCGCTTGAACCAGGGAGGCAGAGGTTGCAGTGAGCCAAGATTACACCACCACACTCTAGCCTGGATGACAGAGCAAGACTGTCTCAAAAAAAAAGAAGAAAAGCAAGAAATAAGATGCAATACTTCAGAGGCCCCTGTATATCTCCCCCAAGTGGTGGTGGGTACATCTCCCTTAGAATTTGTTTAGACCTTCTCTAACCATCATTCCTTTGTTACTTAATAGTTTTATTCTTCTATGCGACCCTAAAACAGTGTTGGGCAGTATGCTACTTTACATTCTGGTACTAGAGTCCTTATTCCACTGACTGGCAGTTTAAGTAGCACTGATCCAGGGACTACAGTCTATACCTGGGACTGGAACTGCTAAATTGTTAGTGGCAAACAGCTTTCAAGTCTTTTGCTCATTTTCTTGTTTTTGTCTTTTATTTATCGGAAGCAGCTCTTCATGAATTAAGGATAGCAAACCTCTCATTAGGAGGATTATTTTGAGGAGGACTGTTTTGTCGGAATTTCCATGTTGAACCTACCAGGATAACCCCATCCTACCTTTGGTCATGCCAAATATAACATGTTCATGCTGAACCTACATGCGCTAAGAAGATACCAAACTTGTTTGGGAGATCTTTGCAAACTGGGCATCAGAGGATCCATGCAGTAAAGAGCAAGAAGCAGATAAAAAGTGATCTGAAGTCAACATAAAGCTCATACTGCCAACCACAGTGGCTAACACCTGTAATCTCAGCACTTTGGGAGGCCGAGGAGGGCAGATCACCTGAGGTCAGGAGTTCGAGACCAGCCTGACCAACATGGAGAAACCTCGTCTCTACTAAAAATACAAAATTAGCTGGGCATGGTGGTGTGCGCCTGTAATCCCAGCTACTCACAAGGCTGAGGCGGGAGAATCGATGGAACCCGGGAGGTGGAGGTTGCAGTGCGCTGAAATTGCGCCACTGCACTCTAGCCTGGGCAACAAGAGCGAAACTCCATCTCAAAAAAGAAAGAAAAAACTGGTCTACGTTGCTTTCCAATCTTTTGACCTTCCTAA
>NW_016820098.1:469782-473731 GCF_001698545.2 Rhinopithecus bieti | reverse complement strand
AAAAAAAAAAAAAAAAAAAAAAATGCTATATTTGCTCAAAGCAAGAAATACCATGTCTCTAAAACTTTGTTTATCCATTAATATGCTAGTATTCACATTCTGCTTTTACAGAATATTTTTTTGCTACTTTACACAAGCAGACACACCACTGACTCTATGCATGCCAAGGGGATAAACAGACTGTATTTCAACGATAGTGGTTTCACTCATCTTTTTGGTCAAAGAGTATCAACTGCCATTAATGAATGTTAAGTTTGCTCGTATCACAGTATCCTTAAAGTACCAAATATCATCTGTGAGAAATTAAATGGGGGGGGGGGAGAAGAAAAAAAAAGTACCAAATATCAAAACTAAAATTTTCCCCTTTCTCTGCAGTCAGGGTCAACAACCTCCCTTTTGAGACAGTCTTGCTCTGTCTCCTAGGCTGCAGGGCAGTAGTGCCATCTCGACTCATTGCAACCTCCGCCTCCCAGGTTCAAGCAGGCCTCAGCCTCCCTAGTAGCTGGGATTACAGTTGTGCACCACTATGCCCGACTAATTTTTGTATTTTTAGTAGAGACAGGATTTTGCCATGCTGGCCAGGCTGGTCTCAAACTCCTGACTTCAGATGATCCGTCGGCCTCGGCCTCCCAAAGTGCTGGGATTACAGGCGTGCAACACCGCACCCAGAGATAACCTCCCTTTTCTACTGACAATTTACAGCGAAACATGAGGAAGGAGTACTAGCAAATTAATAAAGAACATCTTTCCAACCAGGTGCAGTGGCTCATGCCTATAATCCCAGCACTTTCGGAGGCGAGGGGGGAGGGAGGAGGATCACCTAAGGTCTGGAGTTCAAGACCAGCCTGGCCACATGGTGAAACTCATCTCTACAAAAATACAAAATTTAGCCGGGCATAATGCATAATGGTGGGTCCCTGTAATCCCAGCTATTCTGGAGGCTGAGGTGGGAGAATCACTTGAACCAGGGAGGCGGAGGTTGCAGTGAGCCAAGATCGCACCACTGCACTCCAGCCTGGGCGACAGAGGCAGACTCCGTTTCAAAAAAAAAAAAAAACACCTTTCCTGGTTACAATAATCCTAATTAGGTAGGGAGCTCCTACTAAGGCATGTGTACACACTAGGAGACAAAATGTGAATATTTAAAATACTGATGTTCTTCTGAAGTTCCTACGTATAGAGTTGACTAATCACAACCAGGTAAAAAAAAATTTTTAGAGTCCATTTAAGCAAATCAATTAACTGAATCCCTTTTCCACACTGCACAACATTAAAGGGTATGTGACAATGGTTAATTCAATCTGACCTCATCACTGGATCCACTATGAGAAGCAAACTTAGCTTTCTACGTTTTAAAATATTTTCCATTAGGCTAATTCATTAATTATAATTGAACCTACAACCGAAATAAATAGAAGACTAGTCCACTGGAAAACCTTTACTCCAGCATCAAGACCTAGGGGATTCCCTCTTTTTTTTTTTTTTTTTTTTGAGACAGAGTTTTGTTCTTGTAGCCCAGGCTGAAGTGCAATGGCATGATCTCGGCTCAATGGAACCTCCACCTCCCTGATTCAAGCGACTCTCCTGCCTCAGCCTCCCAAGTAGTTGGGATTACAGGTGCCTGCCACGACGCTCGGCTAATTTTGTATTTTTTTAGTAGAGATGGGGTTTCACCATGTTGTCCAAGCTGGTCTTGAACTCCTGACCTCAGGTAATTCACCGCACCTAGCCTAGGGGATTTCTTAAAAGGCTCGCAAAAACTTTTTCACAATTAGGGGCCCATTAATCTTTGATATTGACCTTAAAATATTTTGTTAAGATATTTTTACAGTGTTCACATACTACATCATACACACATTCTAAGTTATGAAAGAAAAGGATTATAAGTAAGCAACTTCTAAAGTTTCCAGATACTTAATGGAATTAACTATCTCAAAATTCAGGTGGTTGATTTAAAACCTAACTCTGAAGCCAATTCTGGATCTCAGACTACCTGCACTGGAATCCTAGTGGACCAGTTCAAGTAGAGTTCATATAGCTACATGCTTTGCAATGCTATGGGCCAAGTAATTTCCATGAAGGCTGTTTTAACTCCTTTTAATGGTTTCCAAATAATATTGCTGATCTACAGAAAAGTAACGCCAGGATTTTGGTGTCCAATAGAGCAAACTGTTACTGATTTGTAAGGATAAACACATTCCTGGAATGCGGAATTTTCTCTTGCCAATTTTACAAATTCTAGTCAAGAAACTTTTGGGGCCAGGTTTCTTTGTGAATTCAGAATTCTCCAGATTTTTGAACAATAATGTAGTACACATACTTTACATATGTTATGTAATACTCTTCAGGAGAATGAGTCAGCACCCTGCAACCACAATATTTCTGCAGCAAAATTTAGGAATATTAACACTAAATGGGATAAGTAAAGATAAAAATAGCCTCAAATCAGCACAGATTCAGGTCAAGCTTTTTTTTTTTCCCCAAATCAGTTAAGGTCACATTAAGGAAGCTATAAAAAAAATTATTTTTAAGACGTTTTGGATTTCAGAATGCTATGAAAAAGGGATTGTGTACCTGTAGCTTTATAGCAAAGCATCATATATGAGACATGCAAAATTAGAAGATTACCTGTGAACATTTAAACAAGTTGTATTTGTTTGACATAATATACATTGTACCTGGACATAATAAAGTTAAAAGCCAGTTACTCTGGCTGCCAGAACCTGCAGAATAAATAATCTTTAGCTTCTATCTGCTCCCATTCCTCCTACCCAAAAAGGAGGAGACACTACAGACTTTCTGAATCCTACATTATTAATATAAAGACTACTTTTCCCTGATTTTGCAGAATCTTTCAGCTCACTGACAACAGTCTCTCAAGTTTCTAAGAGGAAACACCGGTAGAAATATTAAATATAATGCAAGGTAACTTTTCTTTAAAGCAAGAGACTTGAATTAAAAGAACGATTATCTTTTATTATGGTCTTCCTCAAAAGATGAAGCTTGTTCTTAAATTTCTGCCTTGGAACCGATTCACGACTATGATGGTAACTAACAGATCGCACCACCCAAAAAGGTTTTAAATCTCCAAGCCAACTTGGGAGAAAAACATCAGGTATGTTGCAAATAGAACAGATGGACTAACAAAAATTAGGCAACTGACTTAGTATTGAAATGGCGATGACCCCGCTTCTCTTTAATATGCACACAAGCCACCTAGATATAGACTCTGATTCAGGTTTGGGTGAGGTTGAGATTCTGTATTTCTGTTCTAGGTGAGGATGCTCATGCAATTCATCCAAAGACTACACTGCATAATCAAGGACAGCAATATACTCAAAAAAGAAATTGACAGTTTAAGACAAAAAGAACTGTTCCAATCCAACATTATGTTATAGCTGGGATTCAAAACACAGGCATTTGCTCAAATTTACACAGGTAGGAGAGAGCCAGTATGGGAAACCCTCTAGTCAACATTCTAAGTCAAAGCTTTCAAGAAATCTTACTATTTAAACTGTTTCCTTCTCTTTAGCCTTAAAAATCTGAGTTTAAAATTCTAATTTGTATTAACATCAAATGTTTGCTTTAACATACTCTAATTAGAGCAAACATTTTTATCCAATAGGGATGTGTTTACCAAGATCAGATTAAAGAAACACTAAAACTGATACCCTCAGCTTTCCTGAAAACTTACTCCAAGTCCCTGACCAAACCTAAAAACGCTTAAATTTTAATACCAAAATCCAAATTTCTGTAAAAGTCTATACACCACAAAATGTATGAACCCACACAAATCTAGCAGCCCAAATTTAGTTTACTGTGGAATTCCATTTTGCACAGGGGCTCAATTCTAAAGTAAAATCCACACATAGAAAAGCAAGTATAGTTAAAAACTATCCTTGAAAATCTTTTTCATGTTGGGAGACATGCCACCTTAAATAGATACATA
>NW_016820098.1:452385-466894 GCF_001698545.2 Rhinopithecus bieti | reverse complement strand
TAGATATATATGTAGCTCTATCATCTTTCAGCAAGTCCTCTAAAACAATCAGTTTTCCTACCAGCTGAGTAGCAAAAATCATTTCACTAAGTTAAATGGTTGAATGATGTGATAAACTACAACTTAAATCCCAAAAGCCCTCTTCAACTTATATTTTCTAAGTTATGCATTCAAGATAAAGTTTTAAACGATCCAGTCATTGATAAACAACGCACATAACTAAAGCAGTCAAGTCTGTAAACAGTAACTGTCATATCTCTATTTCAGAAATTTAAAAGTCACTACACTTTAAGAGGTAAATACAATTCCAAATTCTGAAAAATACTAAGCAAGGCAGCACTCTTCCTTAGATTTTAAAGACCTCCTCCCCCCCTAACAAATGTGCAAATACTTACATGGACAAGTTGGGAGATGGAACCCCCCTATCATCAGCTAGGTTCCCAAGGTGGCTCAGCGTTGAAGTCGAACTGCTCTCTATACAGCACTTCTCCTAGGCCCTCTGGGTAGTTGTATACTTGGTCAGAAAGTTCGCCCTAAAAGAAGGAAATAGAAGTAGCAGAAGATAGTCCTATGTTAAAAAAAAAAAAGTTTAGGCTGACTTAAACATAAACTGTAGAATACATGCTCATTTTAAAACAATGTTTCATTAAAGTCACATTACACAAATGATGTTTTCAAAGGGTTTACCACAGAACCAAGTACTTTATGTAGTAAACATTTCCAAGCTGCTGTACTATTAAAAATTAACAGAACTCGATGTCATGGCCATCTTACCAAGTTGTTTTATCTGCCAACTCATGAGTTACCAACCTTCATTTTTGAAAATGAAAACTTCATTTTGCTTTTATTTGTCCTCTAAAACTCCATATTTTAAGTGACCCAGAATTTAAAAAATTCCAAGTACCCCACCAACCTAATGTATTTGCAAGACTTTATATGAATAATGCACTAGCATGATGTAATAGTTTGGAACCACCCGGAACACTCTTCTACTCCTCAAATAACTTCTTTGCCTTTTACATTTTAAGTGTAAAATTCCACCACAATACCAAAAGAAGATTTTAACTTAGCTAATGCATTGTATATGTATCTAAAGTAACTTTTGAGAAACACAAAATAACTTGAGAACTACCTTATAATATTAAGCAACTAATCTCTTAAGATTTATCTCCTCATATCTAACCTATTTAAGACATAATTCATTCTATTATCACCAGCAGCAAATAAATGTGATAAGTGCACACCACACCATACAACATGCTAGGTGAGTTTTAGACATTGTTACCACTCATCACCTCTAAGCTAAAATGATATACCTATGTTTCTATTTGTAATTCAGTGGTTACTGTTTTAAAGTAATATAATCTGATGGTATTTGCTAGAAAGAGGTGGTAAGAAGGAAGCCAGAAAACCAGAAATTATAAAGTCAAGAGTTGGAGGGATTTCAGAAGCATTGAAGGCATACCTAAAGTGTATCTCACCAGGATCAAGGCACTCCGGGTGGAGGCAAAATGTTTCATCTATCTAGGAGGAGAAACTGATCACATGCTCAATGAATGACATTTATGGATAATGAGCAAAGAACTCCTACAAACATGTAATGATGATAATAATCTTACATTAGATTCCAAATAATGTACTACTCCATAACAAACATTCTGATTCTTTCAACACCGACATAATTTTTTTAAATAAATAAAAAGTTGAGTCATGATGGGGACAGATCATTCTCAATTATCCTAAGGAATAGGATCAGATACTCGGGGTAAGACATTATTCATCTTTTCCTAAATACATATATCCACAGCTATTTTGCTGCTTAATGCAACCCAAGAGCAATGATGTGAAACATTAAGGACGTTAAATGTCAGACATTCCAGAATGTTCCTCAGTGAGAACCCTACAACATTTCCATTTGACAAAAAGATACTAGTAAGGAATGAAGGCTCTAGAATTTGAAAGGAATTATTTAAATAGAAAAAATAAGGCTAGACGCAGTGGCTCCGAGCCAGCGGATCACTTGAGGCCAGAAGTTCAAGACCAGTCTGGTCAACATGGTGAAATCCCATCTTCTACTAAAAATACAAAAATCAGCTGGGCATGGTGGTGCACACTTGTAATCCCAGCTACTCAGGAGGCTGAGGCACGAGAACTGCTTGAACTCAAGTGGCGAAGGTTGCAGTGAGATCTTGCCACTGTACTCCAGCCCAGGCAACAGAGGGAGACCCTGTCTCCAAAAAAAGAAAACAAAAAAGAAAAGAAAAGACGAGTCAGGTGTGGCAGTATGCACCTATAGTCTCAGCTACTGAGGAGGCTAAGGCAGGAGGACTGCTTTGAGCCCAGGAGTTTGAGTCCAGCCTGGGCAACACAGCAAGACCCTGTCTATTGAAAAAGTGCATAGGATAAGCACATTAAGATAAACACACAGGATAGATAAGCCCTTCTTATAAGCACTTAACATATAGGATAGATAGAATGTTTATCCTGACAGGATAAAAAAGCATGAAGAAGGAGTTGTTAAATGGAAACGCAGAGAAAAGGCAGTATAGAAAAAAATTAATTATTTTCACTTAGAATGGTGTATGTAAACACTGCAAATTCTCCAACAACACGTTAGAGAATACCACAGAGAGGGCTCAGTTGGTCAGTAAGATACAAAAAGCATTTTATGTAATTTTTAAAAATTTTCTTAAAAAATAGAGACGGGGTCTCACCATGTTACTCAAGTTGATCTTGAATTCCTGAGCTCAAGTGATCCACCGCATCAGCCTTCCGAAGTGCTGGGATTACAGGTGCAAACCACCGTGCCCAACAGCAAAAACTTCCTATCACTTTGACAGTAACTATTCCAAACTTAGTATCTTAAATCAGTATGTCTCTGAAAACCAATGCCTTTACCAATGATTTTTAAAATTGTTCTATGGTATTCTTTATAAAACCCCAAACCCCAGTTTAATCATGAGAAAAACATCAGGTAAACTCCAAGTTTAGGGGAGGGGAGTATTCTACTAGATATCTGACAGTGCTTTTCTAGACTGTGATAGTAATGAAAAACAAGGGAAGACTGAGAAACTGTCACAGACCAAAGGAAACTGAGGAAGACCTGACAACTAAATAAAATGTGGTAACCTGGATTCTGGAAGAGAAAAAAAGACATTAAAGAAAAACTGGCGAAATCCAAATAAAAATCTCGAAAGTAGTTAATACGGCCAAAGTCAGTTTCTTAGTTTTAACAAAAGCACTGTAATAATGTAAGATGTTTCTAATAACTGGGTGGTAAGTATGCAGAAACTGTATCTTTGCGACTTTGCTGGGCGACTAAAATACTCCAAAATCAAGTTTATTTTATTTTTTTTTGAGATGAAGTCTCTCTCCTGTCCCCCAGCCTGGAGTGCAGTGACGCAATCTCAACTCACTGCAACCTCCGCCTCCCAGGTTCAAGCGATTCTCCTGCCTCAGCTTCCCGAGGAGCTGGGATTCCCGTCGCCTGCCACCACGGCTGGCTAATTTTTGTATTTTCAGTAGAGACGGGGTTTCAGCATGTTGGCCAGGCTGGTCTCGAACTCCTGACCTCAGGACTCCTGACCTCGATCCATGCACCTGGGCCTCCCAAAGTGCTGGGATTACAGGCGTGAGCCACTGCGCCCGGCCTAATAAAGATTATTTTAAAAAAACCAACCAAGGGATAGTCACCCAATGGGCTACTACTCAGCAACACAAATAATCTACAGATAAAGACAACAGGGATGAATATTAAAAATGTGCTGAGTTAAAAGAAGCCTTTTACACCAAAGAATGCATACTGCATGATTCCATTCAAGCAGAAATTCTAGAAGAAAATAATCTATGGGTTAAAAAAAAAAAAAATCAAGATCGGCCGGGCGCGGTGGTTCACGCTTGTAATCCCAGCATTTCGGGAGGCCGAGGTGGGCGGATCATGAGGTCAGGAGTTCGAGACCAGCCTGGCCAACACAGTGAAATACAAAAATACAAAAAGTAGTTGGGCGTGGTGGTGGGCGCCTGTAATCCCAGCTACTCGGGAGGCTGAGGCAGGAGAATCGCTTGAACCTGGGAGGCAGAGGTTGCAGCGGGCTGAGATTGTGCCACTGCACTCCAGTCTGGGTGACAGAGCTAGACTCCATCTCAAAAAAAAAAAGATCATGGCTGGCTCTGTGGTGAGTGGGAGAGGATTTGAAAGGACAAGAAAAAACTTTTAAGGGTGGCGGCGATATTCCACATCTTGATAAAAGGTTTAGGTTACACATCTGTATTTTTGTCAAAGTTCATCAAATTGCATACTTAACACTTGTGGGTTTATACTGATGTGAATTTTACCCTCTAAAATTTAAAAAATAGTAAGCTGTACTGAGCTCTATTTAATATGCATATACTAAAGTTGGAGGGGTGAAGTGTTCTGCTGTCTCCAGCTTAGTTTGAAATGCATCAACAAATAAGGCAAAATGTTAATTGCAGAATCTAGGTGGAAACATAACTCGTTTCACCTTCTGTTTGAAAGTGTATGTAATAAAACCTTGGGGGAGAAAGGCACTGACTACTCGACCTCACTTATCACCACTGATAATTTCTTTTGGAGTCTTTCCTACTTAAACTCCTCGGGGCTTATTTCTCTTCATGATCAGCATCTGCATGCTCTAATTTATGTAAAAGAAATTAATCAATAATGAGGGCCTTTCTAGACAATCATGAGCCATATTTCTGCCAACCCCTGCTATATTTGATGTGCTCTGATGTACTTCTACTTTGTGCTTTGATGTATCTCTACGTCAACCTTTGCTGAGCGCAAGGCAATTCCCCCTCCTTTGAGTCCTTAGATTCCCACCCAGTCTGGGAATTCACGATAGAAACATGACGGGACACAGAACTAATACAACCAAGATGCCACCACAAAATCCAGTTAAATGTGCTGAAACATGGGGCGGTAAACTGTGTCCTCGACTGTTTCGGGTTTCTGAACCAGTAGCTTAGTCTATGAAACACACCTTCAGGATAGATACCGTGTAAGTGTTAGAACACGTCACCAGCAACAACCGTTGGCAGTCAAGACAGTAGCTGATAAGCCACCCGTCTACCAATCTGCCTCTTTCTGCCCAGGAACCGTGGCGCGGACGGAAAAACGAAGCCAGGCTGACTAATCCTCGGGCTCCAGGAGGTGACTGGGGTGAGTGAAGGCGACTTGACCCAATCAGGAGCGCCGCAGGGGCGGAGCAGCAGCCCCGAGGCTTCCAGAAGGGGCCAAAGGCCTCTCGCTCGCTACCTGACACCGGGGCTTCCCCGCCGCCAGGCCCCAAGTGGTGTCAACTTTCCTCCACCAGAGGGGGACCGCGCTCCTCGCGCCCCCCAGGAATCCGACTTCCTCCGCAGCTGTCACCAGAGGCCGGCGCGGGGCCCGCCCCGCTCCATTCATAACCAGGACCCCAGCCGTTGCAGCCCACAGCGCCGCCCGCCCGCCGGGCTTCTGGAGGCGAAGGTGGCGGCGGCGCGGCGCGGGGTAGGGGCTGCGGGACCCCGGCCCCTCAGGGTTGCGGCCAGGCCCCCTCCCCGGAAACAGCAATGCACCACGGGAGAGGGGTGGGGGCCGCACGCCGCCAGAGGGGACGATAACCCCGGCGGCGAGACCCCGGCGCGCGCCCCACTCGCACACGCCCCTCGCCCCAACCACTGCGGCTCCGGCTCCGCCAGCGTCCAGCAGCCGCCCGAAGGTCCCCGAGGCGCGGCCCGCCGCCCAGCCCGCCGCGCAGCCGGCGGGGCACAGACAGCCGCCACACACGCCGCCGCCGCCGCCGCCATGTTCGAGACGGCCGGCTGCGGGGACGCCTAAGGGTGGCGGGGCCCAGCCGGAGCCCCCCGGCTGACCCCCGAGGCCAGCCCCGCGTCCTGGCCCCTCCCGCGCTCCTCGGCTCGGTACTCACGTGAGATAACGGCCCAAAGAGTCGGGTAAAGCGTCTTCTCTTTTTCGGCGGAATTTTTAAAGAGGGATGTGGTTACCTTGAGCAGAAATACCCAAGGCGGCCTGGGCCATAGGCTGCGGGATCGACGTGGGGGTAAAAGCGCGGCACCGACACCAGCTGTGCAGCAGTGGCGGCGGCGGCCGAAGGAGAAATAGAACAGCGCAGGCAAAAGAAGAAAGGCGCGGTCTGGGTGGGAAGAGGATTCGGACTCGTAACACCGCAGAGCAGCAGAGTGAGAAAGGATGAGACGAGGCAGAGAAGGCGACGGCAGGAGAAAAAAGGAAAAAAGGAAACGCTGCGGCCGCGATCAGAGCCTGAGAGTGTGAGAAGGCGGTGCCAGCGACGCCAGTATTTATATTAGGGGGCGTGGCCTGGTGACATCACAGCCGGCCGGGCAGCCGCGCGAGGGGGGCGGAGCGCGGCTGCCGCCCGGAGAAAAGGGAGGGGGGCGGAAGAGGAAGGAGGACTGAGCCCGGGAGAGAGAGGGGAGGGGGTGCGCACGACCGGGTCATGCAGGTGCAGACTGGCCGGTAGCTTCCCGCCCTCCCGCCACCCGCAGATCCCCGGCAGGCTGAGGGCGGCTGCGTGGGTGTGGGCTGGGAGAAGGTGACGGCTCGGCCGGAGCGCGCCGTCCGCCCGCCCCCCGCCGTCTCTCGAACGCCTGCGCTCACGCTGCGGGGCCCAGCGCATTGTGAGCCCGGTCGGGCTCCACGCTGGCAGCGTATGAGACCTGTCCTGGGCCGGAGGTGGCGCGACCCCTGTGCGGCCTAGAGTGGGCCTGGGGTAAGCCTGTGTGGGCGCCGCTGCCGAGCCTTCCCGTCGAGGTCCCTCCGCTTTGTGAGGCCTGTAGTCCACCCTGGGGACTGTCTTCCCTGGCTGAGGCGCCCGCCCTCGGGGATGCGGTACTCCTTTAGGAAAGCGAGTTCCTCGTGGCCAGAAAGGACCGGCCCAGTGTCCGGGTGTTAAAAAGGGTTGTGACCGCGTGAAAATGTCCTCAGTGTTCGTACATTGCAATACGGTGCAGTGGAAATTTTTTAAAGGAATATGGCTTTTATGTCTTCATTTTTAAAAGGATTGGTGCAGTCAGTCCCAAGCAGGACCTGCTTTGGAGAGTGGATTACTGATGTTACAAGTGCACCTTACTTCAATCCCCTAGGTCTCATTTTCGCGGTCGTTTTAATTTTTCTACTTCGCAACAGACTTTTTTTAATTGTGGGTTCTAAGATGATCTATATAGCTTTTAATTTATTTCCATCTTTTTTAGATGCCTTAGCACTAATGATCGTGATGAGACCCCGAGTTCTTTCGCGCTACTACGCTTTGCAACCCAGACACATAGCACAAATGGAATATGTATTGACACACCCCTCTGAAGTTAAGATCTTTGATATTAAGACCCTGACTTTTCCCCCTTTCATTCTTCCGAACCCTTTGTGTACTTTGAGCAGCACTGTGGTTGATTAATAAATCATCAAATGGGAAAGAAGAAAGCGACCTTCGTAAGTGGAAAAGAAGGATATCTTGCGAGGCTGAATGAAAGAGTATTCGGTAGAATCAGGATCTGTGGATGCATTCCTGATTTTGTTTTTCCTTATTTTGCTCGGCTATATCTTGGCTCTTTTATTTCTTGAAAGTTCTGTTCCATTCAGAACATTTAAAAGCACAGCCAATCACTAGACCCTCTCTGGTGGAGGAAGAAAAACCAGAGATGAATACAACATTTGAAACCTTGCTTACAATCTACCAGGGGAAATAAGACAGTGATACAAAATAAATTGCTGACTGATACAAATAAAATGCTGCAAGGACCTAGTGGAAGGAAGAGATGATTGCAGCGAAGTGAGAGAAAGGCTGCTGGGGAAAGGTACAGAGTGATTTTGAGAAAAGCGGTTCTAGACAAAGGTGCTTCCTTTTTCACCAAACTCACCTGTTTGGTGATTTTGAGAGTAGATGTTCCAGTGTTCCAGGCAAGGGAAACATGAGAGAAGGCCCAGAAGTGGGTGGGTTTAGAGAATTGTGAGTAGCCTTTCTGGTTCCAGCACAGGGGCATGGTTGGTTGCAAATGAGATTGAAAGAGTATATTAGGGAGACATCAAGACATTGGAGGCGGGGCGCGGTGGCTCACACCTGTAATCCCAACACTTTGGTAGGCCGAGGAGGGCGGATTACCTGAGGTCAGGAATTCGAGACCAGCCTGACCAACGTGGAGAAACCCCGTCTCTACTAAAACTACAAAATTAGCTGGGCGTGGTGGCACATGCCTGTAATCCAGCTACTCAGGAGGCTGAGGCAGGAGAATCGCTAGAACCCGGGAGGCGGAGGTTGCAGTCAGCCGAGATCACACCATTGCACTCTCCAGCCTGGGCAACAAGAGTGAAACTGTCTCAAAAAATAAATAAATAAATAAATTGGAACTTGGACTTTATTCTGGAACTTTATTCTGGAAGCATAAACAGGAACATGATATGGTCAAAAATATGTTTTTTAAAAGATTACTCCAGCACCAGTGGATGGGATTGAAAAGACGTAGAAAATTTGGAAGTGAAGGAAACTCTTATAGCAGTTTTGTGGCGTGTGTTTGTTTTTTTTTTTTAATACTAAGGGGGCCGGGCGTGGTTGCTCACTTAGTGGCCGAGTGATGGTGTGGTGGCGTAGCACTTTGGGAGGCTGAGGCAGACAGATCACTTGAGGCCAGTAGTTTGAAACCAGCCTGCCCAACGTAGCAAAACCCTGTCTGTACTAAAACTACAAAAATTAGCCAGGTGTGCTGGCATGTAGTCCCAGCTACACGGGAGGCAGAGGTTGCAGTGAGCTGAGATCGCACTACTGCACTCCAGCCTGGGCAACGGAGATGGACTCTGTCTCAAATAATAATAATAATAATAATAATAATAATAATAATAATGGGATTCAGAATGGATGGGAGGGAAAAGGCACAGAGAGTAGAGATAATCTTGACTTTCAAATGAGATGAGAAGGTGTCAAATGATTTGGGGATATTAAACTTATCAACAGGGAGAATTCTGGAGCCATGAACAGAGATAGAAATAGAAGGACCCGGCCAAGCGCAGTGGCTCACGCCTGTAATCCCAACACTTTGGGAGGCTGAGGCGGGCGGGTCACGAAGTCAAGAGATCGAGACCATCCTGGCCAACATGAAGAAACCCTGTCTCTACTAAAAATACAAAAATTAGCTGGGCGTTGTGGTGGGTGCCTGTAGTTCCAGCTACTTGGGAGGCTGAGGCAGGAGAATGGCGTGAACCCAGGAGGCGGGGCTTGCCGTAAGCGGAGATCACGCCACTGCACTCAAGCCTGGGCAACAGAGTGAGACTCCATCTCAAAAAAAAAAAGAAGGACCCAGTTTGGAGGGAGTAAGATGAGGCTGGGATTTTTTGCTTTGTGTGTGTGTGCGTGTGCGACAGTGTGTCACTCTGTCACTCAGGCTGAAGTGGAGAGGCACAGTCTCACTGCAGCCTCCACCTCCTGGGACCAAATGATCATCCCACCTCAGCCTCTGAGTAGCTGGAACTACTGGTGCACCATCAAGCCTGGCTAATTTTTTGTGAAGACAGGTCTTGCCATGTTGCCCAGGTTGGTTTTGACCTCCTGGACTCAAGTGAGCCACATACTTCGGTCTCGCAAAATGCTGGGATTATAGGCATGAGCCACCACACCAGGTCTGAGGCTGCTCTGATATAGAGTTTGAGCTGTTGAAGAAATAGCCAGGTAAAAATGATCCAGAGGCCTCTGAAAATGGGGAGATCTAGAACCCTTTGGGTGTGAATTTGGGAGCCTTTCCTACAGATGATACCTAAGGAATTATTGAGGTATACAAGAAAAGGGTATAAGCACAGGATCTGTAGAATGCCAGAGAGAAAAGACAGCAGCAGAGAAGACCAAGAAGCCAGAGAAAATCACAATAGTGCAATGCTGTGCTATTCAAGGAGGAGGGTGCTTATTGCAAAATGGGATGATCAGGGTTGTCATATACTCAGGTTGCAAAGGGGATTCTGATTTTGCCAAATGGCAAATCATTGGTAAACTCCAATCTCATATTAAAAAATTTGGGTTTATCAATGCTATAGGAACTATATGCCATAGGAGCCTAACTCTTATTTAAATCAACTTGTCTCTGGCAAAATTGGTTTTGTTATGCAATACGTGGTTTGACTTAAAGTTACAGTTTCCAAGAACCTATGGATGACATCAAGTTAGGATGTACTGTGTTAAGTACTATTGTATATAGTAGATTACGGCATTGTAGCATTATAGTATATTATTGCAGTCTTAACAGTTGGGAGTATAATGTGTTTTAGTTCCCTGCCAGCCCACAGAATTATTCAGACGAACAAATAAAATTTTGTTTTGAAATTCAAGGCGCATCTCACTTTCTTTTTTTTTTTTCTCCTAAGAGACTCTCACTCTGTTTCCCAGGCTAGAGTGCAGTGGCATGATTATAGCTCACTGCAGCCTCCACCTCCTGGGCTCAAGCGATTCTCTCACTTCAACCTCTCGAATAGCTGGGATGACAGGTGTGCACCACCATGCCTATTTTTTTTTTTAATTTTTTGTAGACACGGGGTTTCACTATGTTGTCAGAGCTAATCTCGAACTCTTGGGCTCAAGCAGTCCTCCCACTTCAGCCTCCCAAGGTGTTGGGATTACAGGTGTGAGCCACCACACCCAGCCTATCTCACCTTCTTGGTACTACAAAACCTTCCTCAGTCCCCCTGTTTGTTCTCTTTGCTCCCAAGTGCAATCCCTGTGTGGGCCTGCATAGGTTACACTACTTTCCTCCTCTTGTCTGAGGGAATTTGTGACTAATAAACTGTTGTCGATCTTTAAAGAAAAAAAAGTTTGGGTTTATATTCCAAAGGCATTGGAAAAGGCTTTATTCATGGAAATGATTTGCATTTTAGAAAAGGTAAGAAAGTGGGGCTGAGAAGGTAAAATACTCTTAAGTTTATGGCAGGCAGAACATATGAGAAGCCATTGTAGTCATTCATGGAGAATAGTCTTTTCTCTATAACCTTTAACAGAGTAATATCAGTAGAGTAGGAGAAACAGGAAGTTGTAAAGGGTTGAGTGAGGAGCTGTTGCAGTCAGTGAATGTTGACTTCTTTTTAGGTAGATGATGCTGGACCAGGGCCTATGCCAACATAATTTACTCCATGAAGCAACACAACAACATTTATTATGAAAACTATGTGCCCACATGATTAGTATTTGTGTATTCAGATTTAAAGAATAATTCTAGCTTTACATAAATACAATGGAGCCTTGAAAACTATACTACAGTAGGCCAGGCACAATGGCTCATGCCTGTAATCCCAGAACTTTGGGAGGCAGAGGCGTTCAAGACCAACCTGACCAACATGGAGAAACCCCGTCTCTACTAAAAATACAAAATTAGCCAGGCGTGGTGGCTTATGCCTGTAATCCCAGCTACTCGGGAGGCTGAGACAGGAGTATCACTTGAACCCGGGAGGCAGAGATTGCAGTGAGCTGAGATGGCGCCATTGCATTCCACCCTAGGCAACAAGAGTGATACTTCATCTCAAAAAAAAAAAAAAAAAGCGAAAAAGAAAAGAAAGAAAAAAGAAAACAAAGAAAACTATACTACATTGGAATAGACAACTTAGTATAACTTTAATGGAAGGATAGCTATCTAATGAGAATGGCATATTTAACTGTGTTTGGGGTTTTGGTTATTTTGCCAAGTCAGGTTACTCATACACAAATACGCAGGTAGTGCCAACAAAAATATTATCATTAAATACAGCCCTAAGACAAAATGATATAATACTGTTCCTACTTAGATCACCTTGGTCCATTGATTCAAACTTATATGCTATTGTGCCAATAGATATGAAAGATTGAATGAATTAGATGATTGATAAGGGTAAGTCACTCAAAATAATAGTTAAGGCTGGGCATGGTGGGTCACGCCTGGAGTCTCAGCACGTTGGAAGGCTAAGGTGGGGGAATCCCTTGAGCCTAATAATTCAAGACCAGCCTGGGCAACATGGTGAAATGCTGTTTGTACAAAAATTATAAAAAGCCAGGCATGGTGGCATGCACCTGTAGTCCTAGCTCCTTGGGAGGCTAAGGCAGGAGAATCACGTGAGCCCAGGAGGTCAAGGCTGCAATGAGCTGGGATCGTGCTACTGCACTCCAGCCTAAGTGACAGAGCAAGACCCAGGCTCAAAAAAAAAAAAAAAAAAAGAAAGAAAGAAAAAAAAAAGGTAAACTTAAAAATCATCACCCTATAATAGAAGTCTCATGTAACCACATATATAAAAGTAAAGAGTCTACTGGTAATACAGAATAAAAATCCCAGTTTATTGAATGCTATGGTTTGAATGTGTACCTCAAAATGCCTGTGTTGGAAGCTTAATCCCCAGTGCAATGTTGTTGGGAGGTGGGGCATCATGCAAGGTGATTAGGTCATGAGGGTAGAGTTAATAGATTAATGCCAGAGGGGGTTCCTTAAAAGAAGGGGAGTTCAATCTTCTTACTCTCTTTCTCTGTTGTCCTCTCTTTGCTCTTCCACTATGGGATGACCCAGCAAGAAGGACTTCAGCAGATGCTGGCCACTTGATCTTGGACTTCCCAGCCTTCAGAACAGTGAGCCAATAAATTTCTGTGCATTATAAATTAGCCAGTCTGTGGTATTCTGTTACATCAGCACGAAATGGACTAAGACAATGGGAATGTTTAAAGATAGCTTCCTATACATTTTTATTGCTAAGGTAAATTCCTAGAGTACTCATTATCCTGTAGAAAACCAAAATATACAGGTATTGAATAGTTAAAACATTCACATTTTAAAACATGATATTTTAGCCATCTACTACATCTTTTTGTGCTCCAGTAACCTTTCTATTTTTTTTTTTTTTTTTTTTTTTTTGAGGCGGAGTCTTGCTCTGTCGCCCAGGCTGGAGTGCAGTGGCCGGATCTCAGCTCACTGCAAGCTCCGCCTCCCGGGTTCACGCCATTCTCCTGCCTCAACCTCCCAAGTAGCTGGGACCACAGGCGCCACCACCTCGCCCGGCTAGTTTTTTATATTTTTTGGTAGAGACGGGGTTTCACCGTGTTAGCCAGGATGGTCTCGATCTCCTGACCTCGTGATCCGCCCGTCTCGGCCTCCCAAAGTGCAGGGATTACAGGCTTGAGCCACCGCGCCCGGCCGTAACCTTTCTAAAAAGCCAACTTGCTTACCAAGAATCTAATGCTGTGGTATTTATGGTCTAGTAAAAATGTTTCAAATTACATTGCTCGGTACAGAGTTTAGATTATATACTATTCTCTCTTTTAACTAAATAGATGTAAAAAGCCTAACAGATGCTCCTTTATTTGCTGAGTATCTGTTATTAAAATCCTGACCGGGTGCAGTGGCTCACGCCTGTAATCCCAGCACTTTGGGAGGCCAAGGTGGGTGGATCATTTGAGGCCAGGAGTTTGAGAGCAGCCTGGCCAACATGGTGAAACCTCGTCTCTACTAAAAACACACACACCAAAAATAAAAAAATTAGCTGTAGTCCCAGCTACTTGGGAGGCTGAGGCACGAGAATCACTTGAAACCCAGAGGCAGAGGTTGCAGTGAGCCAAGACTGTATCACTGCACTCCAGCCTGAGTGACACAGTGAGACTCTGTCAAAAAAACAAACAAACAAACCACAAATCCTTGAAGTAATTTTTTTTCCTTTTAAAAATTATTTTGGAGGCAGAGTCTTGTGCCTCAGCCTCCTGAGTTGCTAGGATTAGAGGCATGTGCCACCATGCCTGGTTAATTTTTATATTTTTATAGAGATGAGGTTTCACCATGTTGACCAGGCTGGTCTTGAACTCCTGACCTCAAGTGATCCGCTCGCCTTGGCCTCCCAAAGTGTTGGGATTACAAGCATGAGCCACTGTGCCAGGCTAGACTTGTAATTTCTTTACCTGGGTTGGGTTTTACCTCAGATGACAAATCATTTTATTTATTGTATTGTTATGTTTAATTCTTTTCACAAAATATAGCACTTAGGTCAGTAGGGTTCTGTGCCATTCCAGTCTAGAGGTGCCCTGTGTCTCACGTGTCCATGTGAAGAGACTACCAAACAGGCTTTGTGTGAGCAACATGGCTGTTTATTTCACCTGGGTACAGGTGGACTGAGTCTGAAAAGAGAGTCAGCAAAGGGTGGTGGATAATCATTAGTTCTTATAGGTTTTGGGATAGGTGGTGGAGTTAGGAGCAATGTTTTACCGGCAGGGGGTAGATCTCACAAAGTACATTCTCAAGGGTGGGGAGAATTACAAAGAACCTTCTTAAGGGTGGGGGAGATTACAAAGTACATTGATCAGTTAGGGTGGGGCAGAAACAAATTACAATGGTGGAATGTCATCAGTTAAAGCTATTTTCACTTCTTTTGTGGATTTTCAGTTGCTTCAGGCCATCTGGATGTATATGTGCAGGTTACTGGGGATATGATGGCTTAGTTTGGGCTCAGAGGCCTGACAGTCCTGTCTTCTTATATTAATAAGAAAATAAAACAAAA
>NW_016820098.1:437557-451713 GCF_001698545.2 Rhinopithecus bieti | reverse complement strand
GTGTAAGTCAGGGCCTTGGCAATTTTGGAGGAAAGAGAAATGCAAAGCCAGCAACTGTTTGTTAAGGAAGGATTAGAAACGGCTAGGAGGGAGTGAGATTGATAGTGTGGTGGAGAAAGCTGAGGAGAAGTAGAGGGTGGCATAAGAACGGGAACCAGAATAAAAGTGAGTATAAAAGTAAAGAATAGGACTTCATCAGGGTTAAAGTAATGGGGGTACCTTGCCACTGAAGATCTTCTATCCACTTCAAGAGAGACTTAAGGGTGGCAATTTGAGGTAAACCCAGGAGCCACTAAATACCAAGAGCCTGAGAAACTGAGGTGGGAAGGCCAAACCAAGGAATTATGTCTGACAGAAGGGAAGAAATGACCACGGTGGCCTTCTCAGACCCTGTGGGAAAGGCCTCTACCTATCCAGTGAAAGTGTCTACCCAGACCAAGAGGTATTTTAGTTTCTTGACTCGGGGCATGTGAGTAAAGTCAATTTGCCAGTCCTGGGCAGGGGCAAATCCCTGAACTTGATGTGTAGGGAAAGGAGGGGGCCTGAACAATCCCTGAGAAGTAGTAGAATAGCAAATGGAACACTGAGAAGTGATTCCCTTAAGGATAGATTTCCAGAATGGAAAGGAAATGAGAGGTTCTAAGAGGCAGGTTAGCAGCTTATAACCTACATGGAAGAGGTTATGAAATGACAATAGAATAGAATGGGCCTGTGAGGCTGGAAGGAGATATTTTCCTTGGTCCAAGAACCATTTGCCTTGTGTGGGAAGAGATTGATAGGTGGAAGTTTCAGTGGGACAGTAGGCTGGAGTGACCAAATGAGAAGGAGAAAAACTGCCATGAGTGACAGAAGTTGGAATGCTAGCTGCTTTTTTTTGCTGTCTTATCAATATAAGCATTGTCCTGAGGGATGGGATCTGATGCCTTTTGATGGCCCTTGTAGTGAATGGCTCCGGCTTCCTTTGGAAGTAAAGTGGCCTGGAGAAGAGTTTTTATTAAAGAGGCATTAATGATGGAGGACCTCTGCGTAGTGAGGAAACCTCTTTTTGCCTATGTAACAGCATGGTGGTGCAGGATATGGAAGGCATATTTAGAGTCAGTATAAATATTGGCATGTAATTCCTTTGCAAGAGTGAGGGCTTAAGTTAAGGCAATGAGTTTGGCTTGCTGAGAGGTAGTGGAGGAGGGCAGAGCAGTAGCCTCAATGATAGATGTGGAAGATACTATAGCATAGTCTGCCTTTGCTAGTGAGTGGGGATTAGGCCTGGTGGAACTGCCGTCAATAAATCAAATGTGATCAGGGTGAGGAACAGGAAAGAAGGAAATATGGGGAAATGGGGTGAATGTCAGGTGGATTAGAGAGATACAGTCATGGGGGTCCAGCTTCCTTTGGAAGTAAAGCAGCCTTGAGAAGAGTTTTTATTAAAGAGGCATTAATGGTGGAGGACCTTGTGTAGTGAGGAAATCTCTTTCAGCCCATATAACAACACGGTGGTGCAGGATATGGAAGGCATATTTAGTGTCAGTATAAATATTGACACATAGTCCTTTTGCAAGAGTGAGGGCTCAAGTTAAGGCAATGAATTCGGCTTGCTGAGAGGTAGTGGAAGGGGGCAGAGCAGTAGCCTCAATGATAGACGTGGAAGATAGCATAGCCTGCTTTTGCTGGTGTGTGGCAGTTAGGCCTGGTGAAACTGCCATCAATAAACCAAGTGTGATCAGGGTGAGGAACAGGAAAGAAGGAAATTTGGGGAAATGGAGTGAAGATCAGGTGTATCAGGGAGATAGTCATGGGGGTCAAGTGTGGTATCAGGAATAATGTGGGAGGCCAGATTGAAGTTCAGGCCAGGAACAATGGTAACTGTGGGAGACTCAATGAAGAGTCAGTACAACTGAAGGAGTTGGGGAGCAGAAAGTATATGTGTCAGGTGTGAGGAAGAAAATAGATTTTGGAAGTTATGAGAACTGTAGAGAGTGAGTTGAGCATAGTTTGTGATTTTCAGGGCCTCTAAAAGTATTAGGGCAGTGGCAGCCACTGCATGGAGACATGATGGCCAGCCTAAAACAGTAGGGTCAAGTTGTTTGGACAAAAAGGCTACAGGGTGTGGTCCCAGTCCTTGTGTAAGAATTCCGTACTGCACAGCCCTGCACTTTCACTGTATGTAATGAAAAGGGTTGGAATGAGTCAAGGAGAACTAGTGTGAGGGCAGTCTCTAAAGCTGTCAAAGGAGTGGGGAAAGGATTTAGGATCTATGGGATCAGCTAAGTTTCCTTTTGTGAGTTTATATAATGGTTTTGTTAGGATGGCAAAACCAGGTATCCAAAGGCGGAAGTATCCAACCATTCCTAGGAAGAAAAGGAGTTGTTGTTTTGTAGAAGGCGTTGGGGTTTGAGAGATCAGTCGGACACGATTGGCAGGGAGAGCACGTGTGTTTTCATGAAGAATTATGTCAAGATAGGTAACAGATGAGGTAGATATTTGGGCTTGAATGAAGTAATGGGGACTGTCCGTGAAGTCTTGCGGCAGTACAGCCCAGGTAATTTGCTGAGCCTGATGGGTGTCAGAGTCAGTCCAAGTGAAAGTGAAGAGATGCTGGGATGAAGGGTGCAAGGAATAGCAAAGAAAGCATGTTTGAGATCCAGAACAGAATAATGGGTTGTGGAGGGAGGTATTGAGGATAGGAGAGTACATGAGTTTGGCACCACAGGGTGGATAGGCAAGACAGTTTGGTTGATAAGGTGCAGATCCTGAACTAACCTGTAAGACTTGTCTGGTTTTTGGACAGGTAAAATGGGGAATTGTAAGAAGAGTTTTAGGCTTTAAAAGGCCATGCTGTAACAGGCGGGTGATAACAGGCTTTAATCCTTTTAAAGCGTGCTGTGGGATGGGATATTGGCATTGAGCCGGGTAAGGGTGATTAAGTTTTTATGGGATGGTAAGGAGTGCATGATCGGTCGCCAAGAAGGGAGTAGAGGTGTCCTATACTTGTAAATTAAGGTAGGGAGATACAAGGGGAGGATGTGAAGGAGGCTTTGAACTGGGGAAAAGGGCAGCAATGAGGTGTGGCTGTAGCCTAGGAATAGTCAGGGAAGCAGATAATTTAGTTAAAATGTCTCAACCTAATAAGGGAGCTGAGCAGGTGGGGATAACTAAAAAAGAGTGCATAAAAGAACGTTGTCCAAGTTGGCACCAGAGTGGGGGAGTTTTAAGAGGTTTAGAAGCCTGGCCGTCAATACCTACAACAGTTATGGGGGCAAAGGAAACCAGCCCTTGAAAAGAAGGTAATGTGGAGTGGGTAGCCTCCGTATCGATAAACAGGGGATGGACTTACCCTCTACTGTAAGAGGAACCCAAAGCTCTGCGTCTGTGATGGTCCAGGGGGCTTCCGAAGTGATCGGGCAGCGTCAGTCTTCAGCCACTGAGCCGAGAAGATCTGGGAAGGAGTCGGCCAAGGAGCGTTGGATTTGGGCTCCAGGGGCTTTAGGAGCGGTGGCAACGTGAATCAGACAGCCTGACCTCCAGTGGGGGCCCGCACAGACAGGGTATGGCTTAGGAGGAATCCCGTGCTGCAGGCATTCCTTGGCCCAGTGGCCAGATTTCCGGTCCTTGAAGCAAGATCCTGGGGGAGGAAGTCCTGAAGGAACGCCTGACTGCTGTGGCTTAAGCGTTTTGAAGTTTTTGTGTGCTGGAAATACGGCTGGGGTTTCTCTCAGAGCAGAGGCAAGTAATTGCAACTCTTCTCTATTATTGTACACCTTGAAGGTGAGGTTAATTAAGTCCTATTGTGGGGTTTTAGGGCTGGAATTTAATTTTTGGAGCTTTTTCTGATGTCGGGAGTTGACTGGGTGATAAAATGCATATTAAGAAAAAGGCGGCCTTCTGGCCCTTCTGGCTCTAGGGTGGTAAAGCGTCTAAGGGTTGCTGCCGAACGGGCCATGAACTGGGCTGGGTTTTCATCTTTACCTTGGGTAGTTTCTTTAAGTTTGTCATAATTAAAAGCTTTGTAAACTGCCTTTTTAAGCCCTTCAACTAGGCAGGAAACCATGTAATCTTGCCTAGCTATACCTGGGGAATCTGCCTGATGGTTCCATTGCGGATCTCAGGGAACTGCACTAATGCCTTCCTGGAGGTCTGGCTCATGAAGCCTGTGGTTATCAGCGTGAGATTGGGCTAGAGAAAAAACTCTCCTGTTCATCTGGGGAGAGGCTAGAAGTTGGGATGACATAAGTCACTCCAGGTTAAATTGTAGGACAGAGTTAGATATCAGAATTCCTGTGTATATTTAGTGGGGTGTGATGAGAAAGAGCCTAAACCCTGACTGATCTGAGAGAGGTCTGAGAGAAAAAGGCACATGTACCCTGACTATGCCTTCAGCTCCAGTCACCTCTCTAAGAGGAAATTGTTGGGCAGGTGGGGGAGAGCTAGTCAAGGAATGAAACTGTAAGCCAGACCGGGTGTGAGGAGGGGAGGTGATAGAAGAATTATAAGGTGGGGGAGCAGAGGCTGAGGAAAAATTAGAACCTAGCTTGGGCCGGCGAGGAGCAGCCTGGGGAGGAGGGGAGAGGTCAGATGGGTCCGTAGAAAAGGAAGATTCAAAAGACTCGGAGACGCTTGGGGTAGGGACTGAAGGAACAGACAGGAGAGAAAGAAGAAAGATTTGGGACGAGTCTCATTGGGAGTAGAAACTAGGGAAGGACCAATGTGTAAAAGAATGCCTGGACGTCAGGCACCTCAGACCATTTGCCCATTTTTTGACAAAAATTATCTAGATCTTGTAGGATAGACAAATCACAAGTGCCATTCTCTGGTCACTTGGAACTACTGTTGAGTTTGTACTGGGGCCAAGCGGTATTGCAGAAGAAAGTAAGATGCTTGGATTTTAGGTCAGGTGAGAGTTGAAGAGTTTTCAAGTTCTTGAGAACACAGGCTAAGGCAGAAGGAGGAGGAATGGAGGGTGGAAGGTTGCCCATAGTGAAGGAGGCAAGTTTAAAGAGAAGGGTAGAGACACGGAGAAGGGGGTAGGGAGCAGCCCTGGGCTGCAACATGTGTGATCAGCCAAAGCATGCATCCCCGCAATTGACTTGCCACCAAGGGAATGTGGGTGAATGACCAAGGCAGGCGTCCCCGCAGAGATCAGACACCAATGGGACATGGGTGAATAATCAGAGAGGCGTCCCTGCAATGATTAAACACCAAGGGAAGGCTGACTTCCCGAGTGCGTGACCAGCGCTGGAATTTTGGGTCCATGGATAAAATGTGTCTCCTTTGTCTTTACCAGAAAATGAAAGGAATTGAAAGTAAGACAAGGGAGAGATTGAAGGGTGGCGCCAAGATTGAAAGGAGAAAGAGGTTGGAGGATAGTGAGAGGTTGGAGAAGAGAGTGAAAAGAGGCCGCTTACCTGATTTAAAATTGGTGAGATGTTCCTTGGGCTGGTTGGTCTGAGGACCCGAGGTTGAGGTCGTAGGTGGATCTCTTCATGGAGTGAGGGTGAGGACAGGGGACTGGTCTCCCAAAGGAGTCCCGCTGACCCGGGTCTTCAGCACCAAATGTCTCACGTGTCCGTGTGAAGACATCCCCAAACAGGCTTTGTGTGAGCAACATGGTTGTTTATTTCACCTGGGTGCAGGTGGGCTGAGTCTGAAAAGAGAGTCAGCAAAAGGTGGTGGATTATCATTAGTTCTTATAGGTTTTGGGATAGGCGGTGGAGTTAGGAGCAATGTTTTGCAGGCAGGGGATGGATCTTACAAAGTACAGTCTCAAGGGTGGGGAGAATTACAAAGAACCCTTAGGGTGGGGGAGATTACAAAGCACATTGATCAGTTAGGGTGGGGCAGAAACAAATTACAATGGAGGAATGTCATCAGTTAAAGCTATTTTCACTTCTTTTGTGGATCATCAGTTGCTTCAGGCCATCTGGATGTCTACTGCAGGTCACTGGGGATATGATGGCTTAGCTTGGGCTCAGAGGCCTGACACCCTGCATCCTAGCACTGGCTCATTTCCCATCACCTATATCTTTGTTCACAGGATAATTTAACCTATGGAATGGTGTGCATGGCAAACAAAGAGTGATAGAGTCCAGATTAAAATTCACCTGTAAGAGAAAAGAAAACATTTTTCCTATTTTCATTTCAATGGCTATGTATGTCAGTAGATGGGGGTCAGCATTTTCCCATATCTGAGTGACCTGGAAGGTTTCTGCAATAAACAAGTCATAAGCATACACTGACATCTTTTATTACTTCCAGAAACAACACATTACTCACTGTTAATTTAAGAGGGCTGCTTTAGAAACCTCTGTAAGAGGCCAAAGGAATAATCCAGTTTTACAAGTTAAATGTAACTTAGGTGATGTGTAGGGAAAACTCTCTCTATGATTTTTCTCTACTCTGACACCACAACAACAATCAACAACATAAGAAGACTTCTGTGACCAAACGTGGGGCTTTTTTTCCCCCATGCACCAAGCAGCGGACACCAGCTGGGTGTCCTCTAATTCAGTTCCGATACTATCTACCTGAAGATACTGTCAGAACCCACAGGTTGAGGGCTCAGTCCCCAAGACTGCCCACCCCCAACTCCAGTGATTAAGTCCAGGCCTCCAGAACTTCTGACCTACAGGCTTTAAGTTGGGGTTCCCATGACCTCCTCTTTGGGTTCAATTAATTTGCTAGCCGGCTCACAGAACTCTGGGAAACACATACCTATATTTACTGGTTTATTATAAAGGATATTGCAAAGGATACAATTGAAGAGACACAAAAGGCAAGATATAGGGGAAGAGATGTGAAACTTCCATGCCCTCCCTGGGCCTGCCACTCTCCAGGAACCTCCATGTGTTCAGCTGTCTGGAAGCCCTGTGAACCCAGTTCTCTTGGGTTTTTATGGAGGCTTCCTGACATCAGCATTCCTTCTCCCAGGGTATAGGGCAGATTCTTTCTGGGAAAAGTCTTAAAACCCACAATTAGAAAGATAGAAGATTAGAGTCCTGCCTTGGGGCAAGTGAAAGGAGGGCAGGAGAAGGTCAGAGGCCTGCTCCTGGGGCTTAACACACCTCACATTATGACAAAAGACTGTAACAAGGGCTATAGGAGTTATAAGCCGGGAACTATGGATAAAAACCAATGTATATCATAACACCACAGATGATTAGAATAAACAATGGACAGATCCATGAGCTTCCTTTGGAAGTTAAGTAAATCCTTGTAAAGTTAAGTAAATCCTTGTAAAGTTTATTTCATTTTCACTCTGCTACCAGGCATTTTCTGATGACAAATATATTGTTTATTGCATAATATATTCTAAGATAGGCTTGTATCTCTCTATCTCAAAATAGCCACCTGGTGGCTAGCCTAACATTTTTGCTTGAGGGCTTAGAAAATGGGAGCTCTGAGGTTGAGTCTTGTTGGGTTTGAATTGTGGTTTACTCTATATTCTTTAATAATGTAGCCTGGGTGCTGTCACATGAGCTTATTCTGCTTCCTAAATGATTGTTAATAATGGTAACTGCAGGCTACATTTTATTGAATGAGACTTTTAAGATTACTCTGTCATTCAATTTGGTATTTTGCAGGTTTTCTTGTTAATCTTTTTATCGATCTATATTTGTCTTCTCTGTAACTGGAAGGAGAAAAGTTCATGCAATAAAGACAATAAAATATTAGTTCTTTATCAAAATAGGAAGAAGAAACATAAACAAATTTCTTTCACAAAAATAATGCTTTTGTATCTGACTCAAAAGGATTATCAGGCCAGGCTTGGTGGCTCACACCTATAATCCTAGCACTGTGGGAGGCTGAAATGGGCAGATCACCTGAGGTCAGGAGTTCAAGACCAGCCTGGTCTATATGGTGAAACTCCATCTTTACCAAAAAAATACAAAAAAAAAAATTAGCTGGGCGTGGTGGTGTGCACCTGTAATCCCACCTACTTGGAGGCTGAGGCACCAGAATTGCTTAAACCCAGGAGGTGGAGGTTGCAGTGAGCCGAGATCTTGCCATTGCACCCCAGCCTGGTGGACAGGGTGAGTGTCATTAGTTCTTATAGGTTTTTTTGTCTCAAAAAAAAAAAAAAAAAAAAAAGATTATCCAGTGACCTATAATAGTAGTTAAAAGACTTCAGTCAGTCCTAGCTCTACTTGGCTAAGTGACTTAACTGTAAACTATCTCCATTTCTTTCAGAAAATGTGTTTTCTATTCCTTTGGAAGTACTTTTCCCTTGCTATTCCCTGAGTTCTGTTGTGAGCTGTCATCATAACCTGGGCCTCCCTGGCTAAGTAATTGGTGTAAGGACTGACAACTTCTTGCCCAATCTTGGGAGTTGGTGCAGCTCAATAATGATTGGCACATGTTTGACTTAGGCCATTCTTTCCCTGGGATTTTTCTATTAATAAATGGTTGCAGGAAGGAGGACTTGAAGAGAAAATCATTTCATTTCTGTCTCAAGTTATGACAATATGAGTCAAGATCTGCCTGTAACTGGGGTCCCAGAAGAAACCTATGTGAGAAGATGAAGCCACCGTTTGTCATCATAGGGGTGGGTCAGCATTCCAGTTGTCCCATTTTTCTTGCTCTTCAGTTATACAAATAAAGAAATTTTTCATTCTTATCTAAGGTAGGTCCGGCTAGCTTTCTGTCACTTGCAACCAAAAGTCCAGGCTTATACAAGAGAGAGAAACAAAAAGATACTTAGGTTCAAAAAATCAGTTGCACAAGTACAAGACAGGAGAAGCCTGCCTGATTGTTCACAGTTTACATAGTACCTAGAAATGTTAGTTAACCACAAGCCTGCCACGAACCAACGAAGGCTTGAATTGCTTAAAACAAAACAAGACAAAACTTGAGTGCAATTTGGATTGCAATAGTAAAAGTATAGGTCAGAAGGGAGGTAGCAGTTTGGTTTACTATGTTTGGTCAGATCCTGACTGTAGCTTTTGTGTTTTGGGGAAAAGTGGTATTGTTGTAAAGTTCTAGATAGCACATTGTACAGGAGAATGAAAACTAGATGGTATAGAGGAGGATAGCCATAAAAGTGAGGAGATTTAGAAAAAAAATTTATTATTAGTAATGATTAAAATTCTAGAGAAAAGTTGGTGAAAAATAACAAGGGAAATGGAAAAAAGTAGAAGCAAAAGCTACCATCTTTAAACACCAAGTACCAGGCACTATGCTCACGCACTTTATGTTGTTATTAAATCCTTCAGTAAGCTTCTCAGGTAGATAGGTCTTACTATGCCCATTTTACAAATGAGAAAACAGAAGTACAGTGAAGTTATGTAATTTGTTCAAAGTCACCTGGCTAAACAGAGAGGGTCCACATTCATATCCAAACATGTCTAATACCCAAAGCCAAACTCTAGCTATAATACCGCTTTGGACAACTTTCACTGAATAATATGTCAAGCTCTGACAGGTAAATGAAATAAATTAGCATCAGTACAGGCAGTTAGGAGGATCAGTGGTTCCCTCAGCCAGACAGGCTATCTTGTCTCTCCCTCTGAGTATCCATGAGGTTTGGTTTGTACCTTTCTAATGCCCTTTGAATTTCTTGTCTGATGTTGTTGTATTATTGTCTGAACTCTGTGAACAAGATATTAAGTTTCTTTAGGGCAAAAAACTTTGTTTTGTTTGTTTGTTTGTTTTAATCTCACAGAACACTCAATTCGGTGCCTAGTGCACAGACTTCTAGTGACTTCCTAACCATGGGGTAACTGACAATGGAATGGGATGTCTCATAGAGCAGGAAGGTATTATATCACTGGATTTGTTCAGAGACACAGAGTGAATGTCTGCATTGGATGTTGGACCAGAGGAACTCCTTAGACACTTTACTTCCTTAGCCCCAGTGTTCATTACATACTACATTTTTCAAAATGAAATTAGCTTTAACTTTAAATATGATGATTGCATATTAACATATAAAGAAGTTATATTTCTTTATAATTCTTTGTTTATCCATACTAAAATTAGGATACTTATTTTTTTTTAAGATGGAGTTTTGCTCTTGTCGTCCAGGCTGGAGTGCAGTGCCACCATCTCTGCTCACCAAAACCTCCGCCTCCCAGGCTCAAGCGATTCTCCTGCCTCAGCCTCCCAAGTAGCTGGGACTACAGGCGTGTGCCACCACACCCAGCTAATTTTTGTATTTTTAGTGGAGACAGGGTTTCACCATCTTCGCCAGGCTGGTCTCGAACTCCTGACCTCGTGATCCACCCGCCTTGGTCTCCCAAAGTGCTGGGATTATAGGCATGAGCCACTGCGCCCGGCAAAATTAGGATACTTTTTAATCAGTGTTGGCCATTTTATTGATTTCTCCTCCTCCCAAGGGAAATCAGCAGCCTACAATAGAAAAAAAAAATGTCTATGGCTGGGCGCAGTGACTCACACCTGTAATCCCAGCACTTTGGGAGGCCAAGGTGTGTGGATCACTTGAGGCCAGGAGTTCAAGACCAGCCTGGCCAACATGGTGAAACCCTGTCTCTACTTTACAAATACAAAAATTGCCAGGCACAGTGGCTCATGCCTGTAAATCCCAGCACTTTGGGAAGCCAAGGCAGTTGAATCACCTGAGGTCAGTTTTTTTTTTTTTTTTTTTTTTTTTTTGACGGAGTCTCGCTCTGTCGCCCAGGCTGGAGTGCAGTGGCCGGATCTCAGCTCACTGCAAGCTCTCCCTCTCGGGTTCACGCCATTCTCCTGCCTCAGCCTCCCAAGTAGCTGGGACTACAGGCGCCCACCACCTCACCCGGCTAATTTTTTGTTTTTTTTTAGTAGAGACGGGGTTTCACTGTGTTAGCCAGGATGGTCTTGATCTCCTGACCTCGTGATCCGCCCGTCTCGGCCTCCCAAAGTGCTGGGATTACAGGCTTGAGCCACCGCACCCGGCCTCTGAGGTCAGTTTTAAGATCAGCCTGGCCAACATGATGAAACCCCGTCTCTACAAAATACAAAAAAATTAGCTGGGCATGGTGGTGTGTGCCTGTAGTCCCAGCTACTCCGGAGGCTGAGGCAGGAGAATCACTTGAACCTGGGAGGCAGAGGTTGCAGTGAACCAAGATCGTGCCACTGAACTCCATCCTGGGTGACAGAGTGAGACTCCATCTCAAAAAAAAAGAAGAAAAAAATGCCCGTGTCAACTGGGCACAATGGCTCATGCCTGTAGTCTTAGCACTTTGAGAGGTCGAGGCAGATGGATAGCTTGAGCTCAGGAGTTCAAGACCAGCTTGGGCAGCATGACGAAACCCTGTCTCTACCAAAAATACAAAAATTAGCTGGGTGTGGTCTGGTATGCCTGTGGTCCCAGCTACTTGGGAGGCTGAGGTGGGAGGATCACTTAAGCCCAGGAGATCAAGGCTACAATGAGCTATAATCGTGCCATTGCATTCCAGCCTGGGTGACACAGTGAGACCTGTCTCAAAAAAAAAAAAAAAAATCCTGTGCCTACTTTGAGAGAAATTTATAAATTTTAAGTTTTTAGTCAGGAAAGTGGAAATGAACTGTCATAAAATGGGATGTTTTATATTTATTTTTGTTCCTAGTTACTAAGACAAGAATGCTATTCAAAGAAAGTGAATGAATAGAAAATGGGAGACACTATAATAGTATAACATCAAGAATGCTTAAAAAAACAGTCTCAGAATTGTTCTTTGTACACAAAAACAATGGTGCTTAACAATATATTGGTTCCTAAATCAAATTTCCAGCTGCCAGCAGCCACTCTTGAGTAGGAAGTGATTTAGTGCGAGCAAGTTGGTTGCAGCATGCCTCCTGCTTCCCAGGCGCTGAACCCACTGGCAGCAGAACTACAGGACTGTTGAGCACTTGGATCCAATATCCTACTGCTCATAGTGCTGTAAAACCATGAACTAAACCTTTTAATTGTTAGAGGACGATGGTCAGTAAAGCAAAATTGATATTCTTCCAGATGGCATTACTTGGGGCCTCCACTGCTGCTTGTTTCTGCCCTCTGGTTGCTTAGATCTTGGGGAGCCTCGTTAGGTCAAAGCTTGCATGATCTGACAGCCTCAGTGAGCAGGCCAGAATTGCAGGGGAGAATATGGGACAACAAATTCTACAGTGATGGTCTTACTATTAGGTAAGAAGCCCTTGGGAAATTTACTTCATGCTCTGTCATTTTTGCCATTTTGGGTAACTGCCAAACCTGCTTATTTGAAGTTCATCCATATTCTTCTTCATCCCAAGCACCCAGAATACCAAATCAAAATGTGAGGAAAGCAGGAAGGTACTAGAATGAGGGGGCAAATATGGGGGCCTTCAAAGCTCATAGAATGAATCAAATCAACAATAAAAAATACAACTAGAATTTCAGTTTTATCATAAGGGCCATGAAAATGGGAGAATAGCCTTTGTGTTTTTCCTAGATGCATTCTAAATTGTACTGTTAAAGAAATTTCTGAACTTTTACGTACAAGGTTTTAGTTGGTCATTGTGCTCATAAAAATACTTTTAGAAAACAAGTGAAACTTAGGAGTGGTAATTTAGTAAAATGGCTGTCAAGATCTGGCAGACCGCCGGATGTCATGGCTCATGCCTGTAATCCCAGCTTTTTGGGAGGCCAAGGATTGCTTGCTTAATTAAGCCCAGGAGTTCGAGATCAGCTTGGATGACATAGTGAGACCTCCATCTCCACAAAATATAAAAAATTAGCTGGGCGTGTTGGCACACACCTGTAGTCCCAGCTACTTGGGAGGCTGAAGTAGGAGGATCAATCGAGCCCAGGAGGTTGAGACTGCAGTGAGTTGTGATCACACCACTGCACTCCAGCCTGGGTGACAGAGTGAGACCCCTCTTTCAAAAAAAAAAAATAATAATAATAATAATCTGGTAGACTGAGTTAGATTATTAGGATTTCTAAAGATATATTTGAAATCAAATCATAAAATCCTATGAGTTGCTCAATATTTTACATTTTAATAAGATTGGAGATTTTCAAAATTATGAAATATTTTCTTCATGTCTGTGATATTTTCACTCAGCCTTAAAATCAGTACAGAAGAACTCCAGTCCAAATTAAAATCATTGGATAACCTTAAACTTTCCCATCTTGTCTCCTGATAACCTCCTGTTTATGCTTTAAAAATCAGTATAAGCATCATTTTCCTCTATGGAAATTTTAATGAATTTTTCCTGTAGGTAAAGTTATTTTTGCCTTCCTTAATGCCCAAATTCTGTCTGTCCTAGCTCAATGGATTCAATATTTATTGAATTGCCCAACATGGGTGAACCAATTACAAAAAGAAAGACATGGGTATTGCTATGGTTTGAATGTCCTCTTCAAAACTCATGCTGAAACTTAAGTATTGAGAGGTAGGGACTTTAAGAGGATTAATAAATTCATTGATTAATGGATTAATGGCTTCATGGATTAATAGGTTATAATGGGAGAGAAACTAATGGTTTTATAACAAGAGGAAAAGAGACCTAGCTAGCATGTGAGCACACTCACCCCCTTCACCATGTGATGCCCTGCACCACCTCAGGACACTGCAGAGTCCCCACCACCATTAAGAAGACTGTCACCAGATTCGGCCCCTCAACCATAGACTTCCCAGCCTCCACAACTGTGAGAACTGAATTTCATTTCTTAAAAATTATCCAGTTTCAGGCCAGGGGTGGTGGGTCACTCCTATAATCCCAAAACTTTGGGAGGCTAAGGCAGGAGGATTGCCTGAGGCCAGAAAGAGTTAGAAACCAGCCTAATCAACATAGTGAGACTCTGTCTCTACAAAACCAAAATTAAAATTTTTTTTATTTTTTAAAAATGTTAAAGTAGTTTGGATGTGGCGGTGTGTACCTATGGTCCCAGCTACTCAGGAGACTGAGGCAGAAGATTACTTGAGCCCAGGAGTTTGAGGCTGCAGTGAGCTGTGATTGTACCACTGCACTCCAGCCTGGGTGACAGAGCAAGACCCTATCTCTAAATAAATAAATAAGTAACCAACCCAATTTCAGATATTCTGTTATAAACAACAAAAAATAGACTAAGATATCTAAAAATATAACTGTTAGATACTGTGGCAGGCAGCCTCTAACATGGTCCCCAGTGATCCTGCCTTTTGGTGTATAATCTCGTCTCCTTGAATATGGGCTGGACTTACTGACTTGTTTCTTTTTTTTTTTTTTTTTTTTTTTTTTTTTTT
>NW_016820098.1:427862-436303 GCF_001698545.2 Rhinopithecus bieti | reverse complement strand
GTTTTTTGTATTTTTTTAGTAGAGACGGGGTTTCACCGTGTTCGCCAGGATGGTCTCGATCTCCTGACCTCGTGATCCGCCTGTCTCGGCCTCCCAAAGTGCTGGGATTACAGGCTTGAGCCACCGCGCCCGGCCAACTTGTTTCTAATGAATAAAATTTGGCAAAGGTCACTTTTGAGATTAGGTTATAAAACAACTAGGGCTTTTTCTTGAGCATCTTCTCTCTCTCTGTCTCTCTCTCTTTCTGAAGGAAGCCAGCTGCCATATTGTAAGTACCCTCTGGAAGGGCCTTTATGGCAAGGAACTGATGTTTCCAGCCAGCAGCCAGCAAGAACTGTAGGCCTTGTGAATGAGCTTGGAAGCAGATCCTCCCACACTCAAGCCTTGATATGACAACAGCCTGAGACCCAGAGGTCAGTAAATTGTCAAGTTTTGTTTGTATCTAGCAAATAGCAGAGCCAAAATTCCTGTTTCTCAAACTCAAGATTTCCTCATCTATAAAATGTGATAGTTGTTCCACATAGCCAGAGCTAAGTGTTATTTAGCTATAAGAGTCTAATGAATCTAGGTCCCAAACTAAGTTCATCATTGTCCCCTCCTTCCCTCTACACTGATCCTCTTCTTTCAGGCTCCCTGCCCATGTTTTTTTTCTTTGTTTCTTTTTTCCCCCTGCCCATGTTCTTGATTAACTCTCTAATCAGTCAGGCTCAAAATTTTGAGAATTTTAACACCCTCTTTTTTTCTACCTTCTCATATATAAAATGAGCTCTGTATGGTTTTATCTTGAAATTATCTTTTTCTTCTTCTCCCTAGTTCAAGCTTCTACCATATCATGTGTGGATAGTTGCAAAACCTACAGCGTCCAGTTTTTCCTGACCCAATCCACTTTGTTGGATACTTCTCATACTAATCTTCTTTAAATGTTGTTTTCATCAATTCCTCCAAAAACCATAACGAGCCCTTGTTTCTTATAAATTATGTCCCACTCCTCTCCTGATTTAGCTCTCCAAAAGCCAGCACCACCCTTGGGAGCCAGCCTTCTAATCCCCAACACAAACCTTCTGCTTCAGTCTATCTGGCTTGCTCTTGGCCCCTTGAGTTATCCATGCTAGTGTCTGTCTCTGAGACTTTGTATCATCTTTGGATTGTTATTTTATTGTTTACCCAAATTCTGCTATCCATAACATCCCAGCTAAATCCAGCATCCTGCTCAGATCCCAAGAGGCTTCACTATTGCTAAACTTTACATCCCAGGTCTTTTTAGGCCCTTAGGGGCTACTATTCCCCATTAAACTTCCCTATCCCCTTTCCATACAAGTACCTAAAATGTAACTGTCCCCACTCATCCATCTTATCCTGTATACTGGTCCCCAGACCCCCTTGTGCCTACCCAAACTCATTCCCCCACTGCTTCCTTCCTCCTCACACCTTTCTGCTGTACTCTCCGGAACCCCCATTTTATGGAAAGCAAGCCATCCTACATCCCCAGCCTGTCTCCCACTCCTTGCCTTACTGAAACTTGGCTATCTTAGGAGAACATAGCTTCCCCTGCTACTGTCTTGAATTGAGGGGTGTTTACTTTACCAGTCCTCATATACTGTGGGGTTGGGAGCAGGGTTGGCCTTCTCCCAGCTTCACAATGCTACTGCCACACCATTGCTCTGAAAATAAATAAGAGATTAAGCCAGCTGGCATGCCCGCCCCCCATCCGTCCATGCCTGTATCATCTAACACCTTCCTGACACTCCTACAATGACTTTTTTAAAAAGGCACCTGGTTTATAATCTTTCTCTCCTAAAGATCTTAAATTACAGCTTTAAAACAGTATTTTTTATTATTCTTTCTCCTTAAAAATATACTATTGTAGGCCCTGCAGGATGACTCATACCTGTAATACCAGTGTACTGGGGGGCTGAGGCAGGAGATTACTTGAGGCTAGGAGTTTGAGACTAGCCTAGACAACATAGCAAGACTCCATATCTACAAAATATAAATACTAAAAAAATTAGCCATGCATGATGGCATATGCCTGCAGTCCCAGCTACGAAAAGAGGCTGAGGGCAGAGGATTGCTTGAGCCCAGTTTGAGGCTGTAGTGAGTTACGATTGCACCTGTAAGTAGCCACTGCATTTCAGCCTGGACAACAGAGTGAAACTGTATCCTTAAAAAAAAAAAGTACTATAATAAAAATGCCTCTATAATCTTATCTATCCACACCCTACTCCAGTGATGACCACTATGCACAGCTTGGTGTGCATGCTTCTGAATCTACTTTAGAGGTCTCAAATCTACTTTGGAGGTCATTGTCTTTGTGGATTACCTTTAGAGCACCCTACCCTTCCTGCACTTTTATCTGCTCAACTCCAGGGACCGTCACCTGCCCCCAACTATTCTGTATTAGAGGGCTTAAACTCCAACCTTCCTCCCTCTAACTACAATCTCCTTTCCCTTCTAGTTGCCTCATGCTGTCCCCATACCTGATTTTGAGGTATAATCACCCAATCCCTTCTTTTTAATTGAGCTGAAATTCACATAACATACAATGAACCGTTTTAAAGTATACACTTCAGTGGCATTTAGTGCATTCCAAGTGCTGTGTGAATACTACCCAGTCTACAGATTCAATGCAATCCCTATGAAAATCCTTTTTTTTTTTTTTTTTTTTTGCAGAAATAGAAAAACCTATCCTAAAATTTATATGAAATCTCAAGGGACCCTGAATAGCCAAAATAACTGATGTAGAACAAAGTTGGAGGGGTTCACACTTTCTGATTTCAAAACTTACTACAAACCTATAGTAGTCAAAACAGTATGGTACTGGTGTAAGGACATATAGACCAATGGAATAGAATAGAGAGCCCAGAAATAAACCCTCACATATATGGTCAATTGATTTTCAAGAAGGATGCCAAGACCATTCAATGGGAAAAGGACAATCTTTATAACAAATGGTGCTGGGAAAACTGCATATCCATATGCAAAAGAATGAAGTTGGATTCTTACCTTACATCATGTATAAAAATTAACTCAAAGTGGATCAAAGATCTAAAGGTAAGACCCACTCTTAGAAGAAAACGCAGGAGAAAATATGACATTGGATTTGGCATATTTATTGGATATGATACCAAACACAAAAGTAACAAAAGGAAAAAACCAACAGTGGACCCCATGAAAACTAAAAACTTTCGTGCATCAAAAGACACTATCAACAGAGTAAAAAGGCAACTTATATAATGGGAGAAAATATCAGCAGATCATATATCTGATAAGGGATATGTTTGGGATATTTCCAGAGTATATAAATTACTTTTTTAAACAAAATATACTATTTTGTGAGGTAAAAGATAATTAAAATTTAGAGGTTTACTTTCTCTCTCTATATATATGTATTTGTATGTGTGTCTGTATATATACAAATAGACCCCAACTTATGATGGTTTGACTTATAATTTTTCAACTTTATGATGGGTTTATCAGGGTAGTAAATGCATTTTCGGCTTACACTATTTTCCATTTACAATGGGTTTATTGGTATGTAATCTCATCGTAAGTGGAGCATCATTTGTTTTATAGAATATATATGTTGAGGAAGACATATATAAGTTAGTATTATAAGCTTTATGAGATTAGGGGCCACATCTGGCATATGTAACATTTTTTCCCACAGTGCTTTGTAACAAGATCTTGACCCACAGTTAGTTTTCAATATTTTTTTAATTAAATGAATGAATGACAGCGAAAGAATATTCTATTTAATCCCTACATTACCACCAGCATTATTTTTCTTAAAATTCAGATGTTTGTTCTGTTCCTTGTTTAGAAATCTTGTGTGACCTCACAGTGCCTTCAGAATCTGGTGTGAACTCCTTAGATGGTGGGCAGACCTTCCCTCCATCTGTTCTCACCCTCAGCCCCCACATGGTACAGTGGAAAAGTGGCTTCAGCCTTCATGTGCCTTGGTCAAATAGGGACAATAGACACTACCTCAAGGATTGTTGAAAGGATTAAATGAGGCCGGGCATAGTAGTTCATGCCTGTAATCTCAGCTCTTTGGGAGGCAGAGGTGGGCGGATCAGTTGAGCTCAGGAGTTTGAGCTCAACCAGCCTGGCCAACATGGTGAAACCCGATGTCAACTAAAAATACATAAGTTACCCGGGTGTGGTGGCACGTGCTTGTAATCTCAGCTACTCTGTAGGCTGCGGCAGGAGAATCACTTGAACCTGGGAGGTGGTAGTTGGAAGTTGCAGTGAGCCAAGATGGTACCACTGCTTTCCAGCCTGGGTGACAGAGTGAGACTTAGTCTCAAAAAAAAAAAGAAGAAGCCGGGCACGGTGGCTTACGCCTGTAATCCCAGCACTTTGGGCAGCTAAGTCGGGCAGATCACCTGAGGTCAGGAGTTCAAGACCAGCCTGACCAACATGTTGAAACCCCGCCTCTACTAAAAATACAAAAAATTAGCCGAGCATGGTGGCAGGCACCTGTAGTTCCAGCTACTCAGGAGGCTGAGGCAGGAGAATCACTTGAACCTGGAAGGCGGAGGTTACAGTGAGCCGAGATCGCGCCACTGTACTCCAGCCTGAGCAATAAGAGTGAAACTCTATCTCAAAAAAAAAAAAAAAAAAAAAAAAAAAAAAAAAAAAAAAAAAAAAAAAAAAAAAAAAAAGATTAACTGAGGTGTCACCTGAAAATGTCCAGCATATAGTTGTGATGAGTCAATTAATATGTTTCCTTTTCACCCTCCTGCATGCTGCTCTTCAGTGCACTGTTCACCCTTTCAGAGTGTACATGTAATTTCACTTCTCCATATTTTGTTCATGCTTTCCCCACTGCTTTATGTGTGTCTTCCCCATCTTCCACCTCTCTATAAAAATTAAATGAATGCTTCAAGACGAGTCTCAAATTGCACTTAGTAAAAGCTTTCTGACTCCCCCAGGAGGACTTAATTCTTTTTTTATGCTTTCATGTAATTTTATAAGACAATTTCTAAGAAACTTTCATAGACTATCTTATATTACAGTTATCTGTGGACATAACTTGTGGGCATATGTGTGTATCTTAAGAGCCCAACACAATATTAATTAAACTGAGTTGATTTTGTTGACCGGGAAATTTGGATCTTAAATCTCATAACTGAAATACATCATGAAATCATCCAAAGCACACTCTCTATAAATAGTTCCTCTCTTTATGTGATAACACCCAGCTTGGCAATATAGCACCCTTGCCACCCACAGCTCTCTGGAAGATACAGCTGTACAAGATAACATGAGGTAATGTGACTTCTAGGGGTGGGTGGTGGTGGTGGGGAAGCCCATCACTGCTTAGACCAGCATCGAACACGCCTGACCCAGGTGGAGCTAGTTATTTGCTCAGAAATGACTTGTATGGTGCAGGTTTCCTCAGAGGAGCCAGGCTAGTTCATGTGTGTATTGCCAATTGATTGTGAGTACTGGAGCTCCGTGGTCTTCCTGGTCTAGATCCAGGAAGAGCAGCCATGTTGTGCCTCACACAGGATAAAGGAGCCGAGGAAGACAGACAGAATGTGGGAGAGGCTGGACCTGGCTCAGAAGCAAATACAAGGGGAACACAGAGGGACAAGCCACGCTGTCCCTGAGAATTCCCCAGTTCTCTGGCCAATTTGGATGAAACCTGGCAACTCTTTGTGTTCCATCCTTCAATACTGTGAGGTCTCTCTATACACTCAGTAAATGCTCCTTTTTACCTCAGTGGACTAATGCTTTTTAGAGTCACATGCATGCTGACTTCAGCAAAGCAAATTGTTTATCTGAATCAACTCTGTCCTGTACCATGTCCAGTCACTTGAATTTATATTTCATTTTTGACTCTCCATATGCTAATTATGATGACTTTGGGCAAATCTTTTGTTCGCTCTGTGTATTTGTCCATTTTCCAGTTGCTATAAAGATACCATTGAGACTGGGTAATTTATAAACAAAAGATGTTTAATTGACTCACAGTTCCACATGGCTAGAGAGGCCTCAGGAAACTTATAATCATCTTGGAAGGAAAAGGGAAAGCAGGGCACATCTTACATGGCAGCAGGCAAGAGGAAGAGAAAGGAGTAAGTGCCAGACACTTACCAAACAATTCGATCTCATGAGAATTCACTATCATGAGAAAAGCATGGGGAACTGCCCTCATGATCCAATCACCTCCCACCAGGACCCTCCCTTGACATGTGGGGATTACAATTTGGATTACAATTCAAGATGAGATTTGGGTGGGGACACAGAGCCAAACCGTATCACTCTGTGTCTCAGTTTCTTTAGTAGGTAAAATGCAATAATTTCATATGATGCTTTATCACTTTTCATACATCATCTCGTGAGTTTTTAAAAAGTTCTTATGATATAGGCTAATAATTTTTTCCCATGTTTTACAAACAAAGGAACTTTCCCAAGGTCTCGCAATTAAGTCCTAGTGAAATGGGACTGAAACACCAGTCTCTGACTTCTGTCTACTCAGGTGGCCATCAACTCTACCTCAGAGAATATAAATTTTTTTTTTAAATGGTAAGTCTTTGCAGATTGATTAAGATCCCCTTCTTGAGAATTTTTGGTGAAAGACTTTGAAGTCATCAGAGGTAACAGAGACTTCGTATTATATTTGTACGAGTCCTGTTTCAAAATATGTTGATAATGTGGCTGGGTACAGTGGCTCACACCTGTAATCCAGCACTTTGGGAGGCCAAGGTGGGCAGATCAACTGAGGTCAGGAGTTCAAGAGCAGCCTGGCCAACATGGCGAAACCCCATCTCTACTAAAAATACAAAAATTAGCCAGGTGTGGTGGCGCATGCCTGTAATTCCAGCTACTCGGGAGGCTGAGGCAGGAGAATCGCTTGAACCTGGGAGGCGGAGGTTGCAGTGAGCCGAGATCGTGCCATTGCACTCCAGCCTGGGCAACAAAGTGAGACTCCATCTCAAAATAAATTAGATAGATAGATAGATAGATAGATAGATAGATAGATAGATAATGAATTCAATGATAGGACCATTAGAGTGGAGATCTGTAGTTATAATAAAGTATTTCTAAAAATATGCATAATACTTGCCTGTGTCATGGGCTTCATGAAGAATTCCAGTTATTATCTGAAAGTTTAATTGTAAGGTTTGGGGCTCAAGATCTTATTTATCCTCATGGCAGTACCTGGTACTTCCCCACTGTAAAGTATGCTGGCTCAGGTCACAAGGAACTTTGAGTGCTAGGATAGTACCACATGGTCCAGTTCCCCAAAACTTCTTCGCAGTGTCTCTACAGCTACTCATAGAGCCCGAGCAGGTCTCGCCACTGGTAGCTCTCTTCCCCTACTTCCTCCAGGCCAGGGGTCGGCCTGATTCTGCTTAGAGCCTACATGCAGCTCCCTCAGAGCCTTGGGGTGGCTGATCTTTGCTGCTCCCCAGAACCACCTCGTACTCTTCCATGCAGAGCCCTGCTAAATCACCATGCCTTCCTCCAGCTGCTGCCACCAGACCACATGACTTCTTTCTCAATTCACTCTAAAAGAGAAAAGTACGTTATGCAAACTAGATGCGAGCACAAGAGCACAACCCCTTTCCTTCCCAACAGAGAAACACACTAGGGGCTCCTTGTGTAATTTAGAGATTAACTAACACATCGTGTTGCAATTGTGCCTATGTGAAAAAGAAATGGAAGGAGGAACCAGGTTTGGAGCTATTCACTGCTGCAAGGGCTCACCCTCAGTCTGACCTGTGCGGTAAGACTGAGAGAAACACCAAGGGTATGGCTGGAAAAGATAACATTGAAACTATTTTACTATAATGATGATAGCTACCATTGTAGTGACATGTAATAATATTAGTAACGTTGAAATCTTTACTATATGCCATACTGTGTGTTAAATCTCTTATGTATATCGTATATATAATACATGTAAAGCCTTGTTGTTGTTTTTGAGACAGAGTCTCACTCTGTCGCCTGGGGTGGAGTGCAGTGGCGTGAGCTCAGCTCGCTGCAACCTCTGCCTCCCAGGTTCAAGCAATTTTCCTGCCTCACCACCACTTTTTTTGTATTTTAGTAGAGATGGGGTTTCAACGTGTTGCCCAGGCTGGTCTTGAACTCCTGAGCTCAGGCAATTCGCCTGCCTCGGCCTCCCAAAGTGCTAGGATTACAGACGTGAGCCACCGCACAGCCCATGTAAAACCTTTAACATGGGTGCCTGGCACAAAGTAAGTGCTCAATAAATAACAGATAATCATAGCATTATTATTTCATTTATCTTCACAATCATCACATTCACAATTATTTGCCAAGCCTTTGCTCTTCAGTCAGTCATTCCTTCAGGAAATGTTTATAGAGCATGTACTATGTACCCAGCACTATATATATACACACACACACATATATATATACACACACATATATATATATATATATGTGTGTGTATATATATATATATA
>NW_016820098.1:425312-427606 GCF_001698545.2 Rhinopithecus bieti | reverse complement strand
TTTTTGAGGCGGAGTTTTGCTCTTGTTGCCCAGGCTGGAGTGCAATGGCTCAATCTCGGCTCACTGCAACCTCTGCCTCCTGGGTTCAAGCAATTCTCCAGTCTCAGCTTCCCAAGTAGATGGGATTACAGGTGCCTGCCACCACGCCTGGCTAATTTTGTATTTTTAGTAGAGATGGGGTTTCACCGTGTTGGTCAGGCTTTTCTTGAACTACTGACCACAGGTGATCCGCCTGCCTCGGCCTCCCGAAGTGCTGGGATTACAGGCGTGAGCCACTCCACCCGGCCTTCCCAACACTATATTAGGCCCTGGGGATACTGAGAAGAGTGAATGCCCTTTCAGACGTGGGTTCCAATCTGGTTTAACCACTATCTTTCTGGGTAACTTTGAGCATGCTTCTTAAGCTTTCTGAGCCTGAGTTTATTCAACTGTTAAATGAGTACAATAATTTCTATGTCATAGGATTGTTGATAGGACTAGAAACACATGCAAAGGGCTTAGCCCAGTACAGTGTTCATATAAGGAGAAGCTCCTCAGCCAGGCCTGCTGGCTCACTCCTATAATCCCAACACTTTGGGAGGCTGAGGCAGGTGAATCAATTGAACTCAGGAGTTCGAGACCAACCTGGGTAACATGGCAAAACCCCATCTCTACAAAAACTACAAAAATTAGCTGGGTGTGGTGGTGCCTGCCTATAGTCCCAGCTACTTAGGAGGAGGAGGCTAAGGTGGGAGGATCTCTTGAGCCTGGGAGGTGGAGGTTGCAGTGAGCCAAGATTGTGCCACTGCACTCCAGCCTGGGCAACAGAACTAGACCCTGTCTCAAAAAAAAAAAAAAAAAAAAAAAAAAAAGCATCATTTACTGTAGAACTTGTTGTATATGTATTCCTGAAAAAGAATTCAAAGGGAGAACCTCTTCCCAGGGTCACAGAGTGATCAGTGCCACAGCTTGGACTTGGAGCCTTAGCTTACCTGCCATCTTCCTACTGCATCAAAGCAGAGATTGCCACATGATTGCCCAGTGTGATTCAAAGTTTGAAGTCTATTTCTCTGAAAATTTCGGTGTATCTAGATTCTATATGTCTCTTGGACAGATGAAGAGCTGCTGTACACAGAAGGGAGATTTTAATTGAGGAATCTAACTCAAGAATAAATTCAAGGCCGGGCGCGGGGGCTCGCACCTGTAATCCCAGCACTTTGGGAGGCCAAGGCGGAAGGATCACCTGAGGTCAGGAGTTCGAGACCGGCCTGACCAATGTGGTGAAACCCTGTCTCTACTAAAAATACAAAATGAGCTGGGGATGGTGGCGTGCGCCTGTAGTTCCAGCTGCTCAGGAGGCTGAGGCACAAGAATTGCTTGAACCTGGGAGGTGGAGGTTGCAGTGAGTTGAGACCGTGCCACTGCACTCCAGTCTGGGCAACAGAGCGAGACTCCATCTCAAACAAAAAAAAATCCTTTAGAAATCTTCAGACACTTGGCATAACATGAAGTTAAATACAACAGCACCCCGCTTAGTTCCATGATATTTCCAAAAAGAAATAGGAAGCCACAGAGCAAAACAAATATTTTTTAAAACCTCCTGAAGAGACTTTTTTTCTTTGTTGATTACCATCCAGAGACAACATTTGTTTGAAACTTTGAACAGAATCAGTTTGTGAGGATGAAACCCTCATTCTTCCCCGCCAGGGCCCAGACTTTCCATATCTTGTACTCTGAGAACCTTGAAGTCTTCAGATGATTTGCAGTCCCAATGAAGAAGCTAAAATCAAAACTGATTTGGGGAAAAACCATTTACTTTCTGACCTCTTTGTACTCTTCAGATAATTTTTGTATACTTGTTTATTTTCTTAATGTTTCTTGATTATGTTTTTTCCTGTTTTGGTTTCATATATGAAATGTTCCATCTGTGTATTCATTTTCTGGATTTATTCCCTAGAATTTTAAGTAAGAGTGTTTCTCAAACTTTTTTTTACTGCAACCCACAATAAGAAATATATTTTGCATGTTAGCCTAAATACACATATATTTACATATATATCTAAAACAAGTTTCATGAAATAATACTCTTGCAATGAGGTATGCACTATGGTTTTTAAAAATTCTATTCCACTTTATATATACAAAAGTTGGGACAGAGGTTCAGGAGCAGGGAAGGGATGAATAGGTAGAACACAGGGCAGTGATAGATGCATGACATTATACATTTATCAAACCCCACAGAACTGTACAACAAAAGAGTAAATCCTAATGTAAACTGTGGACTTCTTCTTACTATTTTTTTTTTTTTTTTTTTT
>NW_016820098.1:401413-423556 GCF_001698545.2 Rhinopithecus bieti | reverse complement strand
GATCTCAGCTCACTGCAAGCTCCACCTCCTGGGTTTGCGCCATTCTCCCGCCTCAGCCTCCCGAGTAGCTGGGACTACAGGCGCCCGCCACCTCGCCCGGCTAGTTTTTGTATTTTTAGTAGAGACGGGGTTTCACTGTGTTAGCCAGGATGGTCTCGATCTCCTGACCTCGTGATCCGCCCGTCTCGGCCTCCCAAAGTGCTGGGATTACAGGCTTGAGCCACCGCGCCCGGCCTCTTCTTACTATTTTTTAAGACAGGGTCTCACTCTGTCACACAGGCTGGAGTGCAGTGGCACGATCTTGGCTCACTGCAACCTCCACCTCCTGGATTCAAGTGATTCTTGTGCCTCAGGCTCCTGAGTAGCTGGGATTACAGGTGCATACTACCATGCCAGGCTAATTTTTGTATCTTTAGTAGAGACAGGGTTTCACCATATTACCCATGCTGATCTCAAACTCTTGGCTTCAACTGATCTGCCCGCCTCGGCCTCCCAAAGTGCTGGGATTATAGGTGTGAGCCACCCACCATGCCTGGCCAAACTATGGACTTTGGTTAATGATAGTATAGCAATATTAGTTCATTAATTGTATCGAATATACTTTCTGTGCAATTTTTGTGTTAACCTAAAATTGTTCTAGAGCGTATTATAAATATTTTTAAAAGTAAAAACCAAAGTTGGTTTTAGCCTACTAAAACTGACTTTACTATCCATTAATGGCTTGCTTTCCACAGTTTGAAAACTTGTGGCCTGGTGGGAAGTACCCTGGGTTTCTTTTAGGTTGGTGCAAAAGTAATTGTGGTTTTGCCATTAAATGGCAATTATTTTTGCACCAATCTAATAACTACATCCCAGCCTCTGTCACTCTATAGAGCCTGGCCTTCAACAAGCCATATAATAATGTCTCTCAGCTTTCTCATCTGAAAAATAGTGTTTGATGAGATGAATGCCAAGGTCCTTTCCAGATCCAAAATATTATACCTGTAAATATAAATTCTCATTTTAAAATGTCTTAGAGTAAAAGAAAAGTCATGAAGCATGAATGATAAATTATGTGCATGTTATTTAGGCGTGTTTTATGTTTTATAGTCATCAAATGGGTACTTTTTATCTTATTTAAAATAAATAAAATGAAAAGTAATGGTTCTCCAGCAAAATATATAAATTACATTTCTCTCTGAGTTCCTGATTCAATATCTCTGTGGAAGAAGAAAAATAAAGAGCACATAGGAATGATACAAATGATACTTCCAATTTTGGCACTTGTCTGCCCTACTGCCATGTCCTGATGAGAGTATCCCCGAACTCAATTCTCACTGGTCATTTGACGTTTGCTGGGAGCCTACTATGGGCGAGGTTCTATGCTGAGGGTGAGCCTAGTGGTGTCTCACTTCTTGTAGCTTGGGTCAGGAAATGGAAATCAGCTACTGTATCCCAGAACCTTATTGCCTTCCCAGTCCCAAGGCCATGATGGGGAAGGCAGGTGCTGTGGGAAGACTGTGCATAAGGTCTGATTGGGACGGACCGGGGGTAAATCTCAGTGGCGCTTCTCAACAGCTATAGACCCCTAGATAAGTTATCTAACCACCATCCCCACAGTGTTCTCAGATGAAAATGGGGGTAATACCCCGTCTTATAGGAGTTCAAAAGGATTAAATAGGGAATGTAGCTATCATCTTGCGCCTGGAATTCTGCAAAGCATATGAAGGTGCCCTTGGAACTTCCTTCCCATTTTTCATATTTGCTCTGCCACCTCTCCACCCAGCCCCACTTTCTGCAACCAATTGTATTATAAACCCCTCCCAAACACCTAATGCATCCTCCCACTCATGTAATTTGTTTACCTTGTTTTCTATTTATTTATTTTGAGATGGGGTCTCTGTCACCCAGGCTGGAGTGCAGTTGCATGATCTCAGGTCACTGCAACCTCTGCTTCCTGGGCTCAAGTGATCCTCCCACTTTGGCCTCCAGAGTAGCTGGGACCATAGGCACACACCATCGTGCCCGGCTAATTTTTTGCATTTTTAGTAGAGATGGGGTTTCTCCGTGTTAGCCACGATGGTCTCAATCTCCTGACCTCGTGATCCGCCTGCCTCGGCCTCCCAAAGTGCTGGGATTACAGGTGTGAGCCACCGTGCCCGGCCGGCCTTACTTTATTTTCTAAGAACTGATGACCATAAGTGAGTTCTGGGACACGTCACCTTGTATGCTTCCTCTCCCATCCCAACATGTCTGTGGAGATAAACCTCATTGACATGGAACCTCAGAGGCAGGTTGCAGAAGGAAGAATATATCACAACAAGATGGCAACACTCTCTAAGAGCTGCAGTTCCAGTCCTCTGGCTTTGTTTCAGTGGGGCTGCTTTTAGGTTGATTGAATAACTAGCAGCAACAATAGCACCTAAATCATTATTTAATGAAAGTCTGTAATTTACTAGGCATGTGCTAACCAGTTTACATAAATTATCTCAAAGCCTCACAATAACCTTGAAAGGCTAGGTTTTCCCTTTCACAGATGAAGAAGTTGAATATTTGATTTGTTTATTCATTAAGGAACAGATTTTAAATAAAATAATTTTAATATTTTTTGTAGAGATGGGGATTCCCTATGTTCCCCAGGCTGGTCTCAAACTCCTGGGCTCAAGCTCTCCTCCCACCTCAGCCACCAAAAATGCTGAGATTACAGGTATGAGCCACCATGCCCAGCTAAGGAACAGATTTTAATGGGTGCTTCTTATGTGCAAAACATGGGATTAGACCTTGGGGATAGAAAACTGAATGACACATAGTCCTTGCTCTTAGGAAACATATGGTCTGTTGGGAAATCTGGCAGATCCACAGACAATTACAATCCTGGGGGAAACCCTGGGAAGGGTTCGAAAACACAGAAGATGGGCTGGGTGCGGTGGCTCACACCTGTAATCCTAGCACTTTGGGAGGCCAAGGCAGGCACATTGCCTGAGCTCAGGAATTCCAAACCACCCTGGGCAACACGGTGAAACCCTGTCTCTATTAAAATACAAAAAATTAGCCAGGCGTGGCAGTGTGCACCTGTAGTCCCAGCTGCTCGGGAGGCTGAGGCAGGAGAATCGCTTGAACCCAGAAGGTGGAGGTTGCAGTGAGCCAAGATCACGCCACTGCATTCCAGCCTGGATGTCAGAGCAAGACTCTGTCTCCAAAAACAAGAAAACACAGAAGATGGCACCTGACCAGACTGAGGTTTGCGTAGGAGGTGAGGATAGAAGCTGTATTAGTCCATTCTCACACTACTATGAAGAAATACCTGAGACTGGGTAATTTATAAAGGAAAGAGGTTGAATTGACTCACGGTTCTGCATTGCTAGGGAGGCCTCAGGAAACTTACAATCATGGTAGAAGGCAAAAGAGAAGCAGGCACCTTCTTCACAGGGCAGCAGGACAGAGGGAGTGCAAGCCAGGGAAATGCCAGACATAAAACCATCAGATCTCGTGAGACTCACTATCACAAGAACAGCATGGGGGAAACTGCCCCTATGATCCAATTACCTCCACCTGGTCTCACCCTTGACACGTAGGGATTATGGGTATTATTGAGATTACAATTCAAGATTAGATTTTGGGTATAGACACAGCCAAACTATATCAGAAGCCTCAGGTCTTTTCTTAAACCTAGTTAATCTGAAGTCTGTCCCCTACCTTCCCCAACCCCAGCACCAGATTAACAAACCTAGAGCAATTCCTCAAAATCTCCATAAGTACTTTTCTGCCCTCAGTTAACTAAACTAGTAAATACCAATGCCCAAGGACCATGTGAATCTTAACAGGACCGTCCCAGAGACAACATGTACTGAAGCTGGGAGGACCATATAGTTTATCACAAAATGAAGACATTTTTGAGACTGAAAGGGGCGCTATTAACAGTTATTCCAGGATAACAGGTATGAACTAGGTGTGTCCTGGCAACCTGAGACACAGGTTTAGGCTAAGTATAACCTAAAGGAAGGCCTGTAATGAAAAGATTCAGACTGAATGCTAACCAGTGGGGAAAACACTGGGGCAGTAGTTCCTTGATGTCCCTCAATCCTCTCCACTAAGCAGTGTCATGGGCTTAAATCTGGGGCCTAGTTTCCCTAAGCTCAGGGAGGCACTGCCTGACAGTGGACTGTAGGGGTGGGGGATGGTTGCTCTAGCAACAATCACAGAGGTCCCTTGGGAATTGTTACCAGGGTGAACTCACCAGCCAGGGGAATACCCCAGAAAAAGCTGCCAGTGGGAGGAGGGCCAGCCTCACTGGTGATTGGAGTCCAGCAGTCCCACTGATTGGGAATGCTAAGCCAAGCCCATGTCGTGCTTCGCTGATGCATGGCTGGGCTGAAGAAAGAGCTCTTTGAATTGTTCATAGAAAAGAGTGGTGCCCAAAAGGCCAGGGCTCAAGAATGAGGCTGCCTCAAGCACAGTGCTTGGCAGGACACCAGGGCTGAAAGGTACAGTGAAGGCCTCCCAGAATCGCTTCTCGGAGCAGAGATTTGCGTCACAGACTGGCCACTGCAAAGACAGATGGGAACTCACAGATTTTGTCTATGTGTTTGTGGTTCACTGCTGATGGACGCATGTCAGAAGGCACCTGAGCCTTGGCCCAGCCTTCATGTGGAGGGAAAACCCAGACCTTTGTGAGCAGCAGGTACCTGAAGCAAGAGAAGCAAGGCTGTGCCTCCAGGGCTTTGTCAGAGGTTCCTTGCTTCCTGGAATCCAGTTGCATAACTGGGAGCCAGAGGTCTTGGTGGCTGGATGTGGGTCTAATCCTGGTTCCATGGCCTCCCAACTGAGTGAATGAGATTATAATGATAAAATATAATTTACTGCGTACCCTGCACTACCCTAAGCACTTTGTGTTTCTTATCTCATTTGCTCTTCACAGAAACTCTTGGTACTATTACTATCCTCAATTTCTAGAGAAGAAAACTGCGGCATAGGATAGAGTTGGTTTGCCAAAGTCAGGACCTGCACCTGGCTGTGTGAGGCTAGAAACTGAGCATCGGACTCCCATCCTACACTGCCTGTTTCGTGAATTGTAAAAGGGGGGATAAATGTAGCACCTCCTCCCTAGGGTGTTGTGATATTCAACTGGGATAATCCATTTACAGCACGGACATGGTGGCTGCATGTGAAACAGTGGGAGCTACTGTCAGTTTGATTAGTTCTGGCCTCTCTGCAGCCTTGCTACTCTCTGTTTCTTCTCAGCAGCCTTCAGACAATTTTCTTTTCTTTTCTTTTCTTTTTTTTTTTTTTTTTGAGATGGGAGTCTCATTCTGTCGCCCAGGCTGGAGTGCAGTGGCGCAATCCTGGTTCACTGCAACCTCTGCCTCCCCGTTCAAGCAGTTCTCTTGCCTCAGCCTCCTGAGGAGCTGGAATTGCAGGTGCATGCCACCATGCCTGGCTAAGTTTTGTACTTTTAGTAAAGACTGGGTTTCGCCATGTTGGCCAGGCTGGTCTCAAACTCCTGACCTCAAGTGATCCACCCTCACAGCCTCTCAAAGTGCTGGGATTATAGGCGTGAGCCACCGCGTGCAGCCTATTAAGACAATTTTCTGTTTGAACTTCACAAGACTTTCAGCTTCTTGGGTTGGGACACATTGTCTATTTGTTGTGTGTGTGGGGAGAACACTGGGCAGCAAAGATTAAAACTCTTAGGGGAGAGGGGCAAGAGAGGGAATATGAGTGGGGATTCTCTGCTCCCCTGAACAGTATTCCAGGATTCCTTCACTGATTGAAGTTCAAGTTTGGTCCTCTGAGCAAAAATTTAGAGAAGTTCCTTTATGCGTTTATTTAACTTTAGAATAAACATCTCTGTAGCAGTAACAACAAAGTGAACACTCCTGGTTTTGTTCTTTTTTTTTTTTTCTTTTGTGGCTCTCATGCACACATGGAAAAACAACACAAAACAAAACCAGATGAACTGAAACCATTTCTCTGTCCAAGGCTCCCATATGTAAGAAAAGGAAAGATTTTTCCTTCTTGGGCAGGGTTAGATGGTGTTGGTGGAGGGGAGTTGGGGGGGAATGGTTCCACCATCCTGTTCCAAAGCTCCAGTTCCCCTCCAATACCAAAGCTGAGTTACCCAAGAGAAGCCCCAGGGAAATTTGCTCCCTGTATACCAAGGGGATTCATGAATCTCCCCTCAAGGTAAAGATCATCAAGGATGTGCCCAGCCACTCTGTGGAGAGAAGCTGCTACTCACAAAGAACATGCATGGTGGATTTCCAACTTGGAACTTATGTGTGGGGAGGCTCTGGGACTCCTTCCTTTATTCCTTTTCCAGTCCTATTAGTCTCAGAGGCATGTTGTCTGGTCACTGAGGGAGCTGCAGCCCAAGGACCATATCTGCTTACACTTACCCACAGTGTTTTACTTGCTCTATCCTGGATGTCAGCATTCCAGGACCCCTGAGGGAGGGACAGAGCAGAAAGGGCTGGGTCAAGTGGGCTGCTTCCAGGAACACCCCAGGAGACCTGTGGAGAGCTGGGCTGTACTAGAGTCTGGGCACAGCAGCTCTTCTGAACTGTAGACCCACTCCCTCCCTTCAGTATTGTCCTGGCTGTGTAGGCTTGAGGATTAAAGGCATGAAAAGAGTTCACAAGCCAGTGGCTTAAGACTTCTCTTGATGGCCGGGCGCGGTGGCTCAAGCCTGTAATCCCAGCACTTTGGGAGGCCGAGACGGGCGGATCACGAGGTCAGGAGATCGAGACCATCCTGGCTAATACGGTGAAACCCTGTCTCTACTTAAAAATACAAAAAACTGGCCGGGCGCGGTGGCTCAAGCCTGTAATCCCAGCACTTTGGGAGGCCGAGACGGGCGGATCACGAGGTCAGGAGATCGAGACCATCCTGGCTAACATGGTGAAACCCCGTCTCTACTAAAAAATACAAAAAACTAGCCGGGCGAGGTGGCGGGCGCCTGTAGTCCCAGCTACTCGGGAGGCTGAGGCAGGAGAATGGCGTGAACCCGGGAGGCGGAGCTTGCAGTGAGCTGAGATCCGGCCACTGCACTCCAGCCTGGGTGACAGAGCAAGACTCCGTCTCAAAAAAAAAAAAACAAAAAAACAAAAAAACAAAAAACTAGCCGGGCGACGAGGCGGGCTCCTGTAGTCCCAGCTACCCGGGAGGCTGAGGCAGGAGAATGGCGTAAACCCGGGAGGCGGAGCTTGCAGTGAGCTGAGATCCGGCCACTGCACTCCAGCCTGGGTGGCAGAGCAAGACTCTGTCTCAAAAAAAAAAAAAAGACTTCTCTTGATGTTCCCAGACAGCTCTGTTCAGAGGCATTAGTTGTCAGAGAGAATACTCTGCAAGATTGGAAGCTGTGGCATGGTTTGCTCATCCAACCTTCTTTACTCCCATATTCAGCTTTTGCAATTGACAAGTAGAGCTGATTTGCCTTCCTCCAAAAATGTCCATGGAGAGGAGCAAAGAAGACCTAGGAGCAATGAAGGGAAAGGGAAATAAAAGAGGGAAAAGTCAATACCAAAGAAACGAGTTAGGAAATTTTCCAAGAAAGGTTGATCTGAATGAAAAAAAATCACAAGTTTTGTTTTTAGAGCAGATAATGTATCTCTGTGTGTGTATATATTACAGCCTCACTTACAAATGCCACAGGGGGCTGGGCGCGATGGCTCATGCCTATAATCCCAGCACTTTGCGAGGCCGAGGAGGGTGGATCAACTGAGGTCAGGAGTTCCAGACCAACCTGGCCCACATGGTGAAACCCCGTCTCTACTAAGAATACAAAAATTAGCCGGGCATGGTGGCGCATGCCTGTAGTCCCAGCTACTCAGGAGACTGAGGCAGGAGAATCACTTGAACCCAGAGGCAGAGGTTGCAGTGAGCTGAGATCGCACCATTGCACTCAACCCTGGGCAACAAGAGTGAAACTCTGCATAAAAAAAAAGAGAAATGCCACAGGGAATTTTGCTTTTTTTGTAGTTCCCCAATTTCCCTTTCACTCTGCCCACTCCCATTCAACAGAAAGCTTCGGTTTGGTTGAGATGAATGCAACACAGGAACTACGACACAGCCATATTACATCCGCTTTCATAAAGCCAGGTGGGTGGAACTTAACACTTCCTGGTGAGAAGGACTTTGTGGGGTGAGGTTCTTGGACAGCTGTTCCAGGGAACTCCTGGGAGAAAGATCTGGTTCACCCGAGACTGGTGGAAAGCAACCTGTGCTTAAAACTTGCTTTCAGCCAAGAAAGCCAGGATTTGGCTAAGAGATAAAGCATGGGCACGTTTGACCCTTTTGTGTCTTTCATTTGATATTAACATAGCTAGACAAGAGAGAGAAGGGTGACCTCAAAGTGATAAGATCTATTTCCTTTAGAATTAGAGGACTCAAAACTCTCTTTGCTTTGTTTCTGCCTGGAAGACAAGTAGAGCTCATTCCAGTTCTGTAAAAGGTCACCAAATACCCTGCAGTCTTGTTGTAATAACTTTCTGTGAACTTGCTTCAGAGGAAGAAAACACACTATTTAATAATACTGACCAAAGACACCTGGGGTTGTTTTCTGCTTGTTGTTGTTTGTTGTTTTATTTTGCAAGAGCGGATAATGATCAGTTTAGAGTCTGGTGTCCCTGGTGCCAAAAACAAATCCTAGTACCTCCTGTTTCTGGCTCAAGTGTCCCCAGCCGTCTCAAGTGATCCAGTTGGAACAGAGAGAACAGAGAACAACTGACTTCCCCTTCCCCTGGGTGGTGCCGTTAGAGTTCTTTCCCAGATCACACACAGTATCTGAGACTCTGCCATGGAGGAATCCACTCTGGATTCCAGTCCCCAGCCCGAATTTCTTCACAAAGTAGCAATAATTAGTTCCTAGGGCACATGGTGCTTTGCAGTCTGCACAGCTGAAATGGTTAGTCACAAGATGGTTTGTAATTTTAAATATACCTGTGCCCCACCCAGATTTCAACACATTAGTAATTATTCCACTCCTACAACCTGGTGACTGGGAGGAAGGAGAGAAGAGGGGTGGGGATTCAAAAGAGCAGCTGCAGGGCTCAGATCTGCTGTCCCCTGCTTGCTAATAATAGCTCCCATTTTAGCCAGCGCTCACTTTGCCAGGTATGTGCTAAGCACTTCTCCTTTGTTGCCTCTAATCCCCGAGACAGCTCTGAAAGATGCAGGTGATTCCGATTTTGATTATGGGGACACTAAGGCTTTGAGAGATGGAGGAATTTGCCTAAACTAGCAAAGCCAGTAAGCACTGAAAGCAGATCTGAACTTCCTTCTGATTCTCAAGCACTGCGCTTTTCATCCTCACACTGTACTGCTGCTTCAAGCTGATGAATTTAGCGAGAGTGGGTACCAGGAAATGCCAGTGAGACAGGAAGGGAACAACTGCCAAAATGCCAAACCAAAAGGGGTTTGAAACCTGAGAGTTGGCAATTCAACACCACTGCAAAACCACAGGGCCGTGTGGAGGTGTTTGTGGGACACTGAGTGGTGTCACTAGCCGTGGACTCTGCTTACTTAGAGCATCAAAGGATAGCACACTTGGCGATTGCCTGACATGAACTCAGTTTGGAAATTGCAGAGGTGTGGAGAGCCATGGATGGGTTTTATAATTTATTCTAATGTAATCTCTGCGCTAAAGGCTGTTTGAAAAAAATAATGAAGTTGATGTTGCTTAAGTTATATGCAAATGTAAACTGGTCTTCCTTCAAGATGTTTGGAATGGAATGAATGCCCTTCCCCTGGGTACCTCCCAATACCTACCCTCAAAAGAGCTCCAGTAAGGCTTCCTTATCCTTCCTGGCCCTGCTTCCTGCACTGCTGCTGCAGGTGTCTCTGGGTGATTGTGGGGGAAACCACTGTGGTTAAGCACCAACACCAAGACATGGCACCAAGCTATCTTCTCCCTCACCGCACAGCCAGGTGGGCTGCTTGGTGGATTTGGGGTCGCCCTCTCCATCTGTCTCTCCCTGATAGTTACATTTCTCTTCCATCACTGTGTGTTTGGCAGTGGATGAACCTAGAGCATTACATACATTTTTTAAAATTTATTTTTTTCTCTTACTGATCTGAATGGGTAGATGAAAATTACATACATTTTTAAGAGAGCACTTACTATATGCCAGGCATTGTTCTAAGTCCCATACACATCTTAACTCTTTTATCCTCATAAAATGGCGCAAAGTGGGTAGCATTATTATCTCAATTTTATAGATGATAAAAATTGGGGCCCACAGAAGTAACTTGCCCATGTTACGCAGCTGATGAGTAGGAATCTAGGCTGCTTAATCCTTCGTTTCTCTGCCATAGTGGTTCTAGTGTGAGTCAGGGTGTTCATTCAAACATCTCTTCCTGGGCATGCTAGCCCTATCCATGGTTGGGTTGCTGCTGCTATAACTGGCTCTTGGCTGCAACACTGAAATTATATCAGGTTCCCAGGTGAGCATGTTGCTATTTTAGGTGGTCAAGGATAATATCACAGAGTGCTGTTGATATTCTCCACAGGGTGGCTCTGAACGATTCACCTTCCACTGGGACACCCTCTTCACTTACTTTGAATCTGGGCGCTGTGACTCAGTTTCTAAGGTTATCAACTACGAGTGCTAGATACCTTTGGTGGCGTCATTGCCTATTCGTAGAACATGCCATCAGCCATCCTGGAAAGGCACACAGCAGAACACCATAAGAGGAGCAGTATTTGGGGTCACTCCCCAGATGACCCCGCAGGGACATGCCAATTCCAGAGCTTAAGAGGGAACTTGGAGGGAGTGAGGATAATAATAGCTAATGCTTATTAAGCCCTTACAATATGCCATCTCTGGTCTAAGCACATTCTGGGAACTACCTCATTTAATCCTCACCTCAACCAGCTGATGCAGATCCTATTATTATCCCCCGTTGGCAGACGAAGAAAATGAGGCACAAAGAGGGGACATGATTTCTCACAATCACCAGGCTCATAAACAGGGGATCCAGGATTCCAACACAGCCAGCAGCTTCAAAGATTGGGCTCAAACATGGTGCTACAACCGACCCCTGAACCCATGTCCTTCCCTGCGCTTTATTTCTGGGAGATGAGGACTTTCAGCTATCTTACTGCCATCTCGTTTTCAGCCTTGAAGGAGCCCTTGGAAATAAAGTGAAAAGAAAACTTGGCCTGAAACAACTGCTGAATCCCAATTAGGGAACAAGATTGGGAGGAGAGAGGGTGGGGGCAGGATCTAACCAGGTTGTAATTCCGTAATTGATGTCTCTAATTGATCACTGAGAGGAAGAAGCAGGAATGGCCTTCTCAGTCAACATTCATGGTGGCAGGAGAATCCAGGATCTGTTCTTTGACCTTCTTGTTCTGGAAATGAGACTTCAGCCCTGTTCGTCCTTTGGGTCCCACACTGACCCTACTAGACTCTCCTTCTTGCCACCTGTTGCTGCTGTTTGCTCACCCCCATTTCTAAGACACTGACAGGAAGGAAGGGTGTCTCCCAGCTGGCAGCACAGGTTTCATTTTAGCATCTGAAAAGCTGAGCATCACCACTCTGATTGCTGTTAATTATAACATTACTACTTTATTTTGAACGACATTTAAAAAGTTATGCAAAGGCCAGGGACGGCCAGGCATGGTGGCTCATGCCTGTAATCCCAGCACTTTGGGAGGCTAAGGCAGGCAGATCACCTGAGGTCAGGAATTAGATACCAGCCTGGCTAACATGGCGAAACCCCATGTCTACTAAAAATATAAAAATTAGCTGTGTGTGCTGGCACACACCTGTAATCCCAGCTACTTGGGAGGCTGAGGCAGGAGAATCGCTTGAACCTGGGAGGCGGAGGTTGCAGTGAGTCAGGATTGTGCCACTGCACTCCAGCCTGGGCAACAGAGTAAGGCTCTATCTCAAAAAAAAAGTTATGCAAAGATATTTGCAAATATTACATCTGATAAGGGATTAATATCCATAATATATAAGGAACTACAATTCAATAGCAAAAAAATTGGATTAAAAAATGGGCAAAGTGTCCTTCACATGTACTCCTGAACTTAAAGTAGAAGTTGGAAATTTTTTTAAAAAGGGCAAAGTAGTTGGGTGTGGTGGTGCATGCCTGTAGTCCCAGCTACTTGGGAGGCCAAGGTGGGAGGATCACTTGAGCTCAGGAATTCAAGGTTGTAGTGATCTATGATCATGCCATTGCACTCCAGCCTGGGTGGCAGAGTAATACCCCATCTCTGAAAAAAATAATGGGCAAATAATTTGAATAGACATTTCTTCAAAGAAGATATACAAATGGCCAATAAGCGTATGAAAAGGTGTTTAACATCACTAGTCACTAGGGAAATTCAAATCAAAACTACAAAACCCATTAGGATGACTGTTATCAAAAAATGAAAAATAAGAAGTATTGGCAAGGATGTGGAGAAATCGAAACACTTGTGCATTGCTGGTTCAAATGCCACCTGGTTACAGTCACTGTGGGAAACAGTTTGGCTATTCTTCAAAAAGGTAAACAGAATTACCATATGATTCAGCAATTCCACTTCTAGATATATATCCAAAAGAATTGAAAGCAGGTATTCAGAAATTGTGCATCCATGTTCATAGCAACATTATTCACAATAGCCTCAAGGTTTTTGAGAAACAACCCAAATGTCTATCAATAGATAAATGGGTTGACCAAGTGTGCTATACAGAATATTATTTGGCCATAAACAAGAATGAAGTACTGATACATGTGACAGACAACATGGATGAACATTGAAAAAATGCTCAGTGAAATAAGGCGGACACAGAAACACAAGTTTTGTATGATTCCACTTGTATGAGATACCTAGAATAGGCACATTCATAAAGACAGAAAGTAGAACATATACCTGGGGCCAGAGGGAAAGGAGAAATGGGAAGTTATTGTTTAATGGGCATAGAGTCTGTCTGGGATAATGAACAAGTTTTGGAAATGGATAATAGTTGCACAACATTGTCATGTTAATGCCAATGGATCGTACACTTTAAAATGGTTAAAATGGTAAATTATGAACGTTTCACTATAGTTTTTAAAAATCACCAAAAAATGTTATGTAAAAAGTTCTGTGAGGTTTAATCTTTTAGCAGTTCATAAATCCATTAACATTTGCCACAGCTACCCTACAGAGAGGCATACTATGTGAACACCACACTTGGCTTTCTGAGCTGGAACTAAAAACACCATTACTCTACTCCTTGGAGTTTCCCCAAAGTGAGTCTGTCCACACATGGTTGCTATTGGACCCTACCTGTTGCTACTGTATCACTGTGCTGTGTTACTAAGGAGTGTGACAGGTTCTGACTTTCAAAGCACTTACACAGTGAATAATACCACTTTTGTGCTCCTTGGTATAAGGCCACATCTTCAAGTACTTCAGCATTTTTTTTAAGAAAAGTGAGCAAAGGATTTATCTGGCTAGAGTTTAAACTCCAATCATTATTTAGTCAGGGACAGAGCCAATTGTAGTGTTTAAACAGCATTATTATTTAGACAGGGACAGAGCCAACTTTACAGAATTCTGAAAGGCAAGCTTAACCTCAGGGTACCTTAGCAGTGTGCTATGTGCTGGTCCTGAGCATTTAATCCAGAGCAAACTGGTCATCCATTTATAACCCAAGTTTTCTCTGTAAACTGGAAATAAAGAGATGGATAAGGCATAACTCCTGCTGTCTGTCATGAGGCTGAAAGTGTAATACAGGTGTAGAAATAATGTGAATAGGGTACAATAAGTGTTAATCTGCACATGTTCAAAGTGTGTTGGGTGACTGGGGTCAGGGTCCAGGGCAAGGTCACAGAGATGAGATGGCATGTGAGCCACATCCTGAAGGAAGAATGGAGTTTTCCAGGTGGACAAAACTCAAAACAGACTTCATGTAGAAGGAACTGCATATGCAAAGCCTCAAAGCATAGCAGGATGGGACACCCAGAAAACCATAAGCAGCCATGTGTGGGTGGAGCAAAGGCAAGTAGGAGAGTGGCAGATCCTGAAAGGACATAGGAAGAACTGAGATTTTGTCATAGCGCAATGGGCAGCTATTGAAGGGTTTTAAGTGTGGAAGGGGCCTGGAGGGGCATGATCAGATTTTCATTTCAAAAAAGAAATTTAAAATCTGGTGGATGGATTTGAAACTTGGGACAAGGAGACTAGTTTGAAGATTGTCAGAGGAATCCAGGTGAGAGGTGAAGAAAGCCCAAGTTCGATAGCTATTTCAGAGGCAGCAGAGACAAGAATTGTAACTATTTTACTAGATTGAAGTTCAAAATGAGGTCACCGTTCCTTTCATCTTGGAATTATAGCATGGTGAAGCCCACAGAGCTGAAGGGCAGCTGGTTCCTCCTGTACCTACTTCTTGTGGCCAAGCTGCGGGAGCCTCAGCCTTGCCATGGGAATGGGGCCTGTAGCTGCTTTCTCTCTCCTTCCTCTTCTCTAGGGCACCCTTACTCAGCCTTCCTAAACTATTTGAAGACATGGCCTTTAAATTTCCTGTTATCTTAATTTAATTTAATTTTTTGACTCAGTTTTATGGGTACTTCAAAAATCAAGAAAGAATAAGGAGATAGTAAAGAATGTTCCTCTCAGCCACCCTGCGTCCACCCATTTCCCACCCCAACCTGCAAAAGGTCACCACTGGCTGGGCCCGGTGGCTCAAACCTGTAATCCCAGCATCTTGGGAGGCCAAGATGAGCAGATCACTTGAGCCCAGGAGTTCAAGACCAGCCTGGGTAACATGGGGAAACCCCATCTCTACAAAAATACCAAAATTAGCTGGATGTGGTGGCTCACGCCTGTAGTCTTAGCTACTCGGGAGGCTGAAGTGGGTGGATCTGTTACCAGTCTCTTTTGTATCCTTCCAGGGATTTTTGTAAACCTATAGTCAAGCAAACATGATTTTATGTTCTTCTTTTCCCCTTTTTATTTCCATTGTTTCTTGGGGGCAGTGGTCCTTCTTAGGATCAAGTTAGGAAACCCCAGGGGAACTCATTCAGCTCTAAGGAGTCAGTCCTGGTTGCTGTTGTCTATTACTAAGCCCTTTTCCTCTGCAATACCTTACAGTATAAGGGCCCCAAACAAAAAGCCTTCCAGTGGGGCGAGGCCTGATTGCCTCAGGAGGCCCCACAATGGCCGAGGCCTCCATCTATTGCTGGACCTACTGAAGTAACTGAGGCACCCATGCTGGTCTGCACCAGACAGTGTGGGTGAGACCGTTGAACACAGTGGAAATGCAGGCATCACTGAGGCGCCCAGCCTCAGGCTGAGGACAGAGTGCCTGTGCCATGGTTAGATGTGACTCCTCCACAGCCAAGAGGGTCTACATTCTCAGTGACGACTCTTCCATCACATTCAGGCACTTTTCCCAGGTGCAGCCATGGGGGAAGATGGCTAGGCACAAGGGACCAGCTGCATGCTGCTCCTGGAGTCGGCTCTCCAGGACAGGCCTCAACCTTGAGCCTCTTCAGAAGCACTGCTCCTGTTTCTTGCCAGCCGGTCTCAGCCCAAGCCACCCAAGTCTGCACCCCCTGAGTACAGTGGAGATATTACATTAACTTTGAAATAAAAGGAGAGACTCTAAGTCTCACTGCTTTCTTCCAGAAGCTTCTTTTGCTTCTTGTAAACATGGGTGGCTTTGGGAGGAGTGCCAGCACACCAGATACCAGAAGTACCTCAGCCCTGAGGTCTTGGGGACATAGATAGGTTCTTCATCTCACATGATGGAGGCTGAGCTCTTTTTGGTGGGTAAAGTGGATTGAAATAAAGGAGGAGGGCTGACAGGAATTTGAGACTAGCCTGGGCAACAAAGCAAGACCCCATCTCTACAAAAAATAAAATAAGATTGGACATGATGGCTCACGCCTGTAATCCCACCACTTTGGGAGGCTCAGGCAGGAGGATTGCTTGAGCCCAGGAGTTCAAGACCAGCCTGAGCAACATGGCAAAACCCCATCTCTACAAAAAATACAAAAATTAGCCAGGCATGGTGGCGCGTGCCTGTAGTCTTAGCTACTCAGGAGACTGAGCCAGAGGATCACCTGAACCTGGGAGGTCCAGGTTGCAGTGAGTAAAAGAAAAGAAAACTGAGCCGGGCACGGTGGCTCAAGCCTGTAATCCCAGCACTTTGGGAGGCCGAGATGGGCGGATCACGAGGTCAGGAGATCGAGACCATCCTGGCTAACATGGTGAAACCCCGTCTCTACTAAAAAAATACAAAAAACTAGCCGGGCGAGGTGGCGGCGCCTGTAGTCCCAGCTACTCAGGAGGCTAAGGCAGGAGAATGGCGTGAACCCAGTAGGTGGAGTGGAGGTGGAGCTTGCAGTGAGCTGAGATCCAGCCACTGCACTCCAGCCTGGGCGACAGAACGAGACTCCGTCTCAAAAAAAAAAAAAGAAAAAAGAAAACTGAGACCCATAGAGGTTAAGTAACTTACTTTTAATCACTGTTATTTTTTTTTTCTTTTTTTTGAGACGGAGTCTCACTCTGTCACCAGGCTGGAGTGCAGTGGCATGATCTCGGCTCACTGTAGCTTTAGCCTCCCGGGTTCAAGAGATATTCCTGCCTCAGCCTCCCAAGGAGCTGGGACTAAAGGCACGCACCACCACATCCAGCTATTTTTTGTATTCTTAGTGGAGACGGGGTTTCACCATGCTGGCCAGCGTGGTCTCAGTCTCTTGACCTCATGATCCACCTGCCTTGACCTCCCAAAGTACTGGGATTACAGGCGTGGGCCACTGCGCCAGGCCCAATCACTGTTACTTTTAAGGAAATCCATTTGACTCCTAAGGCATAATGTCACAATGGCTTAGACGAAATAGAAGTAGTTTCTCTCTCATGTTAGTCTCATCATGAGCAGTCCAGGGCCGATAAGACAGCTGAGTCTTGTTGGGGACCCAGGTTTCTTCTTTTTTCTTGCTCTGCCTTCTCTGGGGAATACCCTATTCCACCTTGTCAAAGATGGAGCAGTGCCACCTCTGCATTCCAATGGGAGAAATGAGAGGAAGTGGAAGACACAACCTTCCCCTTTAAGGGCATAACCTGGAAGTTGGGCTAATATTTCAATGGCCAAACTTGGTCCCATGACCATACCCAGTTGCAAAAGAATCTGGGAAATGTAGTCTGACTGGAAGGTGACTCATACAGCTAAAATTCAGGGAACAAGGGGAGAATCGATAATGGAAAACAAATAGGAATTTCTGTCACAGTCAGAAGTAGAACTGGGATTCAAACCCAACAGTTTGACTTCAAAGCCAGAACTCTTAACCATAATCTTCATTATGCTGTTGTCTTAGAAGAATTAAATGAGGTCCACAGTTGGTAAGGTCTTTCTCTGCAGTTTGAGACTTCCTTTTAATAGTTTACTTTGAATACATGAACACATGTATGCACATGCATTTTTGCTAAATGGATAGATTATAGCTGCTCTTGCCACAATATTATAACTCTTACTGTGAAAGTTGTTCAACACTGATGGGGAATCGAGTAATGTTTCCTTTTTTTTTTCTTTTTTTGCCTTGAGACAGGGTTTTACTCCGTCACCTAGGCTGGAGTGCAGTGGTGCAATCTTGGCTCATTGCAGCCTTGACCTGCTGGGCTCAAGGTATCCTCCCACCCCAGCCTCCCGAGTAGTTGGGACTACAGGTGTACACCACCTGTAGTCAAAAAATAAAAGTCAATTTTTAAAAATTGATTTGTAGAGGCAGGGTCTCTCACTATGTTGCCCAGGCTGGTCTCAAACTCCTAGGCTCAAGTGATCCTCCTGCTTCCCTTCCCAAAGTGCTAGGATTACAGACCTAAGCCACTGCTTTTCATCCTCTTCGCATAGACTTTCATTTTTTAGTATTTTTGTGTGTGTCTTTCTCTTTTTCGTCTCTTTATTCTCCTCTCCCTCCTTTTCATGCCTCAAACTTTTTGATGCTTGGTATATGAGGCCATCATCAGTTTTATAATTTTTTTCTGCATCGGATTATAGGATTGGGCTTGGAAATTACTCCCCACCAATGAACTTTCTAACCTTTTACTAGCGAGTGGGGCAAACCAGGGTAACTTTTTTTTTTTTTTTAGACACAGTCTTGTCTTGTTGCCCAGGTTGGAGTGCAGTGGTGTGATCTCGGCTCACTGCAACCCTTGCCTCCTGGGTTCAAGCAATTCTCCTTCTCAGCCTCCCAAGTAGCTGGGATTACAGGAATGAGCTACCACACCCGGCAAATTTTTGTATTTTTAGTAAGACAGGGTCTCACCATGTTGGCCAGGCTGGTCCTGAATTCCTGACCTCGTGATCTGCCTGCCTCGGCCTCCCAAAGTGCTGGGATTACAGGTGTGAGCCACTGTGCCTGGCCAGGTAACCTTTACGAATATTTAGAAGCCCAGAAATAAACCCAAACCTATATGGTCAAGTAATTTTTGGCAAGAGTAACAAGAAGACACCTGGGAAAAGTATAGTATCTTCAATAAATGGTATTGAGAAAACTTGATTTCCATAGGTAAAAGAATAAAATTAGACTCTTGTCTTACACCACATGCAAAAATCAACCAAAATGCATACAAGACCTAAGCATAAGACCGGAAACAATAAAACTCCTAGAAAAAAACATAGGAGAAAAGCTCCTTGACATTGGCCTTGGCAATGATTTTTTTTTTGCATATTATAGCAAAAGCTCAGGCTACAAAAGTAAAAATAAGTGGGACTACATCAAACTAAAAAGCTTCTGCATAGCAAAGGAAACAATCACCACATTGAAAAGGCAACCTACAGATTGGGAAAAAAATATTTGCAAACCATATATCTGGTAAGTGGTTGTATCCAAAACTTACAAAGAACTCATACAACTCAATAACAAGAACACATATAACCCAACTTTAAAAATGGGCAAAGGACCTGAATAGATATTTCTTCAAAGAAGACATAAAAATGGCCAACAGGTGTATAAAAAGAAAACATCAAAACCACTATGAAATGTCACCTCACACCCATGGAGAGCTATTATCAAAAAGACTAAAGATAAGTGTTGGCCAGGGTGTGGGGACAAGGTAACCCTTACGTGCTGTTGGGAATGTAGGTTGGTGCAGCCATTATGGAAAACAATATGGAGGTTCCCAAAGAAATTAAAAATAGAACCACCGTAGGATCCAGCAATCTGAGTTTATACCCAAAGGAAATGAAATCACCACCTTGTAGGCTGAGCGCAGTGGCTCACGCCTGTAATCCCAGCACTTTGGGAGGCCGAGGCAGACAGATCACCTGAGGTTGGGAGTTAGAGACCAGCCTGACCAAATGGGGTTAAGAAACCCCATCTCTACTAAAAACACAAAATTAGCCGGGCATGGTGGCGCGTGCCTGTAATCCCAGCTACTCTGGAGGCTGAGGCAGGAGAATCACTTGAACCCGGGAGGTGGGCAGAGGTCGTGGTGAGCCGAGATGGTGCCATTGCACTCCAGCCTGGGCAGCAAGAGTGAAACTCTGTCTCAAATAAAGAAAAAAAAAAAAAAGAGAGAGAGAACACCACCTTGTAAAGATATATTAGCACTCCCATGTTCTTTGTGGCATTATTCACAATAGCCAAGATGTGGAAGCTACCTAGGTGCCCATCAGTGGATAAATGGATAAAGAAACTGTGGTGTATCTATACAATGAAATGTTTTCAGCCTCAAAAAAGGAGGAGATTCTGCCATTTGCCGCAAAATGGATGAATCTAGGGGACATTATGCTAAGTGAAACTAGCCATACACCTAAAGAAAAATATTATAGGATCTCACTTATATGTGGACTCTAAAGAAAAAGGTCGAACTACAATGAAAGAGAGCAAAACAGTGGTTACCAGAGGCAGGTAGAGGGGAGAATAGGGGAGATGTAGGTCAAAGAATACAAGTAGCAGACATGCAGGATGAACAAGTCTGGAGATCTAATGTGCAACATGAGTTAATAATAGTGTATGGCATTTGGGATTTTTGCTAAATGAATAGATTATAGCTGCTCTTGCCACAAAAAGGGGGGTAACTGTATGATGATGGATATGTTAATTTGCCTCACTATAGTAACCATTTTACTGTTTATATGTATCTCATAACATCATGCTGTATACCTTAAATAGACAAAATAACATTTATTTCTTTTTTAAAAAATAATACTTAGAAAATATGAGAATATTTAAAATTAGGATACATCAAACATCATGATTTTGCCACAATTTGATGATTTTCATTAAAAGACAAATTAATATAATTTGTTCCCACGTGTTGTATTTTAGGGTTGGCATAATAGAATACTGTCAAAATTGGGAAGTTTCATAATGATCTATGTATGTACAATTGCACTCGGGTACCTCTGTCTTCTCTCACCTCTGTAAGAGCAATTTTGTTTGTACCTCTCGAAACTCTGGAGACATGTTTTACAAAAGCAGTTTGAAGTGAGTATTTATTCATTTGGGCTTTCCTGGTGTGGCCCTTTCAGCTGTGCAGAATGCCACAGCAATGAGGAAACTGTTTGTTTCCAAGCAGGAGATGCCAATGTGATGACAGACTTTTTGAAGGCATGTAGCTGGTGGCTGTTAAATCTGCATTTCCTGACACGCATAATGGTCCATAAGCTGCTGTATGTGAGCAGAGAGTTGGTCAATAATCAAGCCTTCTTTTTCATGGTGTTTAACAATGCAAAGTGCTTTTAAATAATTATTTGAACTAATCTTAACAATGACCCTATGAGATCAGAGGGATATCCTGGCAACATAAGAACATATTAAACGTCATTCTCATAAGACAAAGGTCTATTTTCCCCACTTTAGAACCTAGGTACTCTCTGATAAGTAGAATGCACACTTATATTATTTTCAACAAATGTCCGTTGAGCCCCACCTATGGGCCAGTGGGCACTGCAAGATGTTGGAGAGCTACAGATGAACAAGACACAGCTGCTTCTCTCAACTCTGTCTGTCAGGAGAGAGACATGAACACCACTATCATCAGATGCTGAAAGTGCCATAATCAATGTCTTCTGGGAAAATGAGGGAGAGGAGAGAAGGTTTCAGAGAGCTGCAGAGGATGTTCATGCTGACCTTTGCAGTGTGAATAGGATTCTGCCTGGCAGGGAAGTGAAGGGAGGACATTCCAGGGAATGGGTGCAGCATATAAGGGGGACAGAAGCATGGACTACATGATTCCTTCAGAGAATGAGAGGGTAAGGAAGGATGCATTCGATTAGCAGATGGTGGAGAGCCTTGTTTGCTGTGCCAAAAGACTTGAATTAGTCCTGCAAATCACGGAGGCAGTAAAGAGCAGATCTAGTTAGGTGTGAATCCAAATTCCAAAAACTTGCTGACTTGGGGGAGCTGCTTAATCATCATCTGGGGGAGCTGCTTAATCATCATCTGTAAAACAGGGGCTATACTCATCCTTCTGGGTGAGTTTTGATAAGCACTTTATAAGCCGGTATATATAAAGTGCTTAGTACACTGCCTGGCAGACAGTAAGTGTTGACCATTAACTACTCTCCGGTACTATTTCCTTATCTTTTTTGAATCAGACTCCTTTGAGAATGAATGAATCCTCTCCTCATATACAATATTTGGTATATAATTTAAGGAGATTTACATTATCTCCTGAAACTGGAGTCCAAGATAAGAGTCCTGCTGTGTCTTCTCAAAATTTTTTTAACTTTATGTTTTTAGAGCAGATTTAGGTTCACAGCAAAATTAAGAAGATACAGAGATTTACCTTATATTCCTCACCCCTATGCATGTATAACTTCCCTGATGATATCAACATCCCTTACCAAAGTGGTACACTTGTTACAATTGATGAACTCATGTTGATGCATCACAATAACCCCAAGTCCATGGTCTACCTTAGGGTTTGTCCTTGGTGTTGTATATTCTATGGGTTTAGACAAATCCATAATGACACATATCCATCACTATAGTATCATACAGAGTAGTTTCACTGTCCTAAAACTCTGCGCTCTCATCTGAAGTTTTCTTTCTTTCTTTCTCTTTCTTTCTTTCTTTCTCTCTCTTTCTCTCTCCTTCCTTCCTTCCTTCTTTCCTTCCTTCCTTCCTTCCTTCCTTCCTTCCCTCCTTCCTCCCTCCCTCCCTCCCTTCTTCTCTTCCTCTCTTCCTCCCTTCCTCCCTTTCTCTCTTTCTTTCTTTCTTTCTTTTTTTTTTTTTTTT
>NW_016820098.1:389218-400835 GCF_001698545.2 Rhinopithecus bieti | reverse complement strand
CAGGATGGTCTCGATCTCCTGACCTCGTGATCCACCCGTCTCGGCCTCCCAAAGTGCTGGGATTACAGGCTTGAGCCACCGCACCCGGCCTTCTCTCTTTCTTTCTTTTCTTTCTTTCTTCTTTTTGACAGAGTCTTGCTCTGTTGTCCAGGCTGGAGTGCAGTGGTGTGATCTTGACTCACTGCAACCTCCACCTCCAGGGCTCAAGCAATTCTCCTGCCTCAGCCTCCTGAGTAGCTGGGATTACAGGCACCCACCACCACACCCAGCTAATTTTTGTATTTTTCATAAAGACAAGGTTTCACTATGTTGGCCAGGCTGGTCTTGAACTCCTGACCTCAGGTGATCTGCCTTCATTGGCCTCCCAAAGTGCGGGGATTACAGGGGTAAGCTAATGTATTCGTCTTTATGTGAAGTTTTAAAGCAGGAGAGTGCTAAAATCAGGTTTTAGTTTTTATTTTTGGGGGAAGAAATACTGGTTATTGGAGAAGGATACCATCTTTGGTTCTCAAATTTTTTTTTTTTTTTTTTTTTGAGATAGAGTTTTGCACTTGTTGCCCAGGCTGGAGTGCAGTGGTGTGATCTCAGCTCACTGCAACCTCCCTGTCCCGGATTCAAGGGATTCTCCTGCCTCAGCCTTCCAGGTAGCTGGGATTACAGGCGCCCACCACCATGGCCAGCTAATTTTTGTATTTTTAGTAGAGACGGGGTTTCATCATGTTTGCCAGGCTGGTCTTGAACTCCTGACCTCAGGTGATCCGCCTGCCTCGGCCTCCCAAAGTGCTGGGATTACAAGTGTAAGCCGCTGCACCTGGCTGGTTCTCAAATCTGACTGTACATTATAATTACCTGTAGTGATTCTTAGAAACGCTGTTGCACCTAGCTTCACTCTCAGATATTCCGATTCAGTTGATCGGGGTCACGCAGAGCATCGGGCCTTTTTTTTTTTTTTTTTTTTTTTGAGACGGAGCCTCTCTCTGTCACCCAGGTTGGAGTGCAGTGGCGCCATCTCCGCTCACTGCAAGCTCTGCCTCCCGGGTTCACGCCATTCTCCTGCCTCAGCCTCCCGAGTAGCTGGGACTACAGGCGCCCGCCACCGTGCCCGGCTAATTTTTGTATTTTTAGTAGAGACGAAGTTTCACCATGTTAGCCAGAATGGTCTCGATCTCCTGACCTCGTGATCCGCCCGTCTCAGCCTCCCAAAGTGCTGAGCCACCGCGCCCGGCCCAGCATCAGGCTTTTTTACATCTTCCAGGGGATTCCAATGTATATAGCCAGTTTTAAGAACCATTTGACTGTCTCCAATGTTAGACAGCCAGAGAGAGGAGAAGAGCCGAAGAAGAATGGAAAGAAGAATAGAGGAGAGGAAAGATTCAGAACACTTTGGAGATGGAATCAATCAGACCAAGCAACCAGTTACATGTGGTGAGGGAAAAGGGTGTGAGGTGATCCAAAAGGGGAGGAGGTATTTGTGTTTTGTTTCTTGTTTACTACTTTTTCTTCATTATGTAAAAGGGAGGAGTGGGCAAGGAGAAAATAGTTCATTCGACAAACGTATACTTAAAATACATGTATTGGCCAGGCACGGTGGCTCACACCTATAATCCTAGCACTTTGGGAGGCCAAGGTGGGCGGATTGCCTGAGGTCAGGAGTTTGGGACCATCCTGACCAACACGGTGAAACCCTGTCTCTACCAAAAATACAAAAATTAGCCTGGTGTGGTGGTGCATGCCTGTAATTCCAGCTACCCAGGAGGCTGAGGCAGGAGAATTGCTGGAATCTGGGAGGCGGAGGCTGCAGTGAGCTGAGATCGCGCCACTGCACTCCAGCCTGGGTGACAGAGCAAGACCCCATCTCAAAAAATAAATAAACAAATAAATAAAAGTTATTAAGTGCAAACTGTGGGTTCAGATTTTGTTTTGAGCATCTAAAAATGCCTGTGGAACATGCAAATGTCACATAGGCACCTGAAAATACCAGAGCAATTGGAAGTCACCAATTCATAACTGGGTGATTGTGAAAGAGTGTGGATGAGATCACCAGGAGAGAGTAGAGAAGAGCCAAGAGGGTGATTAACACAGGGAATCATGGACCACAGACCCTGGAGGGTTGGGGAGGAAGGCCTTTGTGTGGGATGGTGAGGGCGTGAGAGAAGGAAGCAAGAGTTTCCAGAAGGAGTGGGTGGCCAGTGTGTGAAATGCCGCAGAGAGATGGCCAGAGGTGAAGGCCAACAGGAGCAGACCCTTCACTTGATGATTAGGAGAGGGCTGTGGCTTTTGAGACAGTGGCAGGGATGGAAGCCAAATTCTACTGGTTGCGGATGAAAAAGAAAGTGAGGAAGCACAAGCATTGACATAGGAAGTTTGGGGAAAAAGCAATGAAAGCAGTAGCCCAGGGAAGGAAGGGTGGAGGACAGAGCTTTATTTTAGGCTGGAGTGGCATTATTGTAGTCTGAGGGGAAGGAGCCAGGCTAGAGGAAGCCATCAAAAATACAGAAGAGGGAGGAGACGGGCAGTGGAGCCACGGCTCCGCTGCGACAGGCGGCCCAGGGCTTACAAACACTGGGTGAGGAATTGCTCTTGGATGGGGCTAGGGATGCTTGTTTCTTTGAGGCTAAAGTGAAGAAGTTTCCAGAACAATGCAGGCCTGTCCGAGAAGCCACCCAGGGTCATTTCTGATTCCCATGACAGCCTCCTGCCTACATTCTCCCACTTCCCAGGACTGTTTTGTCCCCGCCTTGAATGCTGCCTCCACCCCAGGACTTGAGGCTGGCTGGAGAGTGAGATGGGATAGCTGAGGTTTCCACCTCTTTCACTGTCCCAGAAGAAAAGCATGGGGCCTCTTTCTGTTTTTAGTTAATGGCTAATCACAGTGCATGAAGAATCCAGCTGCAGCTACAAAGATTTGTGGATTCTCAAAAGGTCTTCAGTCATTCTTACTCATTCTTTCTTCTCCTTCTCAGAGGATCCTCTCCTCTGCTCCCTGGCTCTCTTGTATTGACCTTGCTTCCAGTTGTTACACATTGCTGGCCATATTCCTGAAAGTCTTTCTCCTCTGAGCATTAGCAACATTCTTCTCCAGTTTGTCCTCCTGTCCACTGTCTCCCCTCCTGTTCCTGACCTCTAGATGTTGAATGCCAGGACTCTGTCCCACGCTCCTTCCCCAGGTACATGCTCTCAGAAGGCCATTGTGTCTAGTCCATCACTTTAAATTTCATCTCTACACTGAGATGTCCTGACCTCCTGCTCCAATACCAGCACTCCTCACTGCGTGACTGACATTTCCATTTGAATGTCTCACAGGGATCTCAAATTTAACATGCCCAAAACAGAACTCTTGATTTTTTCCCCCCTCAATCTGTACCTCCTTCTGGTTTTCCACTCTCAGTATATACTGGCATTTGTTCCCTCAGTTGCTGAACCAAAAACTCAAGGTCAACCTTGATTCTTCTCCCCTGCAAATGCAATCTATCAGTAAATCCTATCAAATCTACCTCCAAAATGGTTTGAAATCAGTCTACTTCTTGCATCTCCAGTCTGGTCCAATGTTACTTAAAAGCGGGGTTTACAGACCAGCCACATCAGCATCACCAGAGAACTTGTTAGCAAGGCAAAATGTTGAGGTCATTTCCATCTAGAATCAGAAACTCTGGGGATGGTACTCTTCAGAGAATTCTGATGCCTGCTCAGGTTTGAGAAGCACTACTCTTGTTCATGCCTTCATAATCTCCAGTGCAAGCCACTGCAATAGCCTCCAACTGCTCCCCTTACTCACTCACTTACCCACTAGAATCTGCTCTCCCCCTACAGCCAGGGTGATGGTTTTTAAAAATAGTATCAGATTGGCTGGGCGCGGTGGCTCAAGCCTGTAATCCCAGCACTTTGGGAGGTCGAGACGGGCGGATCACGAGGTCAGGAGATCGAGACCATCCTGGCTAACACGGTGAAACCCTGTCTCTACTAAAAAATACAAAAAACTAGCCGGGCAAGGTGGCGGGCGCCTGTAGTCCCAGCTACTCGGAGGCTGAGGCAGGAGAATGGCATAAACCCGGGAGGCGGAGTTTGCAGTGAGCTGAGAACCGGCCACTGCACTCCAGCCTGGGCGACAGAGCGAGACTCCGTCTCAAAAAAAAAAAAAACAGTATCAGATTGTATCACACGTACACCCTCTGTCCCCCAGTTTAAGATCTCCCATGGCCTCCCTTGGACATAACACAATCCAAGTTCTCTTTCCTGACCCACAGAGTCCTGAGGTGAGATCTGACCACACTTACCACTCCAGCCTCTGCCAAAACCTCCCTTCCCCCCCACCTCTGCTGCAGCTCAACAGGTTTTCTCCCACAGTGTGCATCAGCTTGTTCCTGAGTTGGGACTTCTGCACTGGCTGTTCCCTCTGCCTAAAATGTTCTTCCCTTGAACTTCAGTTGCTGGTTCCCTCATGTCATTTTCTGCTCAGTGTAACTGGCACCCCCTTTAGAGAGGCCTTATACCAATGAACAAATCCAAAGCAGCTCCTTTTTACAAAATATGCAGTTTTAACCTGTATAGCACTTACTATCAATTTTTACAACTTTTCTTATTTATTATCTAATGTAACATTTTTAGTCTGTGGTTTTTTTACTTTTTTTGAGACAGCATCTCACTCCATCGCTCAGGCTGAAGTGCAGTGCATGATCATGGCTCATAGCAGCCTCAGCTTCTCTGGGCTCAGGTGATCCTCCCACCTTACCCTCCTGAGTAGCTGGGACCACAGGTGCACACTGCCATGCCTGGCTAATTTTTGTAATTTTTTTGGTAGAGGTGGGGTTTTGCCATGTTGCCCAGGCTGGTCTCGAGCTCCTGGCCTCAAGCAATCTGCTCATGTTGGCCTCCTAAAGTGCTGTGATCATGAGCGTTAGCCACCATGCCTGGACATTAATGTACATTTTATGAGACCCGGTTTATCTTGTTCATTGCTGTTTCCAAGTGCCTGAACAGTGCCTAGTTCCCTAAATATTTGTTGAATGAATGAACTTCACTTCTTCCTAACTTGTAGGCCTGAAGTTGCTATTAAGAAATAATTATTCAGTCTGGGCACAGTGGCTCATGCCTGTAATCCTAGCACTTTCAGAGGAGGGTGGATTGCCCGAGTTCAGGAGTTTGAGACCAGCCTGGACAACATGGCAAAACCCCATCTCTAATACAAATACAAAAAAATTAGCCAGGCGTGGTGGAGCGTGCCTGTAATCCCAGCTACTCAGGAGGCTGAGACATGAGAATTGCTTGAACCCAGGATGCAGAGGTTACAGTGAGCCGAGATTACGCCATTGCACTCCAGCCTGGGCAACAGAGTGAGACTCTGTCTCAAAAAAAAAAAAAAGAAAGAAATAATAATTCATGAACTAGTGTTTGTTCAAATGGTTACTCACTCCTCTCATGTGGCTGCATTTCTGGAAGCCTCCAGCCAGTATCAGTCTCATCTCAGAGGCCTGGGTCCACATGTTAGTGCAATCCCCTTACAGCACAAGCCATCTCGAAAGGAGGCAGGAACGTGAGAAGACATTACCCTGAAAAGATGGCAGGAGTGCAAAAGGACATTAGTGGGCTGCTTTCTCAGAACTTTAGGGAGATAATCAGTGAATGATACCTGAGGGCCTCTATTTTTGTCGTTGCTGAGCAGTAGGCAAAGTTGCCTTTTTTTTTTTTTTTTTTTTTGAGACAGAGTTTTACTCTGTCACCCAAGCTGGAGGGCAGTGGTGCAATCTCAGTTCACTACAACCTCTGCCTCCCAGGTTCAAATAATTCTCCTGCCTCAGCCTCCAGAGTAGCTGGGATTACAGGCACTCACCACCATGCCTGGCTAATATTTGTATTTTTAGTAGAGACAAGGTTTCACCATGTTGTCCAGGCTGGTCTTGAATTCCTGGTCTCAAGTGATCCACCCACCTCAGCCTCCCAAAATGCTGGGATTACAGGAGTGAGCCATTGCGCCTGGCCAAAGTTGCCTAATTTTTAAGAAAATTGTCTTTATGGTCATAGAAGCCTGGGTTTAAGCCCTGGCTCTGCCACTTATTGCTGTGAAACCTTGGGCAAGTCACTTAAACACAGTAAGTCTCAATGTCCTCATTTGTACACCAGGGGTGAGAACAGTACCTACAACACAGGACCGTTGACAGGCTAAATGAGACACCTACAACGTATCTGGCAATGGCAAGCCACTGCCTAAGTGTGAGCTATTATTGTTATTATTTTATAATGAGAGAGAGAGAGAAGAGTGACTAGCACTAAGGGCTCAAAAAAACAAAAAATGTAAAAAAGGCTGGATGTGGTGGCTAACGCCTATGATCCTAGCCTTTTTTGAGACCATGGAGGCAGGTGAATTGCTTGAGTTCAGAAGTTTGAGACCAGCTGGGTGAGACAGTGAAACCCCATCTCTACAAAAAGCACAAAAATTAGCCAGGCATGGTGGTATGCACCTGTAGTCCCAGCTACTTGGAAGGCTGAGGTGAGGTGAGAGGATGGCTTGGGCGTGGGAGGTGGGGGTTACAGTGAGCCAAGATCATGCCACTACACTCCGGCCTGGGTGATAGAGCCAGACCTTGTCTCAGGATGCGGGGGGTGGGGAAGGCACAGCCATACACAATAATAAGAGAAACACAAGCTAGAAGTGTATCAAAATGTCGTTCTTCATCTTCCAAATTGGCAGAGCCTAGAAGTTGGCTGACACTGTTGGTGGAACACAGCTGGTGGGAGGGTAAATTGGCACGACAACCTCCATGGACAGAACTTTGCAAACCGCTAAGAAAATTACAAATAAACATGCCCTTTGGCCCAGCCAATCCATTTCTAGGAATTTATGCCACAGATATCCTGGCACATATGCAAAGTAATGTAGGTACAGGTTATTTATTTCAGCACTGTTTGCTTAACAAAATATTGGAAGCAACCTAAATGTCCATGAGTAGGGAAGGGTTAAATAAATCATAGTCTATTTATACAATGCAGCAAATAAAATGAAAAACTTCCTCTATATACTGATGTGGAACACTTTCCCTAATTGATTGTTACATGAAAAATGCAAGGTGCAGGATTGTATGTAAGCAGGATATAACAGAAAGCAGGTTTTGGAAAAAAAATGTATACCTGTATGCATGTGTCTTTTTTTCTTTTTTCTTTTTTTTTGAGACAGAGTCTTGCTCTTGTCCCCCAGCCTGGAGTACAATGGTGCGATCTCAGCTCACTGCAACCTCCACCTCCCGGATACCAGCAATTCTGCCTCAGCCTCCCAAGTAGCTGGGATTATAGGCACCCGCCACCATGCCCAGCAAAATTTTGTATTTTTTAATATATAAATACAATATATTTGTATATTTATTGTATAGAGACAGGGTTTCAATACATGGGCCAGGCTGGACTGGAACTCCTGACCTCTGGTGATCTGCCCACCTTGGCCTCCCAAAGTGCTGGGATTACAGGCATGAGCCACTGCACCTAACCATGTGTCTTTTTGTATACCTAGAAGACCTCTGAAAGGACAGAGTAGAGGAAAAGTTTTTATTGCACACTTTTGTAGCTCTTGAAATTTGAACCATGTGAATGTATTATCTGTTTTAAAAAAAGGTGAAGATTTTAATTTTTTAAAACTTGTGAGTACTAATGCTCAATGCTTCTTACCTGTTAGGTGATGATTGGTTCTAGGAATGGTGGATGGTAAATCTCTCTCAATGACAACTAATGACAAATACAAAAGCAATGATAACAAAGGTACTAAAGACCCAGACATTCTTTGGGTTCTGTGCTTGATGATGTAATTGTTGGCTTGCAAGGGAGTTGTTCACAAGGAGATAATAACCTGATTATGCCCATGGGAATCTATATCAATCGACAGAGAATGTTCTGTATTTCTCCCAAGTTTTTTAAAAAAAATTTTTTTCTTTTTCATTTCTTCCAGCATAAAAATGCATAGTTAACATGCATTTGGAAGAATCTTTTCAAGCCATATGGATTTCACTGTGCTTTTTTTGGAAGAGCGCAAGAGGGAGAGTGGATATACATTTTCTTCACGTTTCCTCTGCCTTCTATTTAGCTAGCAATTTTGTGAGAGAACCGAAGCACAGCTTAGAGGAATCTAAAGTCAGCCTTCCAATGGGCACTGCTTCTCTGTTTTGAGAGTTTCTCTGCATGGCAAGCCCTCCTATACTCCTGCCAAACACTACCAGTCTCCAACTTCCTTACTACACATTGCAAAATTTTATGCAGGTTTTTTCCCCCTTCCTTCTGATTTGTTTCTAATCCCCTAAATCCCTGCAAGTCTAGTTGTCCTGGGTCCTTCTAAGACTCCATGGAAGTAAACGGGTATTAATATTATTAATTGATTACTTCATTCCATAAACATTTACTAAGTCCCTAGTATGTGTCTGGCACTATGTCAATGCTAGCAACTCAAAAAAGAATAAGAAATCATTTTGAATTTAAGGCACTTACAGTTGTTTTGGAGAGACAGAAATACGGTACAGTGTGGGAAGTACGTGGGTGCTATGTGAGCACCAGAAAGGGACACCTAACCCAGCTTTGGTGGGAGAGTGGGATAGGAAGGGATTCCTGGGGAAGCAAGGCATGAGGAAAGGCTTAAAGGATAAGTGGAAGTTAACCAGGGAAGGTGGGGTGAGGGGGATGAGCGGGGTTGGATATTGGAGGTAAGGACTACCTGTGTGAGAGTGAGAAGGAGGCTTCTGTGTGACAGGAGGGGTACGGTTTCAACAAGAGCAAAGGCTTGGAGGTGAGAAAACACCCCAGGGGTATGTGTTTTCATTCAGTTTAACTAGGAAGTGATGTGTGCAGCAGGAAATGGCAGTAAATGAGGGAAGGAGGACGTTATTGAGAACATCAAGTGCAACAGAGGAGCAGAAACACAGGGCAGAAGATACTGACAAGTAATAGGTCATGGGTGACCTGATGAAGTGGTTTCTCAGGAGTGGTAGGGCCTAAGACAGGATCTGGTATATTGAGGAGTGAAAGGGAGGTGAGACTGCACTCAGATAATAGTTAACATTTACAAACCTCTTTCTATATGATGAAGCTCTAATGCATCAATTTCTCACAACAACCTGAGAGGTAGACATTATCCACAGCCTTGTTTTACACATGAGGAAACTGAGGCATAGAAAGGTTAAGCAACTTGCCAAAGGTCACGCAGGTAGAAGTGGCAGAACTGAGAACTTAAGGTTCCAGAAACCAAACTCCTGACCAGGAAGAAGCTGGGATTCCAGCAATGCTGTCATTGCTAGAGGGTGACTCAAGGCTACTGGAAATTGTAGCACATTTATAGACACAAAGAACAGTGCCTGGAGACATGCGGGAAGTGATGTCTGACAGAGCAGGGTCCAGGAAGATAAGGCTGAGCCCTGGATTTGACAATAAGAGAGTCACTGGTGACCTCTCAGAAAGCAGTTTCAGCAGCATTTGGGGAGGAAGCCAGATGAACTAGAATTAGGAGAAAAAGGCCTTAAGAGCCACCATTCAGGCACAGGGGGTGGCAATGCCTGAGGGTAGGATGGAGACAGCCCCGTCCAGAGACAGCAGAAAGGGAGTGCGTTAGTCAGGGTTCCCCAGAAAAAATATAGGAGAGAGAGAGAGAGTGTGTGTGTGTGTGTGTGTGTTTATGGAGAGAGGGAGAGACACAGAGAGAGATTTATTGTAAGAAATTGGCTCAAGTGGTTATAGAGGCTGACAAGTTCTAAGGTCGCAGTTGGCAAGCTGGAGACCCGGGAGAACTGATGATGTAGCTCCAGTCTCAATGTTAGCAGGCTTGAATCCTAAGAATAGTTGATGTTTCAGAATGAGTTCAAAGGCAGGAAAAAATCCAGCGTCCTAGCTGGAAGACAGTTACGCAGGAGGAGTTCCCATTTATTTGCCGTAGGGAGTTCCATGTAGGCCTTCGATTGATTGGATGAGGCCAACCCACATTAGGGAGGACAATTGGCTGTACTCGGTCTACCAATTCCAAGACTATTTTCTTTTTTTCCCCTTTTTTTCCTCTGCATTTTTGCTTTGCTTTATCAAATGTTGATTTCATCCAGAAACATACAAACACACCCAGAATGATGTTTGATCAAATACCTGGTCGCCCTAAATGGCCCAGTTAAGTTTGTATCCAAAATGAATCATCACAGGGAGATAAGGCCAAGTATGACTGCAGATAAATCTGTCTTGGAAAACAGAAAGTTCAGAAGAGGACAGACTTTTGCCCTCTCCTAATAATATATATGCATCAAACTGGAAAAGTTCTTTTTTTTCTTTCTTTTCCTTCCTTCTTTCCTTCCTTCCTTCCTTCCTTCCTCCCTCCCTCCCTTCTTTTTGACAGGGTCTCATTCTGTTGCCCAGGCTGGAGTGCAGTGGCATGATCTCGGCTCACTGCCAACTCCACCTCCCAGGTTCAAGCGATTCTCCTGCCTCAGCATCCTGAGTAGCTGGGATTACAGGTGTGCACCACCACGCCCAGTTAATTTTTGTATTTTTAGTAGAGACAGGGTTTCACCACGTTGGCCAAGCTGGTCTTGAACTTCCGACCTCAAGTGATCCACCCGTCTCAGCCTCCCACAGAGCTGGGATTACAAGCATGAGCCACTGCACCCAGCCTAGAAACAATTTCTTAAACCAACTTCAGCTGGATCCCTGAGGTCAGGGTGACGTTTTCCATTTCTCAAATGTCTTTGAAAGAGTGGAGGCTGAGCTTTCAATAGTAAATTATTATTTATAACTTTTATTATTATCCAAAAATGCCAGTTTTGTGATTGGCATTTAAAAACATTGAGTTATGTTCTGATGATGACAGACTCTTGCTAACCATATGGTTACCTTGTATCAGTTACCAAGATACACATGTTCAGCCTGCTAAATGTCCGGGCCCTTGAACCTTTACACAGACAGTGCATGAGTGAGGCTGGGCAGTTCAGTGACCTGGGCAGTTCAGAAGTCTGTCGCTCAGCCAGGAAGCTTCACAGCCAGAATTTAAACCCACATCTGTTAGACTCTAAAACCAATGGCCTCACCACTGTGCAAGCGCACTGGTAATCCCGTATGTCCACCAAATTTCATTCTAAACTATCTTGAAGGAGAAATGTTACTTCAAGACAGGGTCTCGCTCTGTTCCCCAGGCTAGAGTATAGTGGCAGGATCTTGGCTCACTGTAACCTCCGCCTTCAGGACTCAAGCAATACTCCCACCTCAGCCTCTCAAGTAGCTGGGACTACAGGTGCACACCACCATGCCTAATTTTTTTTTTTTTTTTTGAGACAGAGTCTCACTCTGTCGCCCAGGCTGAAGTTCAGTGGCACGATCTTGGCTCACTGCAACCTCTGCCTCCCGGGTTCAAGCAATTCTCCTGCCTCAGTCTCCCAAGTAGCTGGAATTACATCACCATGTCCAGCTAATTTTTTTTGCATTTTTAGTAGAGATGGAGTTTTCACCATATTGGCCAGGCTGATCTCGAACTCCTAATCTTGTGATCTGCCCGCCTCGGCCTCCCAAAGTGCTGGGATTACAGGCGTGAGCCACCGTGCCCGGCCCCTGACTAATTTTTTTATTTTTATTTTTGTAGAAACAAGGTCTCACTGTATTGCCCAGGCTGAGAATTTTT
>NW_016820098.1:358095-388570 GCF_001698545.2 Rhinopithecus bieti | reverse complement strand
TTCCCCCCCTTCTTTTTTTTTTTTTTTTTTGAGACGGAGTTTAGCTCTTGTTCCCAGGCTGGAGTGCAATGGCGTGATCTTGGCTCACTGCAACCTCCACTTCCCAGGTTCAAGCAACTCTCCTGCCTCAGCCTCCCGAGTAGCTGGGATTACAGGCACCTGACACCATGCCTGGCTAATTTTTTATTTTTTTAGTAGAGATGGAGTTTCAGCATGTTGGCCAGGCTGGTCTCGAACTCGTGACCTCAGGTGATCCACCCACCTCAGCTCCCCAAAGTGCTGGGATTACAGGCGTGAGCCACCGCACCTAGCCACACCTCTTCTTTTTAACTTCTTTCTTGGGGTTCTTCTCATAGACTGGATTCTTTCATATAGCAGCATGACCTTTCTTATACATCTCCTCTATCATGTCTGAAGTTACGCTGTTCTTTATGTATTGAGAGAACTGTTTCTTGTAAGCATCTTCATCTTCCTCCATTAAGTAGCACATGTACTGCAACACTCTGGCCCGTGATGTACTTCCCGTGTATTTCTGCATTAAATTCCTTGCTTTCAGAATCATAACCAGGGAATCGTTTGGTACTGTGAGGAATAGACAAGCCTCCATCCACAGCTCCCTTCAGGACACTAAAAATTTTATTGCCAGTGGTAGTTCTGGCAAGGCCTGCATCCAAATAGCAGGTAAAGGCGCGTGGCTGACCATCAATGCTTTCCACATTGTATTCATCTTCAGTCACCTCCACTTGGCCTTCATAGATCTTGTCCATGCCAAACCTGTTGAGAAGCCTGCAGGCCAACAGCAGGCTAGTACAATATGCTGCAGCATCATTTGTCAGGCCAACCTTCACACCATATTTTGGCAGTTCATGTGCATATGCTGCAGACTGTCACATCCCCTTCTATACAGGCATAAGTAATCTGACAAATGATATCTCTGTTACACAAACTATCATCCTGTATTTGGGTGTGTTGTATTTATTTTTATTCTGTATCACCAAGTGCTTCTGAGCATAGTAATCAGTTTTACCCTCTCGTTGTCTTCTAAATTTCACTTGGTGTCTCTTAAAGTAGGCCTTATTCTTAACCACTTTAACAACAAACCCCATCCTGTGGAACAGAGACCCGCATCCGCTGCTCAACAGAGACCTGCAGGCCCAGCAGTGTTGGGAGTGGAAAAGGCACAAAATTCAAATGTTTATTTCAGATAAATTTAAAGAGGGAAAGAAATATCCGCCAAAATGTTACCTCCTGGAATTAACTGTCACACTTCTCTGTTTCCCCTGAGACTGTCTATAGGCATGTACAGTATATATGTGTATATATGTTTGTGCAGATGTATTTCTTTAAAGAGCATCATTGTGTACCTATGCACACATAAAAATATAATTTTAACACCATTTTGATGACTGCCTGAAATACTTTTATAACAGACTTGTCTGTGCCACAAGTTCTTGGGAAAACAAATAATCATAAGAATAATATCAATTGATATAAGAATATTTGTCAGTTTATTTAATAAATGCTAGGAGGAAGTCTGTTAAATTTTTTTTATAATTTGTATTGGAGTGCCTTAACTGTTTAATATAGACTGGAGGGTGGTAGAGCGTACAGGTGAAGTGTACAGGCTGAGGCTTAAATCTCAGCTCCCAGTTCCCCATTTGCTGTGTGACCTTGAGCAAGTCGCTTATCCTCTCTGTGCCTTGGTTTCCTAATCTATATAAAGGGGAATAATAGAACTTAAATGAGTTAGTCCATGTAAAGTGCTTTAGATCAATGCCTGGCTCCTGGTAACACTTAGTTTGTGTTACAAGATATATTTGTCTGTACTCTATAAACATTCAAGTTGCTGAGTTACTTAGTCCAAGAAAACTCCAAGCCAGTCTGACACAGCTGAAGCGGTTGTAGGGGAATGTTTCGGGCTGATTCCTGGGGTGGGAACTTGGAGTCTGTATTTTTACAGAACTCTTCAGGTAAGTGAGTCTTAAGGTCAGCCGGGTTTATGAACCACTGGGTGAGAACACTGGGCACAGTTGGACAGCAGTTGGTGGTGGGCGAGACTGGAAAGATCCAGGACAGTGAGTTTGAGGTGGCCCACCCAGACACAGTGGCCCTTTGTAAGCAGCAAAGCGGGGTGATATGATATTTAAAACTGGAACTTTGTCAGCTGAGAATCAGTTGAGATAAAGAAGGTCAAAGCAACGAAAAGGTGGAAAAAACCCACAGATAGAGTAGGTTTCTCTCTGAAGTTACTCAGTATTTTGTGCGGGAATATTTTTTCTTCTTTTTGTTCCATTTGGTTTTGTGTATCTTATTTTTAAAAGCATGCAGAGATACATTTTTTCCTTCTTGTGATAACAGCTAATATTTACTTAGTGTGTGTCATGGCTGTGCTAGCAGTTTTTAAACTTTCTTCATGTAATCTTCCAGACAGCTGTATGAGGCATGTACTATTGTTTCCACTTTAAAAGGAAAAAACTAAAATTTGGAGATGTTAAATAACTGCAAAAGGCCCATATCCATTTTTCCTTTCTTCTTTTGTAATGGAATTCCAGCTTTATTTGCAGTGTACACATCCAGTGAAAATACATTTTCCAGTAGCCCTGGCAGCTATGTGTGGCCATGCGACTAAGTTGTAGCCAAAGAGATGCAAATAAAAGAACTATCCAGGGCCCCATGGGAAGGTTTCTTATAGGGTATTGATGTGGCTGTGAGGTATGTCCTTATTTACCCTTCTCCCATCCTGCTTTCTGGTGCTTACAATGCATATGTAAGCTTTGGCAGCCATCTTGAACTTTGAGGATATAAAGCATGTATTCAGTGGTGGTGGAGGGGTGGAGGAAGACGGCACTTCTGCCCCCAGTGACCAAGGAGCTGCTATACCAGCCCTGGGCTGCCTAGCTCTGACTTCTTTTATTTGAAAGATATATAAACTTTATTTATTTATTTATTTATTTATTTATTTATTTATTTATTTGAGACAGAGTTTCACTTTTTTGCCCAGGGTAGAGTGCAATGGCTTGATCTTGGCTCACTGCAACCTCTGCCTCCTGGGTTCAAGCAATTCTCCTGCCTCAGCCTCCCAAGTAGCTGGGATTACAGGCACTTGCCACCACGCCCTGCTAATTTTATATTTTTAATAGAGATGGGGTTTCACCATGTTGACCAGGCTGGTCTCTAACTTCTGACCTCAGGTGATCTGCCCGCCTCTGCCTCCAAAGTGCTGGGATTACAGGCGTGAGCCACCGCATCTGGCCCCTGAAAGATATATAAACTTTTATCTTGTTGAAGTTGCTCTTATCAACATACAAATATGATCCAAACCATAATACTGGCTTATGCTTATATTACTTATACTTCATCAAAGGTAACTATATGCTAGACACTTTTCTTGTGGTTTCTATATACTGACTCATTCCGTCCTCATAACAGCCCTATGTGTACATGTGGTTATTATTCCCATTTTGCAAATGGGAAATTGAAGCAAAGAGAGGTTATGTGGCTTGCCCAAAGTCACACAGCTAGCAGTGGCAGAGCCAACAACACACAGCTAATAAGACTTCAGGCCAGGTGCAGTGGCTCACGCCTGTAATCCCAGCTTTTTGGGAGGCCAAGGCAGGCAGATCACCTGAGGTCAGGAGTTCGAGACCAGCCTAGCCAACACAGCGAAACCCTGTCTCTACTAAAAAATAAACAAAGTAGCCGGGCGTGGTGGCGCATGCCTGTAATCCCAGCTACTCAGAAGGCTGAGGCAGGAGAATCGCTTGAACCTGCAAGGCGGAGGTTACAGTGAGCAGAGATCACGCCACTGCACTCCAGCCTGGGTGACTGAGTGACAGTCCGTCTCTTAAAAAAAAAAAAAACATTTCAGTAGTAGCACATAACTGGCCCTAGCTCCAGCTTCTGAGTATTCTCAGTACCAACCTTGTTGCCTCCAAACACCCAAATTGATGCTAACAACAATTATGCTATATGGCCTCTTACATACTCAGTATGAGTATGAGGCTAGGCATGGTGGCTCATGCCTGTAATCTCAGCACTTTGGGAAGCTGAGGTAGGTGGATCACTTAAGGTCAGGAGTTTAAGACCAGCCTGGCCAACATGGTGAAACACCATCTCTTTTTTTGTACATTTTTTGTAAAAAATAAAAAGAAATTAGCCAGATGTAGGGGTGCATGCCCGTAATCCCAGATACATGGGAGCCTGAGGCAGGAGAATCGCTTGAATCTGGGAGGTGGAGGTTGCAGTGAGCCAAGATCACCCCACTCCACTCCAGCCTGGACTCGGTCTCAAAAAAACTCAAACTACAAAAAGCCAAAAAAATTAAAAAAATTAAACTCATACTCAGTATGAATGTGGTATGCTTTGTGGCTTTTCTTACCTAAACCTTACCTTCTGCTTTAATTTATAAAATGGAGGACTGCTAGCTGGTGGCCATGAGAAGGAAACCATAGTCTCTCCTGAAGATTTAAACAGCCTCATTAGGGTCCGCCTTAAAGCCCTAACTCCTTAGTGAAACCTCCAAAAGAAATGTCATGGATGCGTGCTAAAGTTAATTATTTTAAAAAGCATCTATTTAAAAAATGGAATCTAATTTGCCATTGTTTTCATTATAAAATTGTCTTGCTTTTATCAAGTAGGACTCTTTAATAAACAGAATTGAGCCATCTAGCTGTCTGTTCATTCAACAAACAGTAAGCACCTGCCTAGAGCCAGCCACTCTTCCAGGTGCTGGGACGCAGCAGCAATGAATAGACATCACAGACTTGACATTCCAGGCAGGGGAGGCAGCTAATTAACAAATCAATACACAAGAAAAGAAAAACAAATCAACACAGCAAACAAGTGCTACAAAGAGAAGGGGAATGTGCTAGAGGCTTCCTTAGGAAGGGTTTCACTGAGGAGAAGGTATCTGAGAGATGCTTGGAAGCAAGAAGGATCTTCCAGAACGAGGGAACAGTGATTCCCTGGGGTCAGAGTGAGCATGGGATGCTCAAGGGACAGACAGAAACCCCATGTGACAGAAACACAAGCCTGGAAGATTGGCCTGAGATGAGGTCAGAGAGTTAGGTGGTGACAGATCATACCAGACATCAAGGCCAGTTCTGGGACTTTTACTCTAAGTGAGAGGGGAAGCTATTGGATTGTTTTAGACAACATACTGGATCATCATCACCCTGGGTATTGAAAAGCCCTTCTTATTTTTGGGAATCACGAAACTTACGGCACATCAGGCATCAGTTCCATTATTGAAGCCACAACTTAGAATTGAATAGAAAAGATGGTTTCTCTCCCCTTCCCCTGGCACTTACAATGTCAATCAGATGCTCCCACGTGGGACTTTGAATCGTGAGATCATCTTCCAAGACATAAGGTCAGTTAGAAATTATTAGGGTGGCTGTGGTGGGGTCAGGAGCGCCCAGGAATGAGTGTGCTGTGGCAGCAGAGTCCAGCGTAAGGCAACCAATGTCCACTGACACCTGACTGCCCATATGTCTCCTGCAGTATGGTATCAGTGGCATAGCAAGCCGTCCTGGGAGCTTTGCTGTGACAGCCTTACTTGGTACCTTGTTCTCCAGTCTTCCTCTTGATTCTCTGAGCTCCCTAGTCGCTTTCAATAAATCCCTTCTCCGTTTAAACATTAGCCAGAAGTTGTTGTTTGAAACCCAGCACCTTGACTAGTATAGCTGGGGAGTGAGCCACATTTTCAAAAGATAACTGGTAAATGGAAAATTGATTTCAAAAGTCTCCTAAATGGAAAATGGATTAAAAGAGTTATCAGCCATTGGCCAGTCAGAAACAGAAAACACTGTAGGTATTTCAGTAAATACAAAGAACTGGTTTCACAGGCATTAGAAGGCTGAAAGAGTAAAAGAAAAAAGGAAGAGGCTAGGTAACCTAGGGATTAATAACTGCAGGAAGCAGCTCTTGCTCCCAAGGCTGAGGAACAGGAGGGAACAGGTGGAGTTGCCTGTACTGAGGAGCTTGGAGGAGGGGCCCCACAGGGCTGGTGCTTGGATTTCTGAGGGCGGCTCTGCCTGGCTCAGATCTCTAATGAGGGGGTTGCTGTCTGGCTGGTGCTTCCACCAAAGGGGCGTGGCTCTGCAGGTGCTCAGACCTCCCTGGAGTGCAGCCCAGCAGGTGAGGGGGTGTGGCATGGCTGTTGCTGGCACCTGGGGGTTGAGGGGAGGCACAGCAAGGTTGGTACTGAGAATACTCAGAAGCTGGAGCTAGGGCCAGTTATGTGCTGCTACTGAAGTAAAATTAAAAACAGGAAATGGAAAACAAGGTAGAAGTCCCTTCTTTCCTTCTGCTTTCTGATCTCCTTCTAATGCCTCACATTGGAAAACCGAACAGGAAGCCAGCTAGCTGAGAGGTGGAGAGATTTAGTTTGCATCATCCCAACTCCAGGGTTACAGAGAAGAGCAAAGAAGAATATCTTGAAGATCACAGATAAATCACTAGCACAGACAGCATCATGTCCAGTTAGGAGACCGTGACAGTAGCCCGTGAGAGAGAAGATGATGGCCCAGACATTTGGTCAAGCATTCTGGGGGTGTATGTGAGGGTGTTTTGGGTGGGAATTAACTTCTCTTGTTTGTTTGTTTGTTTGTTTGTTTGTTTGTTTGTTTGTTTGTTTTGAGACAAGGTCTGGCTCTGTTGCCCAGACTGGAGTGCAGTGGTGTGATCTTGGCTCATTGCAACCTTCGCCTGCTGGGTTCAAGTTATCCTCCTGCCTCCGCCTCCCGAGTAGCTGGGATTACAGGTGCACATCACCACACCTGGCTAATTTTTGTATTTTTGTAGAGACGGGGTTTCACCATGTTGACCAGGCTGGAGTTGAACTCCTGAGTTCAAGTGATCCGCCTGGCTCAGGCCTCCCGAAGTGCTGGGATTACAGGAGTGAGCTACGACGCCCGGCCTGAGATGCACATTTGAATTGGTAGGTGGAGTAAAGCAGACTCCCCCTCACCAATACAAATGGATGTTATCCAATCAGCTAAAGGTCTGAATAGAACAAAAAGGCTGACCCTCCCACTAGCAAGAGAAAACTCCTCCTGCCTGTCTTCAGGATGGGACACTGTTTTTTTTTCTTGTTTTCAGACTGGAACTGCGTCTCCAGCCTGCCAGCTTTCAGACTCAAACCACACTTTTGGCTCTCCTGGGTCTCCAGCTTGCTGACTACAGATTTGGGGACTCATCAACCTTCATAATCATGTGGGCCAACTCCTTATAACAAATAAATAAATATAGATGTAGATATGAACATAGATCCTATTGGTTTTGATTCTCTGGAGAATCCTGACTAATACAAGTGCCTTGTGAGATGGGCAGGGCAGGTTTATCTCCAGAAAGAAACAAATATGGCAGCTTGGAAGCCTCCATAAGAGGACAAAAATGAAAATGTAGGACTTCACTCATTCCTTTGCATCATCTGTTTAAACCACATTTTCCTCTGTTTATGTAACTCTAAATAATGACAGGATTTCCCATGCTCTTTTTTCTGCTTCCTTCCACAACAGCATCTACCCACTCACCCGGGTAAGACCTTGAAATGCCCTTTCTTTTCTCCCCGATCTAAGTTGTTGCCAGACTTCCAAAATAGCTCTTTAATCCGTTCTTTTCCACATTTCCCCACAATTTGGGCCTTCCTCTTTTCTTCCCTGGAGTACACTCGTAGTGCGTGATTACACATTTGTGGGACTGTTCATTATGTTGGTCTCCCACACCAGGCTTGAGATTCCATAACCTCACTATTGCGACTCCAGCTCTTGTCACACACAGAGGTCTCAAACAGTCTGTTGTTGAATTAACCAGCCTGCCTATCTCTAGTCTGTTACTCTCTCTAATCATACTGCCCAAGAGTGACTTTTAATATGCAAATCTGAACTTTCCACTTCTGTGCCTGAGAGCTCCCTTCAGTCTAGCAGAGGTGGTGAGCTGGAGGCCCTTGACTGCAACTAAAGGTGTTTTGTTTAGCCCCTCAGTGGTTTTGGAATAATTGCCAACTTAAAAAATCTGGGTCTGTCTTATAAATATCGGGAATTCCAGCTTTTCTTGACAATTTCGAAGATTTGCTAACCCTGGGTCTGCACCCCTCCATGGCAACAACTAGCAGAAGCTGGGGGATGGTTATTTCCTTTAGTTGGGAATAGACTCAGTTTGACAGATTTACCTCGATCCCAGCAGGACCTTCTTCATTGCCTTATTTATCCTTTAGGCCTCGGTCTCCAGGATCATGGAAATCAAGTTTACATGTCTGATGATGGCTGCTAGGGCCTTCATGATCTCATCCTGCCTACAGTGCCTCCTGGGCTCTAGATCCATGTAGATTATTTACAGGGGACAGTGTTTCTTCTCCCCTCTGTGCTTTGGTCCTGAAAAGTCTAGGATGCCCTTCTGATGAATGGCCACATCTCATCATCCCCCTGGGGACTCCTCTTAAGCCTGCAGGACTTAGCTTGGTTCATATCCTCTGGGAAGATTTCCTCCTTGGCAGTAGTCATGCCTCCTTTTTCGTTTTTCTTTTTTTTTTTGAGAAGGGGTTTCACTGTGTTGCTCAGGCTGGAGTGCAGTGGCACAATCACAGCTTATTGCAGCCTCCAACTCCTGGGCTCAAGCAATCCTCCCACCTCAGCCTCCTGAGTAGCTGGGACCATAGGTGTGCACCATTATACCCGGCTAATTTTTTAAAAATATTTTTTAGAGACACAGTCTTGCTATGTTGCCTAGTCTGATCTTAAAGTCCTAGCCTCAAGCAATTCACCTCCCTCAGCCTCACAAATTGCTAGGATTATAGGCATGAACCACCGTGCCCAGCCATTCCTCTTCCTAATGTACTATTCACTTAGTTTTGGAATGACTTGTAACCGTATGACCCCCTTCACCAGATTAAAGTACCAATAAAATCACATTCCTTTTGAGTGTTAAATAAATTGTTAACAGCGTCCCTTCACCAATTTGTGGAAACTCCAGTGGCTCACATGAGAGAAACAGAACTGGAAATTCTCACCAGTTTCCAGTAGGCCCATATTTTCCATTGTGGTTGATTCTGTTACTACTCTACAGTGCTGGTATTAAAAGTTGGTTTTGGGCCGGGCGTGGTGGCTCACGCCTGTAATCCCAGCACTTTGGGGGAGGCTGAGGTGGGCAGATCATGAGGTCAGGAGATCAAGACCATCCTGGTTAACACGGTGAAAACCCGTGTCTACTAAATATACCAAAAAAAAAAAAATTAGCCGGGTGTGGTGGCAGGCGCCTGTTGTCCCAGCTACTCGGGAGGTTGAGGCAGGAGAATGGCGTGAACCTGGGAGGCGGAGCTTGCAGTGTGCCGAGATTGCACCACTGCACTCCAGCCTGGGCGACAGAGTGAGATTCCGTCTCAAAAAAAAAAAAAAAAAAAGTTGGTTTTGTAGTCCGGTATGTGCTTGGCTGCTGCTGAGATGAAAGTCGTGCAAGTTAATATTCCTCACTGGTCAAGAGGTCCTTGAAGGGAAGGTGATTCCAGTGTTGTCTTGTTAGAAATCTTTACCTCTCTGGCTTTTTAACTTACAATCTTATGATCATTCTTTTCCCCAAAGCCCACTTTCACATCAGGGCAACTGGGACATGAGTCCCAGGGACTTCCCCTTTGCTTCTAGTGAGTTCCTCTCTGGAGCCTTTTTCTCTTTTCTCACCAGGAGACCTCAGCTGGGACTGCCCCATTTATCAGAGGAGTTATATAAACCTCAAAAGGGAGAGGGTTCCTGGTCTCCATTCCTCCCCTCCCAGGAAGCTTCTGGTCCTGTACGCAGAATTATCCACATTCTCCCCAACAGACCAGCTCTGTACACTGGGACAATTGAGAGGGCCAGGTTATCTCACACTACAAATACTCTGTTCCCTCTTTATCCAGGGCAATGGGTGTCTTCTTCCCTGTATTTATACAATGTAGAGAGGCCATCCTGGTGATTCTTCTCCAAAGATTTCTTCCAAGGTAACTACTGTTTTCTATTTGGAAAGTAGGCTCTGGCAACCTGTGAATACGACAGCTTTTCCTAATAATAATTTTCTAAGCTACATCTTGTCTTAGATGGGGTTCCCTGTAAAATGGACTCAGAGATGGAGATTTATATGCAGACAGGTTTTTTTGGCGTGTGTTCTCAGGAACAACACCTGTAAGGGAGTGAGAGAAGCAGAACTGGGTAAAGGAAGAGTTGAACTGTGGTGCAATTGCAGCAGAGGCCTCAGCTGACTGGGTAACCTTTCAGTGTTTACTCCAGTTGAGACAAGGAGACTGGCCTTGGTACTCCCTCAATGGCCAGTCATTGGCCAGTCATTGGATGCAGACTGCCCCGATCCCAGGAAGGGGCATTAACCTCGGGGAAGACAGCTCCCTTCAGCCAAGGGCAATTCCTGGGGATGGACTCATCTGTGAGTCTTTAATGGGCAAGTGTGCATAGGGAGGAAGAGTGTCTCCATCTTGAAGCAATGAAATGGGCAGTACACCACAGTGTCCACTATAGACCTATGTAGACATAATCTGTTCGTAGCTCTGTCTCCCACTCTGTACTCTAAGCACCTTGCTATGGACTGAATGCTTGTATCCTCCCAAAATTCATGTGTTGAAGTCCTAATCTCTGGTGTGATGGTATTTGGCGGTGGGGCCTTTGGGAGGTAATTAGGTCGTGAGGGTTGTATTAGCCCGTTTTCACTCTGCTATAAAGAAATACCTGAGACTGGATAATTTATTTTATTTATTTTTAATAAATAAATAAAATAAAATTTTGTTTTCCCTCTATTGCCCAGGCTGGAGTGCAGTGGTGCAATCTTGGCTCACTCCAACCTCCGCCTCCCAGGCTCAAGCAATTCTCATGCCTCAGACTTCCGAGTAGTTGAGATTACAGGTGTTCAGCACCATGCCTGGCTAGTTTTTTGTACTTTTAGTAGAGATGGGGTTTCACCATGTTGGCCAGGCTGGTCTCAAACTCCTGGCCTCAAGTTGATTTGCCTGCCTCCACCTCCCAGAGTGCTGGGATTACAGGTGTAAGCCACCGCCCCGGCTGAGACTGGGTAATTTATAAAGGAAAGAGGTTTAATTGACTCACAGTTCTGCATGGCTGGGGAGGCATTGGGAAACTTACGATCATGGCAGAAGGAGAAGCAGGCACCTTCTTCACAGGAGAGAGAGCTTACACGTGAAGCTCCCTTTTATAAGGTAGGAGCCCCTTATAAAACCATCAGATCTCACGAGAACTCACTCACTGTCACGAGAACAGCATGGGGGAAACTGCCCCAATTATCCATCACTTCCCTTTCTCGACACGTGGGGATTACAGTTCCCTCCCTTGACGTGGGTATTTCAATTCGAGATGAGATTTGGGTGGGGACACAGTACCAAACCATATCAAGCATGGTATCCCCATGATAGGATCAGACACTGAATTTGCCATGATCTCATCCTGCCAGCACCTGGATCTTAGACTTCCCAGACTCCAGGCCTGTAAGAAGTAAATGTCTATTGTTTAAAACATCAAATCCATGGTATTTCATTATATCAGCCAGAGCAAACTAAGATACATCTTGAGGGCAGAAGCTAGGAATGTCCAAGAGAGTGCCTGGAATAGAGTATCCACTCAGTTGGTAGACAAGAGATGAATGAACAAATGCAGGTATGAAAGAGTAAATATAAGCCCAACAACACTGTCATTATTATCATTTACATTTATGCAGAGCTTTACATATGCAAATTACTCTGCTAAAATATGTTATAAATATTTAAGTGCTCTAAGCAATAATTCTTAATAAAACCTGCCATCAAAATGAATTAATATTTAGTAGGCACAAACTAGGAGCATGAACCCTGTTATTAGTCAACTCTCCAAGAATGCATCTCCCTTCATAGTAGAACTATTTGGAGGTTTCAGAGCTGGCATCCTAATTCATCTCTTAAATTGCTTTTTATGCCCCCTACATTGTTAAATAAATCTCCTTTCCTTATGCCCAAATCCTGTTTACATGATACAGTGTTTCCAAAGTCTACTGAGCATTTTATTCTGCTACCACACTGTTTGATCTTACCTCTTTTTGCATCTCTTCTGATGTTTGTAATTTTCTTGCTGGTAGTCCAGTTTCTCATGGACACTTATAGTTTTGACTATTCAGAACAGCAGCTCCCTTCCAGGAAAGGCTCCATCAAAACCCCATGTGACCCTAGTATGTGGGGAGGGTGACATCATAGAACCTATCCCCCAGGACCACAGTGATTGGCCCATGATTGAACACATGACCCAAGCTGGACCAATCATGGTTCTTCCCTTCGAAAGGTTTCACTTGGGAAAAAGAGGAAAATAAACTGGGAAAGAAGAGGGCTTTTTTTCCCCTGCTCTATGAAGTTGCTTGCTTGGCTGGAAGTCCAGAGCTATCAGAGGCCATCCCTTACCCCATGAAGGAGCCCTCCCACAATAGAAGAAGCAGCCCACCCAAGGAGAGAAATAGGGTGAGAAGTGGGAGGGTCCTGAGAGCTTTCAAATTCCTGATTCCAGGAGCTGAAATCTCAGAGATTCTCTGTTTCCTTACTTCCCAAGGCTTAGCTGTCAGATTCACTCTTCATTCTGGAAGCCACCTCAGCCTGCTGCCAAAAATCTCCCTTTTGAGCTAGGTGCAATGGTTCATACCTGTAATCCCAGCTACATGGGAGGCCAAGGTGGGAGGATCTCTTGAACTCAGGAGTTTGAGACCAGCGTGGGCAATATAGTGAGACCTCGATCTCAAAAATTAAAACCAAAAATTCCGTTTTAGCTTAAGTTTAAGCTAATGTTTAAGTTGTGTTTCTGTCATTTCTTATCCAGAGAATCCTCCTGTACACCCCCCTCAACTCTGTAGAATTCACTGGATTTAAGCAGTAATCTGAATACTAAAGATGTAAACTTTAAGTCATTGAAGCAGGCAACTCTTCAGGAGGTGATAAAAGATAGGGTTGAAGATTTTCAGCTCAAGAGCCTTGGATTCAAATTCTACCTTCATTGCCAACTAGCTAAGTGACCTGCCCTAGCTTCTCATTTGTGCAATTTCCAAAATGCTAAGAAGATCACTGTGCACATTTAATGGGATTATATATTATATCTTTTTTTTTTTTTTTTTTTTTTTTTTTTGAGACGGAGTTTCACTCTTGTTGCCCAGGCTGGAGTGCAGTGGTGCAATCTCAGCTCACTGCAACGTCCACCTCCCAGGTTTAAGTAATACTCCTGCCTCAGCCTCCTGAGTAGCTGAGATTACAGGCACGCACCACCATGTCCGGCTAGTTTTTGTATTTTTAGTAGAGATGGGGTTTCACCATATTGGCCAGGCTGGTCTTGAATTCCTGATCTCATGATCCACCTGCTTTGGCCTCCCAAAGTGCTAGGGTTACAGGGGTGAGCCACCCCACCTGGCCGGGATTATATCTTTAAAGTCACAGGACAGCACCTGGCACATAGCAAGAACTAATATGTGCCACTACTTTCCTCTCTTGTCATTGGTGTCTTCCATGGCACAATCAACCCCATGGGATTCAATGCACATTAATTTATTCCAGAGCCTTGAATTTCTTCATTTTTACTTTTGGATTGTTAAATAAATATTTATTTCTGAATTGAATGGCCTTTCCCTTGGACCATACTTTACTTTTTCTTTTGGCAAATGATTCCATCCTGAATGTTGCTCCTTTCCATCCTGAATGTTGCTCCTTCCCTATTTCTTATTAGTTATTTTTCATAATACTTTATATTCCTAACCCCCAACACCATTTTCTTCCTTCCTTAGGAAATGCTTCTTCTTATGCCCATACACTGGACCTTTCCTATGACAAGGAGCAATTTGCTGTATGTTTATTTTCTTTGGAATCATCTCTCCTTCATGGAAGCAGAGTTATTTATCAACCTGTGATGGAGCTCTTCCTGGTTTGGTTAGGGCATGCTGCAAACTGCTCCTGTAATAATGCTTTTTTTGGCCAGGACACAAACCACAGTCAAAAAAGGTCTTCCTGAGTTCTGAAGGTCAAGCAATTAGAATTTTCTCAGGCTTGTAGAAGAGTGGAATTCTGGAAACCAGTCTTCACCTCAGGGGAACATCTGTTGGAAGTTCTTAGGTAAGTACTGGACTTAAAATTGGTGAACCATAGGTAAAGTTCTCGCTCTGCTACTTCCTGCCAAGGTAGGTAGCTGCCAGGCTGGTCACCTTACCTCTCTGAGCCTCAATATCCTCATCTATCACATGGGTGTACAGTAGCATTATTCTGATGTTGTGTTGTAAGATCTCAGAAAAAGATACCCCAAAATGAAGGCCTCAGAAGCAAAAGTTTTTCTCTGACCTTATCCTGTTCTGTCCTTGGCACCTCATTCTCCCACAAGGCTAGCCACAGGAACTAGAGTCTTTGGCCAGGCACGGTGGCTCATGCATGCACTTTGGGAGGCCAAGGCTGATGGGTCACTTGAGGTCAGGAGCTTGAAATCAGCCTGGCCAACATGGTGAAACCCCATCACTACTAAAAATACAAAAATTATCTGGGCATTGTGGCACACACCTGTAATCCCAGCTACTTGGGAGGCTGGGGCACGAGACTCACTTGAACTAGGGAGGCAGAGGTTGCAGTGAGCCGAGATCGTGCCTCTACACTCTAGCCTGAGCAACAGACTGAGACTTGTCCAAAAAAAAAAAAAAGAAGGAAAGGAAGGAAGGAAGGGAAAGAGAAAAGAAAGAAAGGAAGAAGAGAAAGAAAGAGAGAGAGAGAGAGAGAGAAAGAAAGAAAGAAAGAAAGAAAGAAAGAAAGAAAGAAAGAAAGAAAGAACTAGAAGCTCTCATCTCCAAGCGAGATCATAGAAACCAGAACCCCTTTTCTCTCAAAGCCTGCCATAAAACCTAAAAAGATTACTCTAACCTTACCTCTCTAGCCCCACTGGCATTTTTTGTTTAAAAACTGGCCTTAAAGAAGTTACCTGACCTGTCTTATTTAATTGTAGGTTATTAGATCCTCATTCCAGAGAGGGCTCTGCTCCATACCCAGAAGGAAGGAATGCTGCACAGAGAGGCCAAGAAGAAACTAGACAGGCCTGGCTCAGTTTCTCCAGTCTGTGAGCATTAGATCATCCCTTTTTGTCCATCACATTTCTACACAGCTGTCCATCCTTTGAACCTGATCATAAAAATGGGCAGCGTCTTCTGTATCTTTGGGTCTTCATTCTGATGGCTCCCATGTCACATACAACTGTGATCAAATACATTTGTATGCCTTTTCTCCTATTAATTTTCCTCTTGTCAGTGACTTTTAGTGACCCTTTAGAAGGCAGAGGGCAATTTTTCCCCTGGTCCCTACAGTGTGAAAATTAAACTGAAACAATATGGTAGTTTGTGAATTATAAAGTACTACAAACATGGGAGTTGCTACTAATGCAAACTTTAATAGGAACCCAGTGACAGATATAAAGCAGGGAATAGTTCTCTTTAGTTTGGTTCACACAGTGTCATCTGCAGACACACAAGACTAATTCAGGATACTTTGGTGGAGAGCCACACTGAGGATTTTCGTAAGTAAAGCAGACAAATGGAGCCGGTTATTCATAGCCACAGTCCCTCTTAGTAGTTCCAGAGAAAAGCCTCATCAAAGAATAATTTTAGGCCGGGCGCAATGGCTCACACCTGTAATCCTAGTACTTCAGGAGGCTGAGGTGGGCAGTTTGCGTGAGTTCAGGAGTTCGAGACCATCTTGGGCAACATGGTGAAACCCTGTCTCTACTAAAATACAAAAAATTAGCTGGGTGTAGTGGCACGTGCCTGTAATCCCAGCTACTCGGGAGGCTGAGGCAGGAGAACTGCTTGAACCCAAGAGGCAGAGGCTGCAGTGAGCTGAGATCACGCCATTGCACTCCAGGCTGGGCAACAAGCGCAAAACTCCATCTCAAAAACCACAACAAAAGAAATTAATTTTAATTTGTGAATCTCAAAGGTTTCAGAAGTAGAGTTAAATGACCCACATAGCCTCTCAAATGGGCCTTCCCTTCTTCTGCCTTCACTGCCATCTTTCCTGGATCCCCTGTCCTCACCAAGTCGGGTCTGCAGGGGTCATCAGGAACTCTCTTGCCCCATCTGGCTCTTATGATACAGAATTTTCTAGTGCTTACTGCCAGCCCTACGACTTTTTCTCCAAGTTCAGTTACTGCTAGGCTCAGATTTTCCCCACCTGAAAAACAGGGATAGTGAAGTCCATAACACATGTCTAAACAGAACATTTTGGAAACACAGAAAGGTGACTAATACTGCCTGGGAAGGGGGAAGACTTCACAACGAAGCTAATTTTAGAGCTAAGTCCTAAAAGCGAAGAAGGTGTTGCCAGCAGGTAAAGGGTTGGAAGGAACCCTGCTCCCTGTCCCCCAGTAGAGGGAACAGCCTGTGCCTTGGACAAAGGCCTCAAAGAGCTTGCTGTGCTCATGAAACAGCAGGTAATGGTCCTGCTGGAGTGAGGGCTACATGGAGGTTGGGGGAGGGGCCTGGTAGTGCTGAAGCAGGAGGGGTTGTGGGGAAAGGGTCCCCTGGAGTCTGGCCATGTGAACCTGTGACCCCAACAACCTCCTACCCACCATTTCTCCCACAGCTGCAAAGAGGCATCACTTTTCTGTCCCAAATAGAAGGTAATTTTATTAGATGCATTTTTCAGCCAACCCTTGATAAGAGTTAAAAATAACTTCCATTGTGAGCCCCCTGATCAGTCTCCCCTTTTATCTCCTCCTTTTCTTTAAACCTCAACATCTATTATGAACCCTCCCCCACCTTCCTCCCTGGGGACAGAGGGCCTCTCATGCAAATAAGACTCTGGTGGCCATCTGTGACAGCCCAGAGTCACCAAGGTCAGTATTCTGATCAGGGTTTCAATTCTCCAATACTGTGTGTCAGTGGTAATCTGGAACCAGTTACTTCATTTCTCCTGCCTCAGTTTCCACTTTGATTAAAGGGCTCTTAGGGATAAATTAGATGATGTATGGGCTTCTCTGTTCCTAAATCCTGGTTCTTTTTTTTTGAGACGGAGTCTTACTCTGTCATTCAGGCTGGAGGCAGTGATGTGATCTCGGTTCACTGCAACCTTGGCCTCCCAGGTTTAAGCAATTCTCCTTCCTCAGCCTCCCGAGTATATGGGATTACAGGCGCACATCATCATGCCTGGCTAATTTTTGTATTTTTAGTAGAGATGGGGTTTCACCATCTTGGCCAGGCTGGTTTTGAACTCCAGACCTCAAGTGATCCGCCCACCTTGGCCTCCCAAAGTGCTGGAAGTACAGGCATGAGCCACCGTGCCCAGCCCAAATGCCTGCTTCTTTCATGCCTCAAGACCTTTGCCCTTTCCATTCCTTCTGTCAGAAATACTCTTCTGGCTTTTCATGTATCTGGCTCCTTCTTGGCTGAAATGTCCCCTCCTTGGGTTGCCTTTCCTGTCTAATGTAGCTTCCTCCATTGTTCTCTATCATAACACTCCTTTCCTCATAGACGAATTGCAGCTTATCATTATCTATTTGCGGACTTGCTGTCTTACGTTAGGCTTTCTAGGAATGGATCCTGAGATGAGGATACATGGGCAAGTGATTTATTAAGGAGTGGCAGCCAGTAAGGGAGTGGGGGAGCAGGACAGGGGTGGGGAAGGAGGAAAGTATGGGTGGATTTGAGGCAGAGTCTCAGCTTCAACCTGATCCCACAGGGGAGCTCTGCAGTATGAATTCTGCCTTGGAGTTTATCCCAACTTGACACAAATAAACTGTGTTCTTATTCCTGTAGCAGTCAGTCATTGGCTAAGGGCCACTGGGGTAGGGTTTAGAGTGGGATAGACTCCCATGCACTTCGGTCTTCCTCCAGCTTCCCAAGAACAGGTCTCTGCAAAGTCGCAGGTGCAGACATCACAAAAACACACACAGGAGCTGCGGGAGAGGCACAGAGAAACAGTGTAGGATCCGGCCAACAGGACCAGGAACACTGGCTTATTGATTACATCCCACAATAGAAAGTAAGCTCCCCAGGGCAGATACCTTATCTTCCTGTTTACTGATATATCCCTAATGCCATTTGCATAGTACCTGCCCCATAGCTGGCAATCAATTTCTCAAATGAATGAAGGAAGCTCTTAGTGCAGTGTGTGGCACATAGGAAGTGTTCAGTTCATGTTGTCGGAAACATGAGTCTGTATATTTTTTTCACCCTTCTCATCGGCTTCCAACCATAACTTAGGGATGCTCAGGCACATGGCCTCAGAAACATGGGCTCTTGAGAAAGAGAAAAAGGCAACTCTGGAAAGAGAGAGCCTGGCCCTACAGAAGACATCTGAGCTATTAATCAACAGAAATCTCACATATAGTTGAAGGCAAGTCATAGCAGTGGGGTGGGAGATGGATAAGTCAATCCTACAGTTAAAAGAGGGGATGTCTAACCACTAGACAATTGTCCAACTCAGGAAGTAACAGCTTCAGTGTCCTAGACAACATAGGATTTGACCTCATGTGGGAGAAGGCAGGATCTTAGGGCCTCAGAAGAAAGGGCTGGGATTCAGGACAAAGATTTGGTCCTGGCAGGGCTGAGGAGCACTGAACAAAGATAACATGGCAAAAGCCTAGGCCGATGGAGTGGCTAGCCTACAGTGAGAATTAGGCACTAAAGAAAAACTCTTTTGCCCTTCTCATACAACACTTCTGATATCAAATGTGTGGAGTTTTTCCATACCAAGCAATTCTCCAATTCACTGCTGTCACCAACTGGGTGTCCAACCATTCCATTCCATTCCACTCCACTCCACTCCACTCCAATCCACTCCACTCCACTCCACTCCACTCCATTTCATTCCATTCCATTCAATTCTGATGCTATCTACCTGGAGTTAGTGTCAGATCCCAGAAGGTAAAGGGCTCAATCCCACAAGACTGCCCTACTTCAGATGCCCAAATCAAAAGTCTGGGCCAACTGTATTTACGTCTTTCTTTTTTTTTTTTTTTTTGAGACGGAGTCTCCCTCTGTTGCCCAGGCTGGAGTTAAGTGGCACGATCTTGGCTCACTGCAACTTCCATCTCCCGGGTTCAAGCCTCAGCCTACTGAGTAGCTGGGACTACGGGCATGTGCCACCACACCCAGCTAATTTTTTGGTATTTTTTAATAGAGACAGGGTTTCACTCTATGTTGGCCAGGCTGGTCTCAAACTCCCAACCTCAGGTGGGCCACCTGTACTTCTAACCAACTAGCTTACAAATTGGGGGCTCCCATGGCCCCATCCTCAGGTTTGACAGTTTACTAGAATGGCTCACAGAACTCAGGAAGGCACTTTACTTACATTTACTGGTTTATTATAAAGGCTATCACTCAGGAACAGACAATGGAAGGGTTGCACAGGGCAAGACATGGGATGGGGAGGTGAGGGGTATGCAGAGCTCCCATGGCCTTCCAGGCACACCATCCTCCCTGCACCTCAATGTGTTCACCAAGCTGGAAGCTCATCACATCTCATTCAGGACTTTTGTAGAGCTCTGTCTCCAGTCCCTCTACTCCTTCCAGGAGGTCAGAGGGTAGGGTTGAAAATGACAGCCCTCCCTTGTCCGGGCGCTATGGCTCACACCTGTAATCCCAGCACTTTGGTAGGCCGAGGTGGGTGGATCACAAGGTCAGGAGTTCGAGACCAGTCTGACCAACATGGTGAAACCCCGTCTCTACTAAAAATACAAAACATTAGCCAGGCATAGTGGTGCGTGGCTGTAATCCCAGCTACTCAGGAGGCTGAGGCAAGAGAATTGCTTGAACCTAGAAGGCAGAGATTGCAGTGAGCAGAGATCACACCACCGCACTCCAGCCTGAGCGACAGAGTGAGACTCCGTCTCAAAAAAAAAAAAAAAAAAAAAAAATGACAACCCTTCCAACACTTGGTCTTTCTGGTGACCAGCCCCCATCCTGATGCTATCTAGAGGCCCCACCCTAAGTTACCTTGCTAGTGTAAACTCAGGTATTATCAAAAGGAGCTTGTGGCCAGGCGCGGTGGCTCACACCTATAATCCAGCACTTTGGGAGGCCAAGGCGGGTGGATCACCTGAGGTCAGGAGTTCTAGACCAGCCTGGCCAACATGGTGAACTACAAAAATTAGCTGGGCATAGTGGCAAGCACAACCCCAGCTACTCGGGGGGCCGAGGCAGGAGAATTGCTTGAACCTGGGAGGTGGAGGTTGTAATGAGCCAAGATTGCACCATCGCACTCCAGCCTGGGGAACAAGAGTGAGACTTTGTCTCAAAAAAAAAAAAAAAAAAAGGAGCTTGTTATGGGTAACAAAAGACATTCCCATCATTCAGGAAATGCCAAAAGTTTTAAAAGCTCTGTGCCAGGCAGTAGGGCAAGGACCAAATATATTTTTATTTACATCACAGACACCTCAAAGGGTGAGAAACAGTGACACTTTTTGGTCACCCAAGCTATTGAGAGTTATATCTGTTAGAATTCTTGGTTACAAGATGGGCGATCATCTTAAGAACTGCCTCAGTCCTGGGCATACCAGGACACTTGGTCACCCTTTGTGAGGAAGAGAAACTGTCACAGGTTGGATTGCTTGGGAACCAGACTCTAAAATGGAGAACAGACCGGGTGTGGTGGCTCATGCCTGTAATCCTAGCACTTTGGGAGGCTGAGGCAGGCGGATCACTTGAGGTCAGAAGTTCCGGACCAGCCTGGTCAAAACAGTGAGACCTTTATCTCTACTAAAAATACAAAAATTAGCCAGGTGTGATGGCAGGTGCCTGTAATCCCAGCTAGTCGGGAGGCTGAGGCAGGAGAATTGGTTGAACCTGGGAGGCGGAGGTTGCAGTGAATCCAGATTGCACCACCGCACTCCAGCCTGGGTGACAGAGTGAGATCCATCTCAAAAATAAATAAATAAAATAAATAAAATGGAGAACAGCTTGCAGCAGGTACATTAGGAAGTGTTCCTGGGATCACCACCTAAGAAATAAAACAGAGATGGAAGCAGGAATGGGCAGAAGGAGGAGAGGGGCTGCAATGAAGTCTCAGTGTAGGCCTCAGCCAGCCCCATGGATGCTCAAGGCTGCCATGGCCAGAGTTGCCCTGAGTGTAGCATTGCCAGAATTAGCAGATAAAAATACAGGAAGTCCAGTTAAATTTGAATTTCAGATAAACAATGAATAATTTTTTTTTTTTTTGAGACGGAGTCTCACTCTGTGCCTGCCAGCAGCCCACTCAATAGCTCAGAGAATAAGTCCTTCAGACTGAAAGGGAACCGTGGAGAGCCCATCACAGTGTCTGCTGCTGAAACTGACTCTTGGCTGGAATGTACTAGGAGGATGTTGTATTGCACAGAATCAATGGGAGGGCTACAGAATCTGCCTCAGAAAATAGACATAAGAGGCTGGGCACGGTGGCCCAGGCCTGTAATCCCAGCACTTTGGGAGGCCAAGGTGGTTGGATCACCTGAGGTCGGGAGTCCGAGACCAGCTGGGTCAACATGGTGAAACCTCGTTTCTACTAAAAATATAAAAATAAGCCAGGTGTGGTGGTGCATGCCTGTAATCTCAGCTACTGGGGAGGCTGAGGCAGGAGAATCGCTTGAACTCAGGAGGTGGAGGTTGCAGTGACCTGAGATGGCGCCACTGCACTACTGCCTGGGCGACAGAGTGAGATTCCGTTTCAGAAAAAAAAAAAAAAAAAGACAAAAGAGCTAAGCAGCAGGAATAAAGTCGAACCACCGTCACAATCTGGCTGAGTTGTTGCTGCAGGTACTAGAACCTCTGCTCACCACCCAGTAGACCCTCAGCCTGCTGCCCCCCTATTGAAAAATACCCCTTCCTCTACTCTTGCATTAGCACTTCAAGAGGCCAAGTCCTGCTGTGAGTATCTGATTGACTGATTTAGCACAACCACCCTCCAGCTTCCATGGTGGCAGGAGGTGTCCTGCCTCTCATCTAGTCTTCCAAAATGAGAATTCCCCTAACAGATTAAAAGGGCCTTGTGCTAGGGACAACTTGTGATGTCTTTAAGAGTACTCACTGCATGCTGAATCATGGTCTGATTAATCTTCTTCAACTGGCTGCAAGGAATAGGATCATGAGACTTGGGAGAGAAAATCATGTGTGATTACAGATCTGATTCTCTCAAATATAGCGTTCAAATACCAGTGGGTGACTCTAAAGACTCCAGGAGCAGGAATGAGTCTAATTATGTCAGTATTTTACTCAAACACATATGTTACTTTCCAATGCAGTGAAAAGTGGCTTTGTCTTGTGGAATTTGATTTCTGTGGTTATAGTGACTAGCATTGCTGTATTTTACATCTGAATCTCTACAGAGAAGGAAGAGAAGGCAGACAACTCCTCCAAATGATAGATGATACCCATCCAACGTATAAGAAATGTTCTTAGGTTTGTAGGCTAATATTGTATATCAATAAGAAATATAGATATTTAATACAATATACCTTTGCTATGATATGTTTTCAAATTTGTTTAAACAAATTGTTTAAACTGTTTCACGGTAGGTCTCAGTGGGTAGATGTGACATAGTGAAATCACCAGTTTTCACAGATCTTCTGTGAAGTAGGTTCCGAAACTTTTTTTTTTTCCCCCTGAGATGAGTCTTGCTCTGTCACCCAGGCTGGAGTGCAGTGGTGTGATCTCAGCTCATTGCAACCTCTGCCTCCCAGGTTCAAGCAATTCTCCTGCCTCAGCCTCCTGAGAAGCTATTAGAGTTCTAGATTACAGGCATCTGCCACCATATCTGGCTAATTTTTGTATTTTTAGTAGACATGAGGTTTCACCATGTTGGCCAGGCTTGTCTCAAACTCCTGACCTCATGATCTGCCTGCCTTGGCTTCCCAAAGTGCTGGGATTACAGGCGTGAGCCACCACGCCCAGCCCAGAAACTTAATCACTTTTCCATCTATTCATCCTTCCATCCATCCATCCTTACATTATCTATGCATCCATCCCACCATCTATTCAACAAATATTTATTAAGCATCTAATATGTGCTGTGTACTGAGTGTGGGTACTGAGGATACAATGGTGAATAGGAGAATCATGACTGTACCTTGTGTAGTCAATATTCACTGGGAGAAACAGACAAAACACAAGTAAACAAATTAATTATAAGTTTCTATCTGCAAAGAAGGAAATAAATAAGAGGCTGAAGTAGGAAATAAAGGGTGAGAGAGAAGATACTTGTATCTCTATACTGTAGCAGTCAGTTCTCGCACTGCTATAAAGAAATATCTGAAACTGGGTAATTTATAAAGAAAGGAGGTTTAATTGGCTCATGGTTCCACTGGCCGTACAGGAAAAATGGCTTGGGAGGCCTCAGGAAACTTACAACCATGGTGGAAGGCAAAGGGAAAGCAGGCACATCTTACATTGCTGGAGCAGGAGGAAGAGAGTGAAGGGGAGGTGCTACACACTTTTAAATAACCAGTTCGCACAATAATTCACTCACTATCACAAGAACTGCACCAAAGGGAAAATCCCACCCCTCATGATCCAGTCATCTCCCACCAGGCCCACCTCCAACTTTGAGGATTACAATTTGACATGAGATGTGGGCAGGGACACAGATCCAAACCATATCAATACTTATTTTAGATAGGATGGTAGAAGCTAGTTCTTGCTGAATAAAACCAGTTTGTAAACCAATGTGTCTCTCTCCCAGGATAGAGGGGCTTAATTTAAAAAACAGAACAAAACCAAAATCCGGCTTTCAGAAAGGCAAGCCTTCATCATTTTCTGCATCTTGATAGCCTTATAAATATTTGTGTTACACCTGTCCCCTAAAGGCATTTGAATTTTAAATCCTGGACTAGAGTCTTCTAACCAGGCTGCTCCCTTCCTGAGTTAGTAAACAGAAGGTTGCTAGATTGGCTGGGAATTAGAACATAAATCAGACATTCCCATAGGATAATATTCTTTAAATTTTGAGTCTCAGTCTACTCATGGATATGAAACCACCCCAACTTGTTATTTACTATTATTTTAGAAAACAGAATAGACATATCAGAGTATATGGCACATGGATTAGGTGCTACTACTGCTTTGTGAAAATTTTACTTGTTTTGTTTATATGAGAACATATACCGTGCTGAAATTCAAATCTATTTCTTACTGTGGGACATACAAATTTCTAGAACTCTAATATTTTTAGAAAAAGAAGATGGAAATATGCAAGAAATATACGAGTGCTATTAAAAGTGCAGCATGTCTATGCATCAGAAATATACATGATTCTGAGAGCCAGAGTGTCACAGAGAGCAAGACATAGAAGTTAAATGGACCCAGGTTCAAATCCTAGCTCTTTATGAGCTCAGTGGCAAAGTTGGACAAGTTACTAGTAATGATTATAGCTAAGATTTATGAACATTTACTCCATTGCAAGCACTGGGTTGAATGATTTGCAGTATTAAGATATTTAATTCTCAAAATCACCTTTCTGACTTAGGTATCACCAGCTCCACTTTTTACACGAAGACACTTTGGCCCAGAGAGGTCAAGAACCTTACCCAAAACCACATTGTTGGGTGTTGAGCTGGGATTGGAACCAGGTAGACTGGCTTTTGCATGCACACACTTAAAACTACTATGCCACACCACTTCTTATACAAAACCTTTCCATGTCGAATTCCTTGTCCATGAAGGAAGACCAGCATTCGCCACATAGGTTGCTGGTTCTTTCTACCCTTCTCTTCCCTGATGGTTGATGATGCCCAACTGATTAACAGAATTTGTCCTGAGTTAACGCCCACCTCCACCACACTTCCTAGGTATCACATCTCCATGCCGTTGCTCATACTTTTCCTTCGACCTGGAATGTTCTCCACATTCTCTCCTTTCCAGCTGCCACCTGCTTTCTCTAGCTAACACCTATTCAAACTTAAAGGTTTAGTTCTGATGTTACCACCTCCATAAAACACTTAGATCCTCTCACCCCTTTTCCCCTTCCCTGTCTGGCCTGGCCCAGGGCCCCATCTCCATGCTACCCTAGCACCGAGGCATATACCTACCACAACATTAGCTACAAGACAGCAAACCCATCTGTCCATCCATCAGTCTCCCCTTCCAGGTACTAATGAAATTCACATGGGCAAGGCCATGTCCTTGTCTCTGTAGCCTAAGCCTTAGCACGAGCAGAAACTGGTACAGAGTAGGAACTCAATAAGGGCTGGTAAAGTGAATTTAATCAGAGTTATGTGTAACCCTGTTTCTTGTGTCTGTAGAATCACCCTAAAATACTTTAAGCTTCTCTACAGAAAATAACTTCCTGGCCGGGCATAGTGGCTCACATCCATAATCCCAGCACTTTGAGAGGCCAAGGCAGGCAGATCACCTGAGGTCAGGAGTTTGAGACCAGCCTGACCAACATGGAGAAATCCTGTCTCTACTGCAAATACAAAATTAGCTGGGCGTGGTGGCGCATGCCTGTAATCCCAGCTACTTGGGAGGCTGAGGCAGGAGAATCGCTTGAACCCAGGAGGCAGAGGTTGCAGTGAGCCAAGATTGTACCATTGCACTCCAGCCTGGGTGACAAGAACAAAACTCCATCTCAAAAAAAAAAGAAAAAGAAAAAGAAAGAAAGTAACTTCCCTATAAACATAACAAGAAAAAGTCTGTCCCTAATACACGGAATCAAATTTATTCATTCAATGACTTTTTATCAAATGACTACTATGTCCCAAACACTGTTGTAGGCAGTAAAACAAACAAAAAATCCACGTCCTCAGGGAGCTTACATTTTTATAATTGCATTGAGAAGACAGACAAAATAAATAAGCAAACTGCAAATTACATAGTGTATTAGTGTATATGTGTATATATGTATATATATTTGTGTGTGTGTGTGTATATATACTTTTTTTTTTTTTTGACAGAGTCTTACTCTGCTGCCCAGGCTGAAGTGCAGTGGCATAATCTCGGCTCACTACAACCTCTGCCTCCCTGGTTTAAGTGATTCTCTTGCCTCAGCCTCTCGAGTAGCTGGGACTACAGGTGTGCACTACCACACCCTGCTAATTTTTGTATTTTTAGTAGCAACGGGGTTTCACCATATTGGCCAGGCTGGTCTTGAACTCCTGACCTGAAGTGATCTGCCTGCTTCAGCCTACCAAAGTGCTGGGATTACAGGCATGAGCCACCATGCTCAGCCTATTTTTTTTTTTTTAAGTCAGTCAAATTTAACAGTGTGGGGGGTTGTATACCAACTTTAGTGACACTAATGTTAATAAGCTGTGATAACCCACCACCATTGGATCAGCCTATTTTTTTTTTTTGAGACAGGGTCTTGCTATGTTGCCCAGGCTGGAGTGCAGTGGCACAGTCATAGCTCACTGCAGCCTTGACCTCCTAGGCACAAGTAATTCTCTTGACTCAGCCTCCTGAGTAACTGGGACTACTGGCACATGCCACAGCGCCAGGCTGATTTTTAATGTTTTGTAGAGACAGGGTCTTGCTACATTGCCCAGGCTGGTCTTAAGGTCCTGGGCTCAAGCAACCCTCTTGCCTCAGCTTCCGAAGGAGCGAGAATCACAGGTATGAGCCACTGCATCCAGCCTGTATTAGTATTTTTGATGGTGTTAAGTGATATAGGCAAAAATCAATGAGGGAAAGGGGATAGACTATGCCAGCAATAGGTAGGTCACCATTTAAATAGTACAGTCAGAGAAAGTCTTTCTGAAAAGATGATATTTGAACAAACACCCCCCAAAAAGTGAAACAGCCACAGTGGGAGCTGGGAGGAAGACTTGAGCAGAAGAACAGCAAATACAAAGGCCCCGAGTTGAGAGTGTACCTGGCATCCTTACAGAACAGCAAGTGGGCCATTGGGCTGGATAGAAGAAGCTAAAGGTAAAATTAGCTGGGCATGGTGGTGAGCACCTGTAGTCCTAGCTACTTAGGAAACTGAGGCAGGAGGATCACTCAAGCCCAAGGTTATGAGGCTTCAGTGAGCTATGATTAACCCACTGCACTTCAGCCTGAGCAACAGAACAAGACACTGTCTCCAAAAAAAAAAGAGTAAAGGTGAGAGTTGTAGGTGGCCAGGTTAGAGAGGTAATGGAAATGGAGGCTGAGAGGAGGGAGTAAATTGAGAAGGGCCTTGTAGGCCATTAAAGATTTTGGTTTTCAAAAATGAACAGATTAAGAGTTTAGGATAAGGATTGACAATACTTGAGTTTTAAGGCAAAACACTTAGGCATCTAAGTCCTAAAAGATTATTGCAGTTTGTTTTACAAAATCAAACAAGACTCTATTATTTAAAAGACAAGCATAGACACCTATCTAGTTTCAACATTAAATATATTAAAGGAGACCTAAGAACATTTTTTTCTAGAAACATACCCTACATATATTTCTCTGCTACTCTTAATAAATTATCAAGCCTGGCTGTATCAGCATATCAAACAGTGTCAAGTGTTCATCTAGCCAGGATGCTTGGCACCACGTGAAGTGAATTAAATACACACAGTCCCTGGCTCTCTTCCTTCCCCTTCCCAATTTAAATTCCAACAGAAAATTCTGATAGGAACCTTGTAGTGACTAAACTGGAAGCACAGCAGTGGTACCTGAACACCACAGGGTACTCCTGCTTAAGCTTCCAGTTTCTTCTCAATGCCAGTGAACTCTGCTAATCATGCACTTCTAGGGTGTCTATCAGTTGGCCACCTTTCTATCCCCTCAAACCTGAATCAGTCATTAAAACCAGGCTTGGGCCAGGTGCGGTGGCTCATGCTTATAATCCCAGCACTTTGGGAGGCCAAAGTGCTGAGTGGATCACTTGAGCCCAGGAGCTTTTATATATATATATAAAATATATGTATTATATATATAATGTATATAATATATATAAAATATATATATATTTTTTTGAGATGGAGTCTTGCTCTGTTGCCCAGGCCGGAGTGCAGTGGTGCGATCTTGGCTCACTGCAAGCTCCGCCTACCGGGTTCATGCCATTCTCCTGCCTCAGCCTCCCGAGTAGCTGGGACTACAGGCGCCCACCACCACGCCCCACTAATTTTTTTTGTATTTTTAGTAGAGACGGGGTTTCACTGTGTTAGCCAGGATGGTCTTGATCTCTTGACCTCGTGATCCACCTGCCTCGGCCTCCTAAAGTGCTGGGATTACAGGCATGAGCCACTGTGCCCAGTCCATATATATATATTTAAAAACCAGGCTTGGGCTTGGTGCAGTGGCTCTGGCCTATAATCCCAACACTTTGGGAGGCCAAGGCGGGAGGATCACTTGAGCCCAGGAGTTCAAGACCAGCTTGGGCAATGTAGAGAGACTCTGTCTCTTAAAAAATAAATAAATAAAAGTTTGAAAATTAGCAAGGTGGCACACACCTGTGGTCCTAGCTACTTAGGAGGCTGAGGCAGGAGGATTGCTTGAGTCTGGGAGGTTGAGGCTGCTGTAAGCCATGATTGTGTTATAGCGCTCTAGCCTGAGCCACAGAGCAAGACCCTGTCTCAAAACACAAAGCAAAAGAAAACAAAAACAGGCTTGTATTCAGCCTCTAGGCAAGAAAATCTACTCATCCTTAATCCCACCATTCTCTGGTTTTTGAGTTGCTGTAGAAGTCATCTCTGCTCTTCATTAAGCATCACATAATTCCACTCTTGCCTTCTCGTCTTCTCTACATGTTCTGTTCTTGAAGACTCCATCAATTCCTTCTGCTTTTTTTGTTTTTTTTTTTTTGTTGTTGTTGTTGTTGTTGTTTGTTTTTTGAGACGGAGTTTCACTCTTGTTGTCCAGGCTGGAGTGCAATGGAGCGATCTCGGCTTACAGCAACCTCCGCCTTCTGGGTTCAAGCCATTCTCCTGCTTCAGCCTCCGGAGTAGATGGAATTACAGGCATGCAGCACCACACCTGGCTAATTTTGTATTTTTAGTGGAGACGGGGTTTCTCCATGTTGGTCAGGCTGGTCTCGAACTCCGGACCTCAAGTGATCTGCCCGCCTCAGCCTCCCAAAGTGCTGGGATTACAGGCGTGAAGCACCACACCCGGCCAATTCCTTCTGCTTTTTATAGATAACTCCAAAATCTATACCCTTAGCTTGTGTGAGCCAATCCTTCCTTTCCAATGTTCTGATAAACATTTCTGAGTAGATATGGGCTATTAAACTTCACATTTACTAGCACTCTTTCTGTTCCTATATTCTATGTATCATGTTCTTCCATTTAACAAAGTTTCAGAAAAGAAATACCATTTCTTCCTCCCTTCCCTCGTATTTCATCAGTCACTAAATTCTAACATGAAGTTACCACTTTTTATTTTCATGGCCACCACACTCCCTCAGACCCTTATCCCTTTATGCTTGGAGTAACTCACTGGCCCCCAGTCTCTTTCTCCTTCAACCCAGTTGGAGAAACCAGGCTAAAATGTCCCTTTGTTTTGTCACCGTCTTTTAAGGAATACTAAATTAAGATACACTTCATTTTGGATAACCCCACACTTTGATCAGATCCTCAAGAGACAAAACACAATCCAAGTTACCCAAGCCATTTACTCCTTATGAAATGCTAGAGTTAGAACACCTTTAAGATTTCACCCACATGGTTTTTGATGCCCTGCCCAAAGGCAGGAAACTTCCACAAATAGACCAATGGACAAAACATCCCTGAGCTCCAAGCAGGCATTATTTGCTCACGATTTGATTAAAGTGGCTGGTCCTAGCAGCCCCTACAGCAAATTTCCTAGCTACTCCTTCAGACAGGGGAGAGAGGTGTTTTAATCCTTTCCTTCCTCCCTCCTTCCCTCCCTCTAGATGAGTCTCACTCTGTGGCCCAGGCTGGAGTGCAGTGGTGCAATCTCAGCTCACTGCAACCTCCACCTCGATTCACGTGATTCTCTTGCCTCAGCCTCCCAAGTTGCTGGGATTACAGGTGACTGCCACCATGCTCAGCTAATTTTTTTTTTTTTTTTTTTTTTGAGAAGGAGTCTCGCTCTGCCGCCCGGGCTGGAGTGCAGTGGCCGGATCTCAGCTCACTACAAGCTCCGCCTCCCAGGTTCACGCCATTCTCCTGCCTCAGCCTCCCGAGTAGCTGGGCCACCACGCCCGGCTAGTTTTTTGTATTTTTTAGTAGAGACGGGGTTTCACCGTGTTAGCCAGGATGGTCTCGATCTCCTGACCTCGTGATCCTCCCGTCTCGGCCTCCCAAAGTGCTGGGATTACAGGCTTGAGCCACCGCACCCGGCCATTTTTTTTTTTTTTTTTTTTTTTTGAGACAGAGTTTCGCTCTGTCACCCAGGCTGGAGTGCAGCAGTGTGATCTCAGTTCGTTCCAACCTCTGCCTGCAACCTCTGCCTCTTGGGTTCAAGTGATTCTCCTGCCTCAGCCTCCCGAGTAGCTTGGATTACAGGTGTGCACCACCACACCTGGCTGATTTTTGTATTTTTAGGAGAGACGGGGTTTTGCTATGTTGGCCAGGCTGAGTCTCTAACTCCTGACCTCTAGTGATCTGCTCACCTC
>NW_016820098.1:344603-356001 GCF_001698545.2 Rhinopithecus bieti | reverse complement strand
TTTTTTTTTTTTTTTTTTTTTGAGACAGAGTTTCGCTCTGTCACCCAGGCTGGAGTGCAGCAGTGTGATCTCAGTTCGTTCCAACCTCTGCCTGCAACCTCTGCCTCTTGGGTTCAAGTGATTCTCCTGCCTCAGCCTCCCGAGTAGCTTGGATTACAGGTGTGCACCACCACACCTGGCTGATTTTGTATTTTAGGAGAGACGGGGTTTTGCTATGTTGGCCAGGCTGAGTCTCTAACTCCTGACCTCTAGTGATCTGCTCACCTCGGCCTCCCAAGGTGCTGGGATTACAGCTGTGAGCCACTGCACTCAGCCACTTCTCCATCTTTTGCTATAAGATTAAGAATGTCTTCACCTATTTCAGTTAGGATGAAAGATTAAAAATACACTTTCCTTTTTTTTTTTTTTTTGAGATGGAATTTCACTTTGTTGTCCAGGCTGGAGTGCAGTGGCACAGTCTCAGCTCACTGCAACCTCCGTCCCTGGGTTCAAGCTATTCTCGGCCTCAGCCTCCTGAGTAGCTGGGATTACAGCCGTGCACCATCATGACTGGCTAATTTTTGTATTTTTAGTAGAGTCAGGGTTCACCATGTTGGCCAAGCTGGTCTCAAACTCCTGACCTCATGATCCGCCCACCTTGGCCTCCCAAAGTGTTAGGATTACAGGTGTGAGCCACTGCGCCCGGCTCACTTTACTTTTAAATACTTTTGTCTGCCAGTTACCAGCAGATTGCCAAGTGTTTATCACCCTAAACCTATATAAGATTTTATATAAGATTAGGCAGATCCCAATAATATAAGGTTTATATTGATGTATTATGTAATATATTACATAATATATAAGATTGATTATATCCAATCTTATGTTGAAAACAAATATACATGAACCTTAAATATGTTAAAATGAGGGGCTGGGCATGGTGGTTCACGCCTGTAATCCCAGCACTTTGGAAGGTCGAGGAGGGCAGATCACGAGGTCAGGAGCTCAAGACCAGCCTGGCCAACTTAGTGAAACCCTGTCTCTACTAAAAATACAAAAAATTAGCCGGGCATGGTGGTGCACACCTGTAGTCCCAGCTACTTGGGAGGCTAAAGCAGGAGAATCGTTTGAACCTGGGAGGCGGAGGTTGTGGTGAGCCAACATCATGCCACTGCACTCCAGCCTGGGCAACAGAGTGAGACTCTGTCTTAAAAAAAAAAAAAAGAAAGAAAGAAAAGAAAGAAAAAAATGATACTAGTGGGTCCTATGGAAAAAAGTTTTACTTCCTATTTCCTTGTCCGCAGAAATAGAAGTGAAGTCATCTCAATCTTATTGTAGCCTTAATTTGCATAGGAGAAAAGTCTTCTTCCCCTAAATGTAGGATGTCTACCTTTGAGATTCGAGTAATCTGACAGTGACTGAAAGCTAATAACTCTACCCCAAATTTCACCCTGCAGCTGAAAGCCCATACAGAATGGAGATCCCAGGAGGTCATAAAACGATAGTAGTTAATGGCGTACGGAGAGTGAGGTGGCTTTTAAGGGCTGAGGAAACTCAGCTGGAAACACTCCTGGATTAGTCCATATCCAATCAGGTATCAGCCTGTTTTTTGTTTTGTTTTGTTTTGTTTGAGATGGAGTCTTGCTCTGTCCCCCCAGGCTGGAGTACAATGGCATGATCTTTGCTTACTGCAGCCTCTGCCTCCCAGGTTCAGGCTTTGTGTCTCTATAGAATTGAGGAAGGAGAAGGTTTTTGTGGCCAGAAGCTTGGGTGCTGGTTTCAAAACATGGGACCCCCCTACCCCAGGTAGCTCTTTTACTCTTTCACCTCTCTGAGTCTCAGTTTCCTTATCTGCGAGATGGGTGTTCTCAATCTTGGCTGCACATAAGAATCAGTCAGGGAACTTTGAAAAAACACTGATTTTCAGGCCCTGCTTCCAGAGATTCTAATTCACTTAATCTGGGTGGGGCTTAGGCATTGCAAATTTTAAAAAGCTGTATAAGCCAGATTTCTCCAAGGCTTTGCTATTCCAATGTGGTCCCTGGACCAGCAGAATTGGCTCCACCTGGGAGCTCGTTAAAACTGCAGACTCTTGGGCCCTTCCCCAGACCTACCAAATCAGCATCTGGGTATTAACAAGACCGCTGCCCACCACCACCAGGTGATTCATGTGCACGTTAAAATTTGGAAAGCTCTGCTCCAAACCTCCCACCCTCTCTAACAGACTAGTTTTGTGACCTCTGTTCTTTCCTTCCTGGGTCACCAGGTGATTGTAGTAATCAGTTTCCATGAACCAAGGTTTACCCCACACTGGAAAATTGGCTCTCAGTTTGTGGCAGAACAGGATATTGGAATATACCATTGCAAAGTCTTACATGAAGTTTGTTCAGTGATAGTTAATTACACAGTCATTTGGAAGAACATCAAGTCATTTTAGAGTTGTTTTACCTACTGTCCAGAAGCAAAAAAAAAAGGTATTTAAGTCTAACCTACAGCCAATTCTGAAACATTCTGTACTTTGCAAAAACCACATGTCAGGCAAGCCATCCAGTTTATGTTTAAAGCAGTCATACTGCAAAGAAGCTGCTCATGAGAATCACCTGGGAAGGTTTTAAAAGTCCTGATATGCAGGCCCCCAACACAGGCCAAATCAATCAGCATCTTGGTAGATTTTTAGGCTCCTTAGGTGATTCTGATAGCCAAAGCTGAGCGTCACTGGTATAGCGATTTTAATATTGTTATCATGTTTCAGATGTACCAAAAAAATCCTGTTTTGGGGCCAGGCACAGTGGCTCATGCCTGTAATCCCAACACTTTGGGAGGCCGAGGCAGGCGGATCACAAGGTCAGGAGATCGAGACCATCCTGGCTAACACTGTGAAACCCTATCTCTACTAAAAATACAAAAAATTAGCCGGGCGTGGTGACACGTGCCTATAGTCCCAGCTACTCAGGAGGCTGAGGCAGGAGAATGGCAGGAACCCAGGAGGCAGAGGTTGCAGTGAGTCGAGATTGCACCACTGCACTCCAGCCCAGGGGAGAGAGCAAGACTCCATCTCAAAAAAAAAAAAAAGTCCTGTTTTTGTACCTTGTTAAAGTCAGGCAGTGTTGCCTATGCATTGTCATTGATAGAGTAGCCCTGTGCTGTGTATCTTAATGTTTCAAGCACCAATAACAGGATTTGAGAGAAGGCACCTACCCGTGAAAGAAACCTAGGGCCAGGCGCGGTGGCTGAAGCCTGTAATCCCAGCACTTTGGGAGGCCGAGACAGGCGGATCACGAGGTCAGGAGATCGAGACCATCCTGGCTAACATGGTGAAACCCCGTCTCTACTAAAATACAAAAAACTAGCCGGGCGAGGTGGCGGGCGCCTGTAGTCCCAGCTACTCGGGAGGCTGAGGCAGGAGAATGGCGTAAACCCGGGAGGCGGAGCTTGCAGTGAGCTGAGATGCAGCCACTGCACTCCAGCCTGGGCGACAGAGCGAGACTCCGTCTCAACAACAACAACAAAAAGAAACCTAGACAGAGGCCAGGCATGCCCCTTAATGCTGTGCTTGGCTATGCTCAGGACAGTGGCAAACCTGACACTTGGTATTATTTCTCTAGGGTTCTACATGCACAGGAAAGCCTACACTGACATTTATTTTTTTGAGATGGAGTCTTGCTCTGTCACCCAGGCTAGAGTGTAGTGGGGCAATCTCGGCCTCCCGGATTCAAGCAATTCTTCTGCCTCAGCCTCCCAAGTAGCTGGAATTACAGGCACCTCCACCATGCCCGGCTAAGTTTTGTATTTTTAGTAGAGATGAGGTTTTGCCATGTTGGCCAGGCTGGTCTCGAACTCCTGACCTCAGGTGATCCACCGGCCTCAGCCTCCCAAAGTGCTGGGATTACAGGCGTGAGCCACTGCACCTGGCCTACACTAACATTTTAAACAGGACCTTTCTTCCCTACCAGTAGATTTCAAGAAGTAGGTCATTGGATAGGTAGGTTTGACTTTCTCTCTTGGCCCACAAATCCGTGACAATGGCACTAATAAGTTAGGCAACAGATATCTACTGATAATGGTGCCCAGCAGCTAAGGGAGGAGCTGGAGAAGAAGCCCAAGGCCTCTAGGCTTCGACCAATAAGAAAAGGCATCCATAAATGGGCTAGTTAACAGTGCAGACAGAGTATAATCAAGGGCCCTGTGGTGGTAAGATCATCAAGGACAGCAGAAATTAAGAGGAAGGAAAAATCAGTGCCCGCTGGAATAGGACAGAGAAGCTTTGCAACAAAGATGGTGGATGGAAGGGGTAAGGAGGGTCTGGAGGAGGTAAACAATTTATATAATGTTCTTACCACTATTTAATACATAGAATACTATTTGTTACGTTTACCAGGCATTGTGCTGATTTCCATGTATTGTCTTATTTACTCCACTCAACAACATAAGGTAAAAACTGCAATTATCCCCATTCTGTAAACGATGATTACTGAGGCACAGAGAAGTTAAATAACTTGCCCAAGGTCACAATGCAGGTAGGTGAGTGACAGAGGAGGGGTTTGAACCTGGTCTGTATGCCTTCCAAGGCCATGCATATACCATACTGTACTGTACTATACTATACTATACTATACTATACTATACTATACTATACTATACTATACTATACTGAATATCCACCATACTATGTTGAATATCCACTTAACGCTTATTGAATGTGTGCCTGCAGGCACTTCCCTAACATTCTACATTATCCCATTTAATCCTCAAGACAACCTTTTCAAGTTGGCAGTGCAATTATTTTCAAGTTCTGGGTAAGGAAATGTGGGCCTAGAGGGGTAAAGTAACTTGCCTGAGGTTTAGGTTGCCAGATAAAATACTAGACACCCAGATAAATGTAATAAATAATAAATAATCTCTCAGTAGAAATATTGCATGGGATGTACTCATACTGAAATTCATTGTTTATCTGCCATTCAGATTTAAATAGGTATCCAGTTTGCATTCATTTGTTTTTGCTAAATTTGGCAATCTTATCTAGGTGATCCTGCAAAGCAAGGTTTAAATCAGGTGGTCTGACTGAGGGTCCACACTCATAACCACCGCATTCCAGATTGGCTAGAGAAGAGGGGTCAGCACTAATACCAGCATGTGTGGGAGGAAGTGAGTGGACCTTTCCTCCTAGGATTTGCGCTTAGATCGAGGAGGGCTGAGAAGGAGCAATGGACTTCTTCCCTCCCCTTCCCAGCTCCCTTGATGCTGCTGCTACCCCCACCTGCTGGTGGTAAAAGAGTTAAAGGCCCTGGGCTATGCAGTCCCAGCCTTTAGTAACAAGTGCTTGGTTCTGACGCCAAGAACGGAAGGAAGAGGAAAACAGGAAAAAATGAGTCAGTATGGGATCTGCAGACACTATCACATGTACATCTTCCTGTATAAATTGCAGGACCTCCCACAGGGGTACATGCCTGTACCTACAAAACGATCACAGAAACCTGTAGCAAAACCACAGCAGCTGCAGTTATGTGACCATCTTGTGGGCTGCTATTAGCAAGGGAACTAGAACAGGTCAGGGAGCCAGTCAGCTAATGTAGACCCAGGGCCCATCAACCACGTGGACATGTGGCCAGTGTCGAATACAGAAGCAGGAGAGAGAAACTGTGGCAACTCCAAGGTAAATGTTGCACTCAGTTCCACTGCTTCAGCTGTGGAAATCTGGCTTGGCACAGCAAGCAGTACGGTACTGCAGCTGCAGAAACAAACGTTCCTGTGGTTAAAGGGGGTGAGCACTTATATAATTGAACATCAAGCAAATACAGAACAGATCTAAGGGCTTAATGGGACCAGTGTTATACTCAGGAACAAGCAAGAAGAATTAGCAATAAGAAGCAGAAGCACAGAAATATTCCCTGCTGTGGAGGAACAGGGATTCATAAAAGAATTCACCATATAAAAAGGTACACATACAGATTTATGCTTGGTAAAGCTATGCAGTACATTGTATATATTTACTGGTATTTTTTAGAGTTATTTTTATTGTTTCCCTTCTTTGTTTTCTAAAGGCTCGAGTGAAAGAAGCCCTTGAGGTGGGATATACACAGCTTGTGAAATGCTGAGTTGTGTCCCAAAGATACCAAACATTGTCAGCCTAGATCTTTATTTTGAAAATTTGTTTATTTTTGAGACAGAGTCTCACTCTGTCACCTAGGTTGGAGTGCAGTGGCGTGATCTCAGCTCACTGCAACCTCTGTCTCCTGAGTTCAAGTGATTCCCCTGCCTCTGCCTCTGCCTCCCGAGTAGCTGGGATCAGAGGCGTGTACCACCACGCCTGGCTAATTTTGTATATTTTTAGTGGAGATGGGGTTTCTCCATGTTAGCTAGGCTGGTCTCGTACTCCTGACCTCAAGTGATCCACCTGCCTTGGCCTCCCAAAGTGTTGGGATTACTGGCATAAGCCACCGCGCCCAGCCTGAAAATTCATTAACTAGTCATTTTATTCCCAGTCTTTCTGCCCTCTGGTTAATCTTCTATACTGTCACTAGAATTATTTCTTTTCTTTTGTGAGACAGGGTCTGACTCTGTCACCCAGGCTGGAGTGGAGTGGAGTGGCAAAACCTTGGCTTACTGCAGCATCAACCTCCCTGGCTCAGGTGATCCGCCCACCTCAGTCCCCCCAGTAGCTGGGACTACAGGTGTACACAACCATGTCAGGCTAATTTTATCTATATATATTTTTTCTTTTGTGGAGATGGGGATTTTACCATGTTGCTCAGGCTGGTCTCAAACTCCTGGGCTCAGGCAATCCTCCCACCTCAGACTCCCAACGTGCTGAGATTACAGGAGTGAGCCACTATGCCTGGCCTAGAGTCTTTTTTCTTTTCTTTTCTTTACGGAAATGGAGTCTCACTCTGTCACCCTGACTGGAGTACAGTGGTGTGATCTCAGCTCACTGCAACCTCCCCTCCTGGGTTCAAGGGATTCTCCTGCCTCAGCCTCCCGAGTAGCTGGGATTACAGGTGTCTGCCACCACGCCTGGCTAATTTTTGTACTTTTAGTAGAGATGGGGTTTTGCCATGTTGCCCAGGCTGGTCTTGAACTCTTGACCTCAAGTGATCCACCCGCCTCAGCCTCCCAAAGTGCTGGGATTATAGGCACATGCCACCATGTCTGGCTAATTTTTGTATTTTTAGTAGAAACAGGGTTTCACCATGTTGGCCAGGCTGGTCTTGAACTCCTGATCTCGTTATCCCCCTGCCTCAGCCTCCCAAAGTGCTGGAATTACAGGCGTGAGCCACTGTGCCCGGCTGAGTTATTTCTTTAAAATGTGGATTGTTTAGATCATGATCAGTTGCATAGAACATAAAATTACAAAAGTTCAATGTGTTTTGTGATCTATTTCCAAACTGTTTTCCAAATTCTTCTTTCATAACCTGTTTCTCCCATCACAGGCTACACCTGCTTTTCTCTTTGTGGATATCTGGTTTAGACTGTGCATGCCTCTCTATTTCATCTCTCTCCCAGCCCCTCTCTCACACTATGTGGGACAATAGCCAACTCATCACCAGATGTTTGCAGTTCATGGGCTGTTTCTTTCGTCTGGTCTCCCTGTGGTGTGCTGGAGCTGCTCTTACTAGCTCACGCACATCTAGTCTCAACACAGTGTTCAGTGACATCATGTTGGTAGCTTGAGATTTGCTGCAGGAGGAGTATTTACACCATGGAAATTGGCAAATGATACACATCCTGGCTTTTGTCCCCCTCCTGGAATGCCAGTTGAACATTCACCAGCACACCATTGTCATCTCCAGCTCTTTGCTTGGAAGATTTCTACTTATCCTCCAAGACAGAGTGCTTCTTTCTGAAGCTTTCTTGGACTCCCACAGAGGAACAGGGAGAAGAAAGCAATTCCTCTGTGCTAAGCATCTGGGCTGGGTACTTTACATACACAATTCTCATGCTTCTATTAAAGCAGTTGCATCATATTATAAGTATTTGTGATTTTCTCTTTGCTAAGTTCTAAGGGCAAATATTGCAATGTATATTAATCTTTAAAACACTATGTACCTTCAAGGTATCTTGTAAATTGTGGGTTCTTAGTGAATGTCACAGTGTTTAAGCAGGAACTAGGAGGAAAAGCTGTATTGCTTTGTTTCATCTGTCTCCATCCTCCCAGAGAGTACCCCTTACACCATGAGCAATGCTGAACATTTTCCCAAGGTCTTCTGATGGGTAACTTAAAAAAAAAAAATCTACAACAAACCCATTCATACAAAGGTATTACCAGTATAATACTTCTGGAGTTTTACAGATGTTAAGGGGCTGTAGGAACAGATGTATAAAGATGGAAATTTTAGGTCTCTGAAAGCCATGGGAGAAAGGCATGTTGGTAAAAGGGGCTTTTCAATGACCATGTTTTGTTTTTTTTTTTTCTTTTTTTGAGACAGGGTCTCGCTCTGTCACCCAGGCTGGTGTGCAGCGGTGCGATCACAGCTTATTGCAGGCTTGATCTCCCAGGCTCAAGCGATCCTTCCACCTCAGCTACCCAAGTAGCTGGAATGACCGGCATGTGCCACCGCACTTAGCTAATTTATTTTATTTTTAGTGGAGATGAGGTCTTGCTATGATGCCCAGACTAGGTGGCCACTCTTTTAAACCTATGAAGTAAAGCCTGTAATCCCAGCACTTTGGGAGGCCGAGGCGGGCGGATCACGAGGTCAGGAGATCGAGACCATCCTGGCTAACACGGTGAAACCCCGTCTCTACTAAAAAAATACAAAAAACTAGCCGGGCGAGGTGGCGGGCGCCTGTAGTCCCAGCTACTCGGGAGGCTGAGGCAGGAGAATGGCGTAAACCCGGGAGGCGGAGTTTGCAGTGAGCTGAGATCTGGCCACCTGAGTAGCTGGGACTACAGGTGTGCACCACCATGCCTGGCTAATTTTTGTATTTTTAGTAGAGACAGGGTTTCACCATGTTGGCCAGGCCGGTCTTGAATGCCTGGCCTCAGGTGATCCACCTGCCTTGGCCTCCCAAAGTGCTGGGATTACAGGTGTGAGCCACCACGTCCGGCCTGGAATTTAGAAAGGTAGTTGCCTCCTCCTTCTCGTTCTTCTCCTTCATGTCCCTCACCCTCGTTGTTCATCATCGTCATCATCATCGAATCCTGGTGTAGAGCAGGGCTAGGCAAAGCTAAGAAACCATTCAACTGACTTAAAGCTGTTTTGGGAAGCATATAATTGTCCTTGTTTCACCTTCTCACTTTTCCTTAAATGTATTAAAGCATCAAAACATTATTTTTAAAAAGCTGTTTTCTGTTGTTTGTGATGCTTTGTAAATATGACTCATTCGCCCTCACCTCAGACAGTGTTAATTTGACCTGATTTGAATAGATGCTGTGAAATGATTGGCTGAAAGGTCCTTCCATGTAATTTATTCAAATCAGCATCATCAAAAGTTAAGGTAGAGATAAAACATTGTGTCGCATTCATCCTTAAGAAAGAAATAGCAGATACAGAAGCAACAGTAGAGTATGTCTGCTGTATTCTGAAACCCCTGCCGCACTAATACATTTCTGCAGCAACAGTAAAATATTCTGATCTTATTGCTTATTGGCCAAAGAGTTGCAGCAATAAGATGAGAATAGAGATGATTGTGGGCTGCAGAGGGGGTTTCCTGGAAGAGATGAGACCTAGAGGACAGGTGGAATGGAGTACTGAGGTTGTCTTAAGAGAAGAAAGTAACTGGGGTAAACCGTTAGGGCAGCATTTCCCGGTCTGTGTTTTGCAAAACAGCATTTGCCAAATATGGTTTCGAGGCCAAAGAAGTTTGGGAAATACTGTGTATACCCATCATAAATTAGACTGTTACAGACTCTGAGGAGATCTGAAGTGAAGAAACCTGTTTAGCTTTGTTTAACCTAAGTTTCCCTAATGTACAGGATCATGGAATCTGCTTTTTGGTAACATGAATTAGCATCTTTCAGAATGTTTGTGCTCCATGACTGGAACACTGTTGGGAAGCACTAATTTATGATTTTTTTGTTTTGTTTTGAGACAAGGTCTTGCTCTGTTGCCCAGGCTGAAGTGTGGTGGTGCCATCACGGCTCACTGCAGCCTTGACTTTGCAGGCTCAGGTGATCCTCCAACCTCAGCCTCCCGAGTAGCTGGGACTAGAGACATGCCACCACGCCTGGCAAATTTTTGTATTTTTTTGTAGAGACAAGTTTAGCCACGTCGTCCAGGCTTATTTGTGCATTTTTTGAGACTTCAAAATAGTTAATTGTGCTACTCAGTTCATACTATCTTATCACATTTTTGAGGTTTCTCTTATTTTATTTTTCCCCCTCATCCCTAACCCCTACCCTTTACCATAAGTTCCTACTTTCACATGTTTCATATATTTTCTTAAATATGCCTTTGTCTTGTAAGGTGTATTGTGTTAGCGTATGTGCTATAAATTTTATTTCTTGCTGTTTTTTCTCAGTACTATATTTTAAATAACTAAAATTATGGCTGTGCATGCATTTTATTTGTTGTTTTTATCACTGCACAAGATTCCATAGTATGCAATCCACCCATTTTATTCATCCTTTCCTCCACTACTGGAAACCAAGGTTGATAGCAAATAGTCACAGGTACTAGATAATCATTTGATTATTTTACCTCTAGCCAATAAATAATAAACCTGGCCAATTGTGGCAAGCTGACCTGATCGAGTCCTAGCAATGATGAAGAGTGAATTTCAAAAGCAGCAGCCTTCAGATAATTTGCTAGAGCAGAAGTTGAAAATCACTTAGCTCAACCTAAATCTGCCATCTAAAACTGTCATCTTTATGCAGTTTTCAAAATTGTGCTCTTGACATTAAAGTATGACTGTTAAAACATTTTCTTTAAAATGCAGAAAGGAGTAGAAATGATTAATTACTGACCTATGGCAAGTGACCTTGAGCTAGGACTCAGGCAGTCTGGCCAGCTGAGCAGGTCAGGGAAGGAGGTGGGATGGGCATAAGTCTCCTGAGAGGCTCCTAAGGAGACAGGTTGACCTTCTCCCAGTTACCCACCCCCAGGACCATATACTTCCTGCTTATAGGGCTAACCAAAGTATTTAATGCTAGGAACCTCGTACTTCAGGTAGTAACTAGGGAAGAGAATTATGGCAATTTGGGGGAGTCAAGAGGAATGCCAAACTCAGAGGAAACAGCTAATGGTGTTGAGCAGGAAGTTTCATAGAGTCCAAGAACTTCTGAGCAAAGAGGAAACTCTTCCAGGTAATGAAACACCTGGAACTTGTTCTCAACTTGGAAGTTCTTCACTTCCTTAAGAGTGTGTGATTGTGGGCCGGGCGCCATGGCTCAAGCCTGTAATCCCAGCACTTTGGGAGGCCGAGACGGGCGGATCACGAGGTCAGGAGATCGAGACCATCCTGGCTAACACGGTGAAACCCC
>NW_016820098.1:340028-344337 GCF_001698545.2 Rhinopithecus bieti | reverse complement strand
AAGAGTGTGTGATTGTGAAAGCGCTCTTAATACTATCCTGCAATTCAGGTGGACGATGGTGAGCTGTGTTTCCAAGCAAAGGGGAGGACAGGACGCCTTGTTGCAGCCCGAGCTGTGAAAAATAGGTATTGAAAAAGAAGACATTTTTTACTTTTTTTTTTTTTTTATGAGACAGCGTCTGGCTTTGTCGCCAGGCTAGAATGCAATGGCACAATCATGGCTCACTGCAGACTCAACTTCCTGGGCTCAAGCGGTCCTCCCATCTCAGCCTCCTGAGTAGCTTGGACTACAGGCCTGTGCCACCATACCCTGCTAATTTTTTCTATTTTTTGTAGAGATGGGGGTCTCACTATATTGCCCAGGCTGGTCTTGAACTCCTGGGCTCAAGTGATTCTCCCATCTCAGCCTCCCAAAGTGCTGGGATTACAGGCCTGAGCCACCATGTCCAGCCCATTTCTTTAATTCTAGCATTATATGAATTCCCACCATAACCAACATACATGAATGTTGACAAAGAGACAGCTTAACTTAGAGAATGAACTTGGTGTACGTATAAATGGAGAGACTTAGAATTTTCTGTAATTGGGGTGGAAAACCAGACAGCACAAACTCTTGAGAGGCTGAAAAGGGTTGCTGGACAACAGAAAAAAAGGAGCTGAGTTGAACAACAGACAGCCTTCTGGATGACAGTGTCTAAGGGTTTTTACCAGTTCACTGGTGACGAATGCATAGAGTTCATTTTATTACTTACATCTAGAAAGCTGTAAGTCAAAAAAACCTCTTTAGATATCCAAAATGTAGAAGTCACCACACCTACAAATTGTAGCCCAGACTAAAGACCAGAATAAAAAAGTCAGGTGAGCAACCAACCTACAGATGGAGGTCTTAACAAAGCTTATTTTTGGTGGGGTCTGTTGCATGTTGGATTATTCTGGGAAGAAAAAGCTAAGTGTCGGGCCTAGTACGAATGTTTACTGGATTAGATTTCATTTGGTGTTGCTTAAATCAGAGAAGAAAACATCCCTCTGTCTCAAGTGTGAGATTTCTGTGTTCATGTCTTCGGTTCTGGATTTTTAGCTCTGTCCCAGAATGATATAGTCAAATGAAGCTGTGCTGAGAGTGGCCTCTGGTGTAATGCAGCACCCGGCCACACACATGAATCTAGCCAAACACTTCCAGGCTTGCCAGATGTTTCAGCAGAGCACACAATCCATCTGTTCGTTTGGCACTTTGCTGATGCGTGTGGGAAAACTCACAGATGCCAGGGCCTGGCTTCCAGCACTAGCGACAATAGTAATGACTTAAGAGAGATATTTATTTTGTGTATTTACTCAGATGTTTGGAAATGAGGTTTAGAAAAATCAATAAACATAACACAAACTGCGGGGAAACTTCAAGATAATCAATTCCTTCTCCCTGGTGTTGAACAATAATTATCCTGTAATTCTCCCATTTTGAAGGAAAAGAAATGTTTTTTCTTAAATGTTTCTAGTCAGACCTGAGTCTAAAATGCAATCAACCCCTCTCTCTCCTTTCTCACTATGTATCTACACATATATATCTATACACATATACCTATATCTATATATATACCTATATACACATACATATATAAATATACAACATATATGTGTGTGAGTGTATACACATCTTATTGGTTATATGGGGAGGTAGAGAAAATACAAGTGATGATCTTTGTCTATTTCTGAGAAAGATTTTTTGATCTAAGTCTTTAGGAAGTTCTACTAATTACCCCTTCCTACTAGGGTTTCTTTTTTTGTTTTGTTTTGTTTTGTTTTTTTGAGAAGGAGCTTCACTCTGTCACCCAGGCTGGAGTGAAGTGGCGTGATCTCGGCTCACTGGAAACTCCGCCCCTTGGGTTCAATTGATTTTCCTGCTCAGCCTCCTGAGTAGCTGGGACTACAGGTGGGTTGTAGTCCACCTGAGGATGGGGCTACTGCAAACATTCTGGGACTCTGACTCCCTTCTTGATCAACCTCTCTTTCCCCCGACCCCCCACCGCCCTTCCACTTAGAGCCATCTGAGTGAAAAATGTGTGAACATTGGTGGTTGTCTTGCCATCTGGCATTCTGTGTGAGGAAGGAGTATAGAGACCACCCAGCAGCCATACCTCCTTCTAGTGTAGTGGCACTCTACATTCCTTTAGGGGAATGCACTCTCTGTCCATGTGCATTGACTCAGACACCAGGCCAGGACAATCAGTGCCTCGAACACCCAGGACCCATGACTGGCCCAATCAAAGTGAATCCCAAAACTTCTGCTCTCCCAGGAAGAGACTGCCTTTCCACCTGAGCTGGGGGACTGTGGAGCTAGTGGTGCTATACTCAGCTTATCACCAAAGGAGAGGGAATGTCTGTCTCAGAAATAAGCCAACAAAGCCAAAAGCTGGAGAGACATAAACACATAAACAGATTTGATGCATAATTTGAGTGCCTGAAGCCTTGGACTTTTCAGGCTTTTTGGTTTGTTTGTTTTTGAGACAGGGTCCCACTCTGTCACCCAGGCTGAGTACAGTGGCTCGATCATGGCTCACTGCAGCATCATCCTCCCTGGGCTCAGAAGATCCTCCTGCCTCAGTTTCCTGAGTAGCTGGGACTACAAGGTGCACCACCACGCCTGGCAAATTTTTAAGTTTTTTGTAGAGATGGGTTTTCATGATGTTGCCCAGGCTGATCTCGAACACCTGGGCTCAAGCGATCCTCCCGCCTTGGCCTCCCAAAGTACTGGGATTACAGGAGTGAGCCACCACACCTGGCCCAGATTTTTCGGTTCTTTTTTTTTTTTTTTTTTTTTTTTTTTTTTTTTTTGAGACGGAGTCTCGCTCTGTCACCTAGACTGGAGTGCAGTGGCCAGATCTCAGCTCACTGCAAGCTCCGCCTCCCGGGTTCACGCCATTCTCCTGCCTCAGCCTCCCGAGTAGCTGGGACTACAGGCGCCGCCACCTCGCCCGGCTAGTTTTTTGTCTTTTAGTAGAGACGGGGTTTCACCGTGTTAGCCAGGATGGTCTCGATCTCCTGACCTCGTGATCCGCCCGTCTCGGCCTCCCAAAGTGCTGGGATTACAGGCTTGAGCCACCACGCCCGGCCGATTTTTCGGTTCTTAAACCATCAGGCTTTCTTCTTGGCTTAACTTAGGTTGGGTTTTCTGTCACATGCAGAAAGAGCCCAAATTTTCCAGATTTTGTTTTAATAATACCTAATTTTATTAAAAAGGACACAATAATCTCAAGTGTTCATATTAATTGTTATATCCTGATGTAACAAGCCAGTTTCTCTTCATTCACTGAGGGTCTATCTGAGCTTCTTCAGGTATTTTGAATCTTTTATCAATGTATGTGTAAGAAGATGGTAAGAGGAACCAATGATGGCTGCTGTCTCGTGACATCCAGTCGCTTGAGAAGGGTTTCTAAATATTCTTAAATAAGCGGCATCTCATCTTCATCCTATTTTACAGTTATTATTGTGACAAAGGCTAAGTCAAAGAACCTGGGGGGAAAAATCAGTGTTCCTTCGCTGGGCACGGTGGCTCACACCTGTAATCCCAACACTTTAGAAAGAGGCCGAGGCAGGCTATCCCTTGAGGTCAGGAGTTTGAGACCAGCCTGGCCGACATGGTGAAACCCTGTTTCCAGTAAAAATCCACAAATTAACCGGGCATGGTGGCATGCGCCTATAGTCCCACCTGCTTGGGTGGCTGAGGCACGAGAATTGCTTGAACCCAGGAGGCAGAGGTTATAGTGAGCCAAGATTGCACCACTGCACTGCAGCTTGAGCTACAGAGCTGAACTCTGTCTCAAAAACAAAACAAAACAGTGTTCCTCTATTCCCTCTTATTGTTTTATTTTATGTTTTTTTTTTTTTGTAGTGTACTGTTTTGATTTTTTTCTTATTTCCTTTTCTGCATTTTGTCAGTTACATTATTAGTGGTTATCCTGGAGATTATAATTCAACTCTTAAAAATTCAACTCATGCAACAATCAATTTTGAATTCACATCACTTAGCTTCAATCATATACAAAAACTCTTCTCCTATAGCTCCATCTCCTTTTATGTTATTAGTAATGTCACAATTGTTTTTTTTTTTTTTTTTTTTTTTTTTTTTTTTTTTTGAGACGGAGTCTCACTCTGTCTCCCAGACTAGAGTGCAGTGGGGAGATCTCGGCTCACAGCAAGCTCCGCCTCCCGGGTTCGTGCCATTCTCCTGCCTCAGCCTCCCAGGTAGCTGGGACTACAGGTGCCTGCTACCACGCCTGGCTACTTTTTTGTATTTTTATTAGAGACATGGCCGG
>NW_016820098.1:322921-337387 GCF_001698545.2 Rhinopithecus bieti | reverse complement strand
TTTTTTTTTTTTTTTTTTTTTTTGAGATGAGGGGTTTACTATGTTGCCTAGGGTAGAGTCAAACTCCGGGATGTAACAAACTTTCCTCCTCAGTCTCCTGAGGAGCTGGGACTACAGGCACTCCAGGCAGGTGCCTGGCTCCACACAGACTGTTTTTGAATTATAAATATTTCAAGTGATTAGTTACCCCTTAAAAATGCTCTCTCTCAAAATGCAAAGTCAGCAAAAGAACCTGTTGATGCTCTCAAAGAACTTGCCATCTGTTTGGCAAGACATATGAAAGAACTAGTGAACAAAAATACAGTCCCAGATTAACTGCAGAAGTGCTTTCAATTACCCTTCACTTACTGCAGCTGCCAGACAGATGAATGCATTCCCTCAGCACCACACTACACTCTGAGTGCCTCTTGAGAACAGGACATTTGGGTACTGTATTAAGATTCCTTTGGCTGCTGTAGCAGATTATCACAAACATAATAGCTTAAAACACAGATTTATCACATTACAGTTCTGGAGCTCAGAAGCCAAAAATCAGGTTCAGTGGGCTAAAGTCAGGGTCTTGTACAGGCTGTTTCTTTCTGGAGGTCTGAGGGAAAAATTGGTTTCCTTGCCTTTTCAGCTTCAAGAGGCTGCCGGCTTCCTTGCCTTGTGGCTCTTTCTTGGTGTCACTCCAACTTCTTGCTTCTACCATCATTGCTATGGTTTGGATATTTGTCCCACCCAAACTTCATTTTGAATTTAATCCCCAATGTTGGAGGTGAGGCCTATTGGGAGGCATTTGGGTCATGAAGGCGGATCCCTCATGAATACATTAACGGCCTCCCTCAGGAGCTAGTGAATTCTTACTCTATTAATTCCCATCAGAGCTGGTTGTTTAAAAAGAGTCTGGATAGCCAGGCATGGTGGCATGCACCTGTAGTCCCAGCTACTTGGGAGGCTGAGGCAGAAGGATCACTTGAGTCTAGGCGTTTGAGATTGCAGTGAGTTGTGATGGCACCACTGCACTCCAGCCTGGGCAACAGAGCAAGACCCTGTCTCCAAAAAAAAAAAAAAAAAAGGTCCTGGCACCTCCCCTACGTTTCCACTTCCTCTCTCACCACGGGATCTCTGCATAAGCCAGTTCCCCTTTTCTTCCCACTGTGAATAGAAGCAGCCTGAGACCCTCACCAGGTGCAGATGCCCAGTCATTAACTTTCTGAATTGTGAGCCAAATAAACCTCTTAAAAAAAAAAAAAGATTTCAATAGTTTTTGGAGAACAGGTGGTTTTTGGTTACATAGATAAGTTCTTTAGTGGTGATTTCTGAGATTTTGGTGCACCTGTCACCCAAACAGTATACACTGTACGCAGTGTGTGGTCTTTTATTCTTCACCTCCTTCCCACCCTTCCCCCCAAGTCCCCAAAGTCCATTATTATCATTCTTATGCGTTTGCATCCTCATAGCTTAGCACCCACTCATAAGTGAGAACATATGATATTTGGTTTTCCATTCCTGAGTTACTTCACTTGGAATCATTAAACCTCTTTTTCTTTATAAATTACGCAGCCCTGGGTATATACTTTTATAGCAACACAAAAAGGTTAAGACAGTCACATCTCCTACTACTTACTGACCCTCCTGCCTGCCTCTTACAACGACTTTTGGAAGTACATTGGGCCCATCCAGATAATTCAGGAAAGAGCCTTAATTTAATCATACCTGAAAAATCCCTTTTGCCATACAAGAAACATTTGTAAGTTTCTGGAATTAGGACATGAACATCTTTGAGGTGCCATTATTCAGCCCACCACAGATACTATCCCCCATCTTCTCCTCCCACAGTTGAGCTGTATGCCTAAGAGTAGTTGGCTGTGTTTGTTTCTGGACTTGATTTGTGTTTGCTTTTGTAACTAATTTTAAAAATTAAGAAACCAATGAGGCCGGGCGCGATGGCTCACGCCTGTAATCCCAGCACTTTGGGAGGCCGAGGTGGGCGGATCATGAGGTCAGGAGATTGAGACCATCCTGGCTAACACGGTGAAACACCATCTGTACTAAAAATACAAAAAATTAGCTGGGCGTGGTGGCGGGCGCCTGTAGTCCCAGCCACTCGGGAGACTGAGGCAGGAGAATGGCGTGAACCTGGAAAGTGGAGTTTGCAGTGAGCCAAGATTGCGCCACTGCACTCCAGCCTGGGCGACAGAGCAAAAACTCCGTCTCAGAAAAAAAAAAAAAAAAAGAGACCAATGAAATCTGAGGGCAAAAAGAAAGACTTGCAATGTGTATGGAAAACAAGTAAAATGAACTAAGGTAAGTCACTAAAGAAGTACGGTCACATGGGTATGTAGCATGTGCCTGTAGTTCCAGCTACTCAGGAGACTGAGGAGGATCGCTTGAGCCCGGGCATTCAAGTCCAGCCTGGACAACATAGCAAGGAACTATCTCAAAAAAAGAAAATATGGTCAAATTAGGTGTGGCCAGGAAATCTATGGAAGTTTTAGGAAATAATGCACAACTCAAGAAGGATTAATCAATATATATAGGGATGGCTTGTGTAAGAAAGAAGAGGCAGAATATATCTCAAGGGAGATCTACTCAAACAAAAGGACTAGGCCCCATGTCAAAAAACTGGCCAACAAATGCACATTTAAATGTTCTTAAACATTTAAAGTAGGTATGTTTAAATTATGATTTGCCTGCCTTAACCAACTTTTCAGGTTAACTAAGCAACTTCTTACCAATCCTGATAAGAGGAATCCAATTAAATTTGATTCAGGGTTTTAGAGACAATACTAATCAGTTAATATAATAATTTGGCAGAAAGGTTTAATCAAGAGAGTGGAGCATAAACTGTATCGTGGATGTTATGTGGGATCTGAACGGATGGTTGGGGGTCAAAGCAAGGCACGTGAGATGAAACAAACAGCATACAACTGTAGGGTTAGAAATGAGTAGGAACGGTCATTTCAACCGATAAGGTAGAACCCTGATAACTCTGAGTGTGGTTCTCATTCCAGCAGTATCAGCAACACCTGGGAGCTTGTTAGAACTGCATATAGGGTAAGAGGAGGGACAGGATCAGAAAAAATAATGAATGGGTACTAGGCTTAATACTTGGGTGATGAAATAATCTGTATAACAAACCCTTATGACACAAATTTACTTATGTAACAAACCTGAACATGTACTCGTGAGCTTAAAAGTAAAAAAGAAAGAAAGAAAGAAAGAAAGAAAGAAAGAAAGAAAGGAAGGAAGGAAGGAAGGAAGGAAGGAAGGAAGGAAGGAAGGAAGGAAGGAAGGAAGGAGAAAGAAAGAAAAGGAAGGAAGGAAGGAAGGAAGGAAGGAAGGAAGGAAAGAGAAAAAGAAAGAAAAAGAAAGAAAGAAAGAAAGAAAGAAAGAAAGAAAGAAAGAAAGAAAGAAAGAAAGAGAAAGAAAGAAAGAAAGAAAGAGGCATCTTTCTGAGCACTCTGGCTCACTCCTGTAATCCTAGCACTTTGGGAGGCTGAGGCAGAAGGATTGCTTGAGCCCAGGAGTTCGAGACCTGCCTGGGCAACATAATGAGACCCTGTCTTTACAAAAAATACAAAAACTTAGCCAGGTCTGATGGTACATACCTGTAGTCCCAGCTGCTTGGGAAGCTGAGGCGGGAGGATCAATTGAGCCTGGGAGGTTGAGGCTTCAGTGAGCTGTGATCATGCCACTGCACTCCAGCCTGGGCACATAATGAGACCCTGTCTCAAAAAAATAAAAAAATAAAAAAAAAAGAAATGCATCTTTCAGATCTTTCAGGCCTCAGCCCAGACCCACTGAATCAGAATCTGCAATTTAACAAAACTCCAGGTAATTTAATTGCACACTAACCTGTGAGAAAGGCTGGTTTAGAGAGAGCAAGAGTCTTCCTAAACTGCACTGTAGAGTTAATATGGTACATATAAAACATAATGACAACTGAGTTATTAAGCACCTTCTATATGCCAGGCAAACTACCAGGTGCTTTGCAAACCTTGTCTTACTTAATTCTGAAAGATCCCAGTCTTGTAAAATAGAATTGATCTTTATTCTCAATAATGAAACAATCTTTTCTGCTTTCTGCCATCCCTTTGGTTGAAGTTGGTATAAAGAATACATTAGTGTCTAAAAAATCTCAAATAATTGCTTTTTGAAATTCAGTATGTAAAATATTTTGACATAATATTTTTTTACTCCCTTCATTGGCTGGGTTGCAAACTCTTATAGGTAGGAAAATCTCAGACTCTGATAATTTCAACCTATGAGAGAGAGAAAAAAAAAACAAAAAACAAACAAACAAATAAAAAACACCAGGGGAAACTCAAAAGCATTCTGGTTAGGATAGGGTAAAAAATAAATTAAATAAAATCAGCAAGAAATACACTCTATTAAGTGGAATTTGGAAATGATAAATCAGATTGAACCAAATCTTGGGGAGTTTGCAATAAATTCTGGGTATTCCTACAGTGCTGCATGTCTCAGCAGTTTATGCAAAAAGGGAGGGCCAAACCTTCTCTTTCCAAAGAAGGCATTAAGATAGTCTGCCCTTTCCTTGCCCAGACTGGAAAATATGAAGTCCTTTTACCTTCTTGCTGCTCCCTGAGCTCAGTGCCCAGCCCATACCAAACAGGGTAGAAGGAGTACCAGCAGCAACCCCGATGTTGGGATGTTGGGATGTTGGGCAATAGTGGGGCACCATTAGTATGCCTATGCCTCACTCACAAGGGTGGTTTTCAGTAGGCCTCCAGTTCTGACTAAGCTCCTTTCAGCAAGATTCAGCCAGACACTGTGGCACACGCCTGTAGTCCCAGCTACTTAGGAGGCTGCTGCAAGAGGATCGCCTGAACCCAGAAATTTGAGGCTGCAGTGAGCTATGAGTGTGCCACTCCAGACTGAACGACATTGCAAGACACCAGCCTCTAAAAGAAAACCCAAACAAAATTTAAGAAACAAGAAAGATTCAGTGGTTCTTCACCCACTTGCAGACAGAGGGTCCCTAAAACAGACAGGGTCAAGTGCTGGGTCCTAGTGCTCCTTGCCGCTGTGCTTAATTGTGACAGGAGTGGGGGCTGAGGGGATAGGAGGGCTGGGGTGGGGGTGGGAGGGCATTCCTTTCCCTCAGGCTTTCACAGTATACATTTTGTATTCCAGAATCAGAAATCTGAGTGTAGGAAGAAGTGGGTTAGCCCTGGAGAAAGGAAAAGGAGGATCATGGTTCTCTGCAAAGAGCTGGAAGCTAAAAAGCAGGCTGTGTTTACTTACCAACCAGGACTAAGTGGGATCTTTGCCAGCTTCCAATACGGCCTTAAAAGTATATGAAATCCAATAAATATTTCTGCAAAGCAAGAGATCTTCACTGCTTTACTCTCCACCACCTGAATCCTTGCAGGGAGTGTAGTGTGTATCTAATCAATCTATTAAAAAATACTTTAGCCAGGCGCGGTGGCTCAAGCCTGTAATCCCAGCACTTTGGGAGGCCGAGACGGGCGGATCACGAGGTCAGGAGATCGAGACCATCCTGGCTAACACGGTGAACCCCGTCTCTACTAAAATACAAAACTAGCCGGGCGAGGTGGCGGGCGCCTGTAGTCCCAGCTACTCGGGAGGCTGAGGCAGGAGAATGGCGTAAACCCGGGAGGCGGAGCTTGCAGTGAGCTGAGATCTGGCCACTGCACTCCAGTCTGGGCGACAGAGCGAGACTCCGCCTCAAAAAAAAAAAAAAAAAATACTTTAAAAGTTCTATATATGTATCAATATTTAATATTGTTTTACATTATTTAAATGTTTTTCTAAATAATAGTATATATATTCTGAAGCATTCTATTCAGTGACAAAGAATTATGTTTAGACATTTACATTTATATAGGAAAACTCATAACCTGAATATGTCCTGTGGGATCAAACCACTGACCCTTCCAGGATGGAAGAGACCTAAGGTAGTCAGCTTCCATCAAGTGGCCAGTTGGTCTTGTTGAGGAATGGTGTCACATCAGGGGCTCAGTGTTGGTCTCTGTTGCAGATGTATCGGACATTTGATAATGGCAGCAGCTGGATAAGTCTTGGTAAGGGTTGGAAGTATAGTTAGTCCTCACTTTGCATGATCCCAATATGCACAAATCTTAGTTACCACCACTTAAATCACACCAGAACCCCAACAACATGGTTTAAATTTCAGCTACAACATTATTAACTGTGCACAATTACACAAAGTACAAACCTCACTGTCAGCTCTTTAGTCCACAAATCACTATGTAAATAACAGATGCATAGCATGACCAATAACCAATCACACCACTCCTTTCAAAGTCCACTGATGATTGGCCACTGCACATATGTTCAGTTCATACACAGCAAAGCATGTAGTTGTGTTGCTGATTTTCCTGTGAATGAAGACACAGGATGATTTACAATAATGGATACTCAAAAGAGGAAATTGGCCAACAAAGATCAAAGCACAGAAAAAAGTCCAAAAAGTGGTAACGCTGGAAGTGAATTCTGAATTGGATGAGTTACAGAAAAACAGTTCACTGTGAGAATGTGGCCACTGCGTCATTCAAGAGTCCCAGCTAGAGGAACTTAGAAAGGCAAACTTAACATAAATGAGGAAGGAAGTGTGGCAAAAAGCATGCTGTCGCAGAAGAAGTGGTCCTGGCAGAAACTTCACATTGAAGCAACTCTGGGAGATTTTTCATGATATTGAAGAAACAAAGGATACAACGTGAGAAGCTGATCCAGTCTTAGAAACAACAGCAGTTCATCAAGTCAGAGAAAAGATGCTCTCTCCATGTTGTAAGTTACACAAGAAGGTAAGCACTATCCAAATGACTCTTGTTGTTTCATTTACAATTTATTTACTCTTGCTATTTGTTTTCTTTTTCTTCTTTTTTTTTTTTTGAGAGGGAGTCTTACTCTGTAGCCCAGGCTGGAGTGCAGTGGTGCAATCTCGACTCACTGCAAACTCTGCCTCCAGGTTCAAGCAATTCTCCTGCCTCAGCCTCCCAAGTAGCTGGGATTACGGGTGTGCACCACCATGCCCAGCTAATTTTTATATTTTTAGTGGAGACAAGGTTTCACCATGTTGGCCAGGCTAGTCTCAAACTCTTGACCTCAGGTGATCCACCCGCCTTGGCCTCCTGAATTCCTGGGATTGCAGCCATGATCCACCGTACCCTGCCTACTCTTGCTGTTTATTTTCTATGTTGTTTATTTACGTAGAAATTTAATGTTACTAATGTTTAAATTACTGACGTTTCAAAACCTTAGATAATATACATTTAATAGTATATTTTGAGCAAAGAACAATTCATGAATTGGTAGCTCTCAGAACCAAAAGAAATTCAGAATGCTTTATTGCAGCAGCATGGGCAGTGAGCTTCTACACAAAGGGAAGATGAAAGTGTACTTCACTGGATTAGGTGGAAAGACCCTGGTTAGAGGTTAGCTGGTGTTTTCTTATTGGTAGTCTTGAGTTTTGTTTTACTCTTTACATTGGGCTCCAGTCTGCTTACACGTAGGAACCTAAAGTACTAGGGTTGCCTCCATCTTGTTAAAATAAAAACTTCAGCCGAATTAAATTTAAAGGAGTTTAATTAAGCAATGAATGACTCACGAATTGGGCAGCCCCCAGAATCACAGCAGATTCAGAGAGACTCCAGAGAAGGCTTGTGGTTAGAACAAATTTATAAACAGAAAAAGGGAAGTGATGTACAGAAATCAGCAGTGAGGTACAGAAACAGCTGGATTGGTTACAGGTTGGCGTTTGCCTTATTTGAACACGGTTTGAACACTTAGCAGTCTATGAGTGGCTGAAATATGGCTGCTGGGATTGGCCAAAACTCAGCTGTTGTTACAGGCGCATGCTTCTAAATTAGGTTTTCAATTTTGTATGCCTATTAAGCTAGGTTACAGTTTGTCCACAAGGACTCAAATATAGAAGCACGAATTCTTTCTCAGGCCATATTTAGTTTGCTTTAACAGTCTAATGCCCTCCCTGTTAGAATTTTTGTTACAAACAATTATTCTGTGTTTTTGGTGAGCCTCTTATGAGAGACTGAACAATACTTAGGCATAGGGACCCCTCCCTGTTACCATCATAGGTAAGTTGTCTTTGTCTCTGTGGAACTCACAAGTCATGATGTCAGGCTCATTGAAGAAAGATTCCTTTTGTTGTTTACGTCATTATTGTCACTCTGATCAAGGTGAGAGCATCTAATGTACCGCTGATGGCTGAGAGCATGCATTTAAGACTCTTGACAGAATACAGCAAACCAGGGTGATTACAATGATGACCATCAGGAGGATAATACCAAGAGACTAGAGTATGCTCCTTAGCCAAGGTCCTCATGAATTAAACCAGCTAAAATTGAATAAGTCAAGGAATGAACCAGAGGGGGATTCAAATTGTTTTAACCAGGTGGCCTGTTTGTTAATTTCTTGTGATTGAGTTTCTAATAAAAGAGGTATTTATCCAGGCACAACAGGAGGAATAGGGTAAAATGAGCTTATTGCATAGACTCTTCCTTGTTCAGCCAATAGTCCAATGCAAGCCTATTATCTAAAACTACTTGAGTAAAAGAATTTAGATATTTTTGTTGGATAGCTATAGCCATAGCTGTAGAACCTGCAATAGTAACTAATGTCAAAGAGAAATTTTTGACCTTTATTTCATTTGTAGTCATCCCAAGCCATGGGAAAATGGACCTAACATATGATGCCCCCTTGGCAGGGTTGTCATCTGCTGGTCAGTTTCTTTTTAATCTATGATGCAGGTTTAGAGGGGTGTACCAATGTTTAGCTTCTGACTGGTTGTGTAGTGACAATGGCACCTTTAAAATCCCTAGTCCCGGCCGGGCCCGGTGGCTCAAGCCTGTAATCCCAGCACTTTGGGAGGCCGAGACGGGCGGATCACGAGGTCAGGAGATCGAAACCATCCTGGCTAACACGGTGAAACCCCATCTCTACTAAAAATAGAAAAAAACTAGCCGGGCGAGGTGACTGGCGCCTGTAGTCCCAGCTCCTCGGGAGGCTGAGGCAGGAGAATGGCGTGAACCCGGAGGGCGGAGCTTGCAGTGAGCGGAGATCCCGCCACTGCACTCCAGCCTGGGGGCAGAGCGAGACTCTGTCTAAAAAAAAAAAAAAAAAATCCCTAGTCCCCACTGACCTTTCATTCTCCATCTGTCAAGATATGGGGTGGTCCAAGCATATGGCTGATAGTTAAATTCTCTGCTGATGAATATGTACCTAGGACATTCCTGAAAGCCTAGGGGGTGGGGGGGAAGGATGTACCTAGGGTGAACAAGGCTCCTCCTTGGGAGACTTCAGTTATGGCGTAATTAGCTGGCATCACCTGTTTCTAACCAAGAGACTGATACTGAGTTATTACGTCCTAGAAGTCTGCCAAAATACCTATGTAGATAGGCATTCTTGTAAATAGCTCTGTTAATGTTCTCCTTTTTGTGCATAGCCTCCTTGCAATATGGTCAGCAGACCTGGCCATCCTATTCCATGGTTGGGTTAAAAAAGAAGAATAAAGGGGTCTAGAAGTTTAACTCTATAAAGTGACCAACGGTATAATCTAAACAGATTGTTGCATTTGGGATTCTGGCAAATTGAGTCACAAGATACACTAATGGGTCTCTAAAAAGCCACGCAAGTATTTTGACTTAGCATGGAAAATCCAGAATTTAGCAAAATTTTCTGCAGAAGCTATAGACTGTGAGATTCTAATTATGGCATTATCATGCTATACACAGATAGAAAGGAAGAGTAAGAAACAGGAGAGAAAAAGAACAGGGGTTCCACGATAGGAAGGGGAGGTTCTTTTTTGAGATGGGGTCTCGCTCAGTCACCCAGGCTGGAGTGCAGTGGCGCGATCTCAGCTCACTGCAAGCTCTGCCTCCCAGGTTCACACCATTCTCCTGCCTCAGCCTCCCGAGTAACTGGAACTGCAGGCGCCCGCCACCACGCCCAGCTAATTTTTTGTATTTTTAGTAGAGACGGGGTTTCACCGTGTTAGCCAGGATGGTGTCGATCTCCTGACCTCGTGATCCACCCATCTCAGCCTCCCAAAACGCTGGGATTACAGGCGTGAGCCACCGCGCCCTGCCCAGGAAGAGGAGGTTCTTGATCTCTGATCTTGGGAAAGCCGTCTACATTCAAGATGCCATCTGCTTCAGGGAGAGATGTTCCTGGTCAACTTTACCTTCAGATCCCTAACTGGTTGTCAGTTCTAAGAGTCTGGAAGGGCCCTCTTGAGTTGAGAAACATTGGTCCAAAACTCAAGGCTTTACTGTATTGTAAGTGGTGAGAAGTTGGTGTGGTCCCTTCCAGTGAGACTCAAGGGCAGACTTTCTTTGATATAAATTCCAAAAGACACAGTGTCCAAGTTCTAGACCATAAGGATTCTGATAATCAATCAGTGGGTCACAGAAAGCTACTATTATTACCTGATGGAAATACAGTAAGTTCTCAATTGATGTCATCATTGATAGTGTTTTGGAAACAATGATTTTAAGCAAAACAATGTTCCTTGAATAACGTGTTTCATTCAATGTTGCTTCATTTTAACATTGATGAGAAAAATAAAATTTGTTTTATTATACTTTTTTTTGCTTAAAGTCACAGTTTCCAAGAGCTGATCAATGATTTTGTGAGAACTTATTGTATGCTTCAGCATAATTTATCAAGGTCTGGCAATACTGAGTCATACCACAGGTTACAAATATGGGAGATACATGAAGCTCTATTATTAAAGGCATAGGTCTTCCAGTACAATTTCATGAGGTGTCATCTTGCACTTTCCAGCATGGGTAGATATAATTGCCATTAAATCCAGTGTTCAAACTTTTGACCAGACAATCCAGAAGATTCCATCATCTTGGCCAATTTTAGTTTTAGGATGCCATTTCTCTCTTCAGCCTTTCCAGAAGACTAGGGATAAGGACAACAGTCATGCTATTTTGTTTGTAAACCTTTAAAAAATTGTTTAATAATTTGTCCAATAGGCCAGGCTTGGTGGTTCATGCCTGTAATTCCAGCACTTTGGGAGGCTAAGGCAGGCAGATCACCTGAGGTCAGGAGTTTGAGACCAGCTTGGCCAACATGGTAAAACTTCGTCTCTACTAAAAATACAAAAATTAGCCAGATATGGTGGTGCATGCCTGTAATCCCACCTACTTGGGAGCCTGAGGCAGGAGAATCGCTTGAACACAGGAGGTGAAGGTTGTAGTGAGCCGAGACCATGCCACTGTACCCCAGCCTGGATAACAGAGTGAGACTCTGCCTCAAAAATAACAATAATAATAATAGTAACAATAAATTTGTACAGTAAAATGAGTTCCCCTATCACTGGAAATCTTTCTAGGGATATCCCATAAAGGAAACACATTCTCTGTTTTTTGTTTTTTCGGTGGTTTTTTTTTTACTACTGTTGTGGCATCAGTTTTCCTGCATGGCAAGGCCTCAGTCCACCCTGAGAACAGGCATACAGTTACAGGAACATACCAATAGCCCATTTAGGGTGGCAACTAAATTAAGTTCTTTTGTAGGTGTTCACATGGTCCAGCAGGTGGTAGAAATGTACTGTTTGAAACCTTAATGATTTTCACAGAATTATGAATCTCATAAATCAGACATGGGTTATAAACCATTTTTGCAACTTTAGAACAATTACTCCACCTATACTTTTTCATAATTTGAACCATTTTGTCTACACTATGGTGAGCTGTGGAGTGCAGAGCCTTTAACACTGGTAGTTTTAAGGACTTGTGGAGGACTAGGTGGCTGTCAGGGCCCTCATTGAGTTCATGTTTAGTATTAAATTTGCATCCTTTTAAGTGCCAATTTTGTTTTTCTAATTCAGATGCATAGAATCGTTTATTGAACAAATTATCATAGGTGATTTGATCAGAATTAATGTTATAGAGTTCAACCAAATTGCATACCCTAACATGTTTAGTGACAGCTACCTTAGCGTGGAAGTTCACCAAGACATTGTCTTGATATTCAGGTTCAGTTTTACAAGTGAGCTTCACTTTTAATAACAGCAACTTGTGAGGGCAGCAAAATAGCAGAAAGAAGTTCATTTGCCTGGGGCTCATTTTCGGTGGTGGACCCACTAGAAATGAGGAAACCTCTTTGCTTCTAAAACATGCCAAAATCATGGACTACCCCCAAAGGCTTATCTACTGTCTGTATAAATGTTGTCTGATTTGCCCTGAGATATTTGACAGGCCTTGAGTGAGAGCATGCACCTCTGCTAGTTAAGCTGACTTCAACTGGGGAAGAGCTCCCTTTTCTGTTAATTCATTCTGGGTAGTCCAGGCATGCCCTCCTTGGTATTTTACTTCTACATTTTTAGCATAAAATCCATCAGCAAAATGTATTATCTTAAGGTGTTTCATGGGACATCTTATAAATCAATTGAGGAGTCAATAGCTGTGATATGAGATTTACATAGTTGTGGTCCTCACCTTTGTCAAGTAAGGGTAGTAGGGTAGAAGGGTTAAGTAGATTGCAGCATTATTTTATTTATTTATTTATTTATTATTTTATTTTATTTTGAGATGGAGCCTCTGTTGCCCAAGCTGGAGTGCAGTGGCGCAATCTCGGGTTGCTGCAACCTCTGCCTCCCAGGTTCAAGCAATCAACTTGAGGCCAAGAGTTACAGACCAGCCTGGTCACATGGTGAAACCCCATCTCTATTAAAAATATAAAATTAGCTGGGTGTGATGGCACGTGCCTGTAGTCCCAGCTACTTGGGAGGCTGAGGCATGAGAATTGCTTGAGCCTGGGAGGTGGAGACTGCAGTGAACCAAGATCGTACCACTGCACTCCAGCCTGGGCAACAGAGCAAGTCTCCATCACACACAAAAAAGAAGTAAGTTGAATCTATTTCTGACTCTTCCTTAGTATGAGAAAGAACATAGCAGTAGGTTATCAACATATTGAATAAGAGCAGAATTCCTAGGAAATTGCAAATTTGGCAAATCCTGATGTAAAGTCTGAGAAAAATGAGATGGGCCTTGGTAAATCCCTTTGGCATTATAGTCCAATTATATTGTTGATTTTTTTCCAAGTAAAAGCAAATAAGTAGTGACTCCCTTTATCAGCTGGAATACTGTGTGTCCTCACTGTGAACCATTTTAAATTTTGGGGTACCTTATACAACAAGGTATTAGAATTTGGAACTACTGGTAACCTTAGTATTACAATCTTATTTACTGCATGTAGGTCTTGAACAAATCTCCAACCTTGTCCACTGGGTTTTTAAAGTGGTAGACTGGGGTGTTACAAGGACTAGTGCAAAACATTAGAAATCTTTGTATAATTAATTCCTCTACAATTGGTGACAGCCCCTGAATACATCTGGTTTTAGTGGATATTGAGGTAATTTAGGTAGCAGCTTAGAATGACCTATTTGGTTTTCTTTTCTGTTTTGATTTTTGTAGGTTCAGCACTTTAAATATTTCCTATGTCATTTAAGGAGGAAGCCCACAAATATCTAGGTTCTTCAGAAAGAACAGGTTTTTATAGATTTGAGTTTCAGTGTTATCAGCTTCTGCCAGTATGTAACAGAGCAATTCAAGTTCAGGAAAGTTAGGAAATTATAAGATTATCTCTCCTTCCAAAGATAATTTTGTGTAAATTTTTAGCAAGTCTTGTCCCCATAGATTCACTGGGGCAGCATCACAAAGTAAGAAGGCATATTTTTCTGAAAATGGTCCAAGTATCATTTGAACAGGTTCAGACATGGAGACATTTGGACTTGATTTTAAACCTCCACCATGAAACTATTCTTTTTATTGCAAGGAATTTGCTGATTTACGAAGGTGGGGTTTTAAAGTATGTAAGGTGGGCCAGGCACGGTAACTCATGCCTGTAATCCCAGCACTTTGGGAGACCAAGGCAGGTGGATCACTTTGAGGTCAAGAGATCAAGACCAGTCTGGCCAACACAGTGAAACCCCGTCTCTACTAAAAATACAAAAATTAGCTGGTATGGTGGCATGTGCCTGTAGTCCCAGATACTCAGAAGTTTAAGTAGGAGAATTGCTTGAACCTGGGAGGCAGAGGTTGCAGTGAGCCCAGATTGTGCCACTGCACCCCAGCCTGGGCAACAGAGAGAGACTCCATCTCAAAAAAAATAAGAATAAAAAAATTTAAAGAAGTACATAACGTGGCCAGGCACATTGGCTCACACCTGTAATCATTACACTTTGAGAGGCCAAGGAAGGGAGGATCACTTGAGGCCAGGAGTTTGAGATCATCCTGAGCAACATAGCAGGACTCCATCTCTACAAAAATGTTTTTAAAAAAATTAGCTAGGCACAGTAGCATGCACCTGTAGTCCTAGCTACTCGAGAGGCTGAGGTGGGAGGATCCCTTGAGCCCAGGAGGTCAGGATTGCAGTGAGCTGTGATCATGCCACTACACTCCAGCCTGGGTGACAGAGTGAGACCCTGCCTCTTAAGACAAAAAA
>NW_016820098.1:293247-319269 GCF_001698545.2 Rhinopithecus bieti | reverse complement strand
AAAAAAAAAAAAAAAAAAAAAAAAAAAAAAAAAAAAAAAAAGATTACTGGGAAGTCTTATACAGTTTTGGTAAATACTAGAGCCACTTTATCTACTTTTTTTTTTCCTTTTGAGACAGGGACTCCCTCTGTCACCCCGGCTCAAGTGCAGTGATGCAATCATAGTTCACTGCAGCCTCAAACTCCTGGGTTTGAGTGATCTTCGCACCTCAGCTTCCCAAATAGCTGGCATTACAGGCATGAATCACCCTGCCTGTTTCCCATTAATCTTAATTTTAGTTTCCCCTTGTTCATTTAAAGGTATTATGGAAAAAAAACCCTGGGAGCCTCATTAGTGTTATTATTCCAGGAGTCAAACCCTCAGGGGCTTCATCTGGAGGGGAAAATGTCTGGGTCAAAAGAAATGGGTTCATCACATGCCTAGTGCAAGACTGAACAATTTTGGCCAGGCATGGTGGCTCACGCCTGTAATCCCAGCACTTTGGGAGGCTGAGACGGGCGGATCACCTGAGGTCAGGAGTTCGAGACCACCATGGCCAACACGGAGAAACCCTATCTCTACTAAAAATACCAAAATTAGACGGGCATGGTGGTGTGTGCCTGCAGTCCCAGCTGCTGAGGACGCTGAGGCAGCAGAATCACTTGAACCCAGGAAGTGGAGCCGAGATTGCACCACTGCACTCCAGCCTGGGTGACAGAGTGATACTCTGTCTCAGAAAAAAAAAAAAAAAACTGGACAATTTTGATTCCAGTGGCCTGGCTGTTTACAATAAAGAAGGACATCTAGAGGCACAAGTTTCTTTGGTCCTCCTCCAGTATATTCATGTATTTGAAATCAATACTAAGAGGTCCCAAACTAAAGAAACTTGTGCCTCAAGATGTCTTCCTTTATTGTAGTTGCTGTGAGTATTACTTAAACCAGCCCAATCGTCCCATGTAACTGATGTTTATGGTTTCTTTTGAATAAACATAGAAATTAAACCTCCCAGGCTGGGCATAGTGGCTCATGCTTGTAATCTCAGCACTGTGGGAGGCCGAGGTGAGTGGATCACTTGAGGCCAGGAGTTGGAGACCAGCCTGGCCAACATGGCACAAACCTGTCTCTACTAAACATACAAAAAAATAAAAAATAAAAAAAATTAGCTGGGCATGGGTGGTGTGCACCTGCAATCCCAGCTACTCGGATGGCTGAGGTAAGAGAATTGCTTGAACCTGGAAGGTGGAGGTTGCAGTGAATCAAGATCATGCCACTGCACTCCAGCCTGGGCAACAGAGTGAGACTCCGTCTCAAAAAAAAAAGAAAAAGAAATTGACCCTCCCAGTCTTGAAACTTGAGAAAGTTTCATTTGTCTTATCTGAGATCTTTTTTTTAGGAAATCAACCATCAAGACTCCCAGATAGTATTAAGGAGCTGAAACTTACCAGATGACCACATCTGGACAATGAAATGCCAGACCCTTTGCTCATCATGATTGCCTACTAAGGGGTCCCCAATCCCCAGACCATGGACTGGGATCCATGGCCTGTTAAGAACTGGGCTGCACAGCAGGGAGTGAGTGGAGGGTGAGTGAGTATTACCAACTGAGCTGCATCGGCAGCACCATTAGATTCTCATAGGATCAGGAATGCTGTTGTGAACTGTGCATGCAAGGGATCCAGATAGCACACTTGTTATGAGAATCCAACTAATGCCTGATCATCTGAAGTGGAACAGCTTCATCCTGAAACTATCCCCTATCCCCCACCATTACCATCATGTGTGGAAGAATTGTCTTCCATGAAACTGGTCCTTGGTGCCAGAAAGGTTGGGGACTGCTGGCTTAACTGACCACCTGCTTCCTGATTGACCAACTCCTCCTCCTTACCCCTTCCTAATTCCTGTTTTCCCACACATGGCTACGTTTCTTCCCTGATACATAAACTTCCAATTTTATTTGGTCAGGGAGATGGATTTGAGACTAAGCTCCCATCTTCTCGGCTGCGGCAACTGATGAAAGCCTTCTTCTGGCCGGGCGCGGTGGCTCAAGCCTGTAATCCCAGCACTTTGGGAGGCCGAGACGGGCGGATGACGAGGTCAGGAGATCGAGACCATCCTGGCTAACACGGTGAAACCCCGTCTCTGCTAAAAAAAAACTACAAAATACTAGCCGGGCGAGGTGGCGGCGCCTGTAGTCCCAGCTACCCTGGAGGCTGAGGCAGGAGAATGGTGTGAACCCAGGAGGCGGAGCTGAGATCTGGCCACAGCACTCCAGCCTGGGTGACAGAGCGAGACTCCGTCTCAAAAAAAAAAAAAAAAAAAAAAAAAGCCTTCTTCTCTGGCGATACTCACTGTCTCAGTGATTGGCTTTCTGTGCAGTGAGCAGCAGGACCTAAACCAAACCCCTGGCATTTTGGTAACATAAAGACATGAGCCTATTTGCCTCTGTTTGTGGTGTTGTTGTTGTTGTTGTTGTTGTTGCTTTTGAGACAAGGTCTTGCTCTGTCGCCCAGGTTGGAGTGCAGTGGCACAATCAGGGCCCATTGCAGCCTCAACCTCCTGGGCTGAAGTGATCCTCCCACCTCAGTCTCCTGAGTAGCTGGGACTACAGGCCCATGTCATCATGCCTGGCTAATTTTTTCATTTATTTTTGTAGAGATGGGAATCTCTCTGTGTTGCCCTTTATTTGCCTTTTGATTTTTCTCTTGCTTTAGAATCCTCTCAGAATGTTCAACTAGGGCCACCAATTCAATCATATCTATAACTTTCCATCCTGGTGTATGTTTTCTAATTAAATCACTAAATTTAGGATGAAGTCCATTTACAAATACAGAAGCTAATGCCATTTCAGTCTCTGCAGGAAGCGCCCCTTGTGGTATTTCAAGTCCAGCATGTTTTATAAATAGTGTTTCTAAATGGGCTCTGTAATTTGAAATTGGTTCATCTTTTCCTGTCTATAAGATTGTATGATGGACCAATCAACTTTTTGTGGAAAAATCTTAGGAACTGAATTTGAAAGGTCTTCGGCAATTCTTCCAGCTTTTTTCTGCCTTTCTTTTCAGGAGGTTTGGAGGGTCTTTCACATCCTCTGCAGGTTGGTCCCATTCCACTCCTGCTATCCATCTTCAAGCATCACCAGCTCCCAATAGCACATGAATAAATTGGTAAAGATCAGGGAGTACTGGATCAAGTGCTCCCATAAGATTTCTGAATTCCTTAGTACATTTCCAGGAGGTTTTCTTGGGGCTAGGGAAGTCATTTACAATGGCCCAAGCTCAATTTTAGACCATGGAGTGAAGGTGATTATGGCAGGCATGCCTGCCTGATCAGAGGGTCTCGTTTTGCAAGCATTTGCCTAATTCCTTTTTTTCATTGTCTTCAGGGTGAAAGGGTAGCTGGGCAAAAGGGTTAGCGAACTCAGAGTATTGAGGTAAGGACAGATAAAGAGAAGTAACAGTCAGGGTTAATTCAGTCAAAGTACAGTCCTTTTTTTTTAATGTCCTGAGTCTGTTGCTTAAGATTTTCCTTTGCCTCCTGTAAGGAATTTTTTAGGGAGACAATTTTTCATTCATTTTATCTTCTAGATGTTTCTTTGTACCAATTAAAAAATGCATCCCATTGCATTTTGGATTCTTTCTTTTCCAATGTACCTCACAGGTGAACGATTTCATCTAGGTTAAAAGTTCCCCATAGTGACCACTCTAATTCTAAGTTATCTTTGTAAGATTAACCAACTTTTCTAAAAATGTGCAAGTCCTGGGTCTGTAATTCTTATACATAAAATTTGCTGGAGTTCCAGAAGATAGAGTGCCAGACTCATTTGATTCAGATGAACCTATTGTCAACAGGTACCTAGCCAAGGCCTATATCTGGATCCAATCCGGTTAATCATCAAATCCAATTTGATCCTGGACCCTGTCTGCTCAAATGAAGTCTGGAGAGCTCAAAATATAATTCATGGAGCTCAGTCTGAGAGGGAATTAATCACAGCCTCCAGTTACAAACAAGAGAACAGTGAGCACAGTGTGGTCTGTGGCTACCTCCCCTGGTAGCTCTGTGTTCCTGGGGCTGCCAGAGAATGCCTTGGATCCCATTTCTGACACCAAATCTGTTAAAAATAATACCTTTAGACAAAAGAAATGTAATAGAGTTTATTTTAAACAAAGAACAATTCATGATTTAGGTAGCACTCAGAATCAAAAGAGATTGGGAGTGCTTGGCTACAGCCCTTTTACAAGGAGTGAAGACAATGAAAATGTTCCTGATTGGTTTAGTGTGGGAATGCCCTGGTTAGAGGTCAGTTGGTGTTAGTTTTGTTTTATTGTTTTATATTGGGCTCTGTTTACCTAGAAGCTAAAATACTGGCCTGTCTCTGTTTAATGCCCTCCCTGTTATGATTTTTTTAAACAATTAATAAGAGTATACTAAGTAGGCCAGGCGTGGTGGCTCGCACCTGAAATCACAGCAATTTGGGAGGCCGAGGTGGGTGGATCACTTGAGGTCAGGAGTTCGAGACCAGCCTGGCCAACATGGTGAAAACCCATCTCTACTAAAAATACAAAAATTAGTGAGGCATGATGGTGGGCACCTGTAATCCCTGCTACTTGGGAGGCTGAGACAGGAGAATCACTTGAACCTGGGAGGTGGAAGTTGCAGTGAGCTGAGATGATCCCACTGCACTCCACCCTTGGTGACAGGGTGAGACTCCATCTCAAAAAAAGAAAAAAAAAAAAAAAAAAAAAAAAATATATATATATTATATATATATATATATATTTACACACACACCACACACACACACACACTAAGCAAATATTAGTTTTACTATGATTTTTCATCCTCTTTCATAACTGGCAGAAAGACAGTTTTAATATTTTGACAAAACTTTTTACAAGTTGCAGAACAATCATAATTCTTCCTATTGAGTATTAAGATCGCTTTGCACTATTCACGATAGCCAAGATACGGAATCAACCTGTAACCATCAACAAATAAATAAAGAAAATGTGGTGTATACCCAGAATGGAATAATCTACAGCAGTCCATTGTGAAAGAGAAGGAAATCGTGTCATTTGTGACAACATGGATGAATCTGTAGGACATGTAAGTGAAATAAGCCAGGCACAGAAACAGATATCCTTTCAAACACGTGGAAAAAAAAAGAAAAGAAAAAAGACAAATTCTGCATGATTTCACTTATGTGTGGAATGTATAATAGAGTTAAACTCATAAAGAGTAGAGTGGTGGTTACCAGAGTCTGGGGGATGAGGGTTGGATTGGGAAGATGTTGGTTAAAGAGTACAACATTTTAGTCACATTTTAGTCAGGGCTGAGTACAGTGACTCATGCCTGTAAGCCCAACACTTTGGGAGGCTGAGGCAGTAGTATTGCTTGAGCTCAGGAGTTCGAGACTAGCCTGGGCAATGTAGGGAGACCCGGTATCTACAAAAAATAAATAAGCCAGCATGGTGGCGCATGCCTGTGTTCCCAGCTATTGGCTTGGTGCAAAAGTTATTGCGGTTTTTGCCATTATTACTTTTAATGACAAACCTGCAATAACTTTTGCATCAATTTAATACTTGAGAGGCTTAGATGGGGGGATCGCCTGAGCCTGGGAGGTCGAGGCTGCAGTGAGCCATGATCGTGCCACTGCGCTCCAGCCTGGGTGACAGAGTGAGACTCTATCTCAAAAAATAAAATAAAATAAAATTTTAGTCGGACAGGAGGAAAAAGTTCAGGAGATCTATTGTACAACATTGTGACTATAGTCAATACCAATGTATCATACACTTGAAAATAGCTAAGATAGTAGATTTTAAATCTTTTCACCACGAAGTGAGATAGTATGTATGGTAGCTTGATTTAGACATTCCACAAGATATACATATATCAGATCATCATGTTGTATGCCATAGATCAGGAATCCCCAAGTGCCAGACCATGGACCGGTACCAGTCCATGACCTGTTAGGAACCAGGCTGCACAGTAGGAGGTGAGCAACAGGTGAGCAAGCAAAGCTTCATCTGTCTCGGATGCCTGATACATTGCACCTGCTAGTGCATTCACTGCCATTGGTACACTCCCAAGTCATTCCAGTGAAAGATTTAACAATTGAATGGGGCCTGGTGCTGTGGCTCACGCCTGTAATCCCAGCACTTTGGGAGGCCGAGGTGGGTGGATCACAAGGTCAGGAGATTGAGACCATCCTGGCTAACATGGTGAAACCCCATCTCTACTACAAATACAGAAAATTAGCCGGGCCTGGTGACAGGTGCCTGTAGTCACAGCTACTTGGGAGGCTGAGGCAGGAGAACGACATGAACCGGGGAGGCAGAGCTTGCAGTGAGCCAAGATCGCGCCACTGCACTCCAGCCTGGGTGACAGAGCGAGACTCCATCTCAAAAACAACAAAACAAAACAAAAAAACAGTTGAATGGCCACCGTGCCAAAGGTGCCTGGGCTCTACCTGCCACCAGTGATGGGGTCCTCACAGCCAACCCAGTGGTGTGTGATCCACTTCCAAAACCATCTTACTGCCTGTTTTCTTGGACCACTCCTGGCATCAACTGTTTCAGGTTAGAGTCACTGGAAATTTGGGTTATAAGATATTTATTAGAGATCAATACCTATAAAAAATGTGAAAGGAAGCAGGATTGTGCTGAGAAAGAAGATGAACAACAAAGATAACTACAATGTCAGCCCATCAAAGCCTTTGGCCAACCCAGCAGAAAATGCTGGAGCAGGTGTAGCTTTTCAGAGTCTCCCCAGTTAGGTCAAAATGGCTGCGCCTTTACACCCTCAATTCCCTCAGTCACGGGCTTCGGGCTGTCCTGGGCATGACCTCAGATGAAGTGGCAGCTGAGGCTAGCCTTGTCGGAGCTGACAGCTGAAAGCTGTTTGCTGACCACACTCCCACAGCTGAGCAGCACGCCCTTGCTTGAAGGAAGATTGGATGACACAGCTCTGTCTACCATATTTTGGGGGTCACATTCCTCATACCCAGCTCTGCCTCAAATAGCAACATTGACAGAAATTAATTCCAGTTGCAAACCAATTGTAGAATACTATGAAACCAGAGTACAAGTCTAATAGCATAAATCCAAATCTCATCCTAAGTGGAAAAGAAAGGGTCATTTATTCACACATTAAAAAACAAACAAAAAAACAACCTTTGCCATGTCTTTATTACAAATGGAATCACAAAAAATAGTCATGTATATTTTTCTCTTTTAAATCTTCTAGGAAAAAAGGTTGGGCGTGGTGGATCACTTCTGTAATCCTAGCACTTTGGGAGGCTGAGGCGAGTAGATTACCTGAGCTCAGGAGTTTGAGAACAGACTGGGCAACATGGCAAAACCTTGTCTCTACTAAAAATAATAATAATTTTAAAAAGCCAGACGTGGTGGCAGGCACCTGCAATCCCAGCTACTAAGGAGGCTGAGGCAGGAGAATTACTTGAACCCGGTTGGCAGAGGTTGCAGTGAGCCGAGATAGCACCACTGCACTCCAGCCTGGGCGACAAAGCAAGACTCTGTCTCCAAAAATTAAAACAAAAGTTAAATTTAAAATAAAATAAATCTTCTAGAAAAAAAAAAAGGAATAATTTTTCCTTTTCAGTATCACTGGAAAAGCAGAGTCATCTAGTAAACCCTGTTACTAACATGCAGTTAAACTGTACAAAATTAAACACATCTCACATGACTGTCATGGGTTCCCTCTGCAGAGCTGAATCACATCTACAAAAGCAAACTCCCCTAAGAGAATAACAGAAACATGGAAAATGGGAGGAAGGCTCACTGTTACAGACACAGCAGGAAAGGAGCTCGGAGGTTAACCACAGCCTGAATTCCTAACATGCTGAAATAATAGAATGATTTCAGTCCGCCAACAAGTGTTTACTTAGTGTCTTCAGCATTGCCTCTGAGGCTCCAGAGGTCCTGAGGGGACGCTGAGGACCACAGGGACTAAATGACTCCCCCAAGGTCATGTTGCTCATTTCTGGCAAAATTGGGACCAAAACCCAGCCCTCCTGACACAGGATGGTGCTTGTTTCTCTCTTCAGGTTTCTCTTCAGCGCTGAATGATATGTGTGGTATATGTAGGGTTATAAAACAAACCAAGGTAACAGCTTTGCTTCTTTTTTGTTAATTATTATTATACTTTAAGTTCTAGGGTACATGTGCACAATGTGCAGGTTTGTCACATATGTATACATGTGCCATGTTGTTGTGCTACACCCATTAAACTCGTCATTTACATTAGATATCTCTCCTAATGCTATCCCTCCCCCCAGCTTTTTGCTTCTTTTCATGATGCTACTCCAGTTTCAAGATCACTGAAGCAGATGCCATCAGTGCGCACTGGCTCTGGGCATGCCTTCCTCCCACCCTGAACCTTCTCTGCCAGAGCTCACATTACCTGTGATCATAACAGAGCCTTGTGTGCCTGGAGATTATCCCTCTCTCCATCCCCTAAAGCAGCCCTTAATCAATGACTGACAGGTATGGAATAGAAATTTTTCCATTCCTGGACCAGGCACTGTGGCTCACGCATGTAATCCCAGCACTTTGGGAGGCCGAGGGGGGCAGATCACCTGAGGTCAGGAGTTCAAGACCAGCCTGGCTAACATGGTGAAGCCCCGTATCTACTAAAAATACAAAAATCAGCCAGGCATAATGGTGGGCGCCTGTAATCCTAGCTACTCAGGAGGCTGAGGCGGGAGAATCGCTTGAACCTGGGAGGCGGGGGTTGCAGTGAGCCAAGATCTCGCCATTGCACTCCATCCTGGGCAACAGAGGGACACTCCGTCTCAAAAAAAAAAAAAGTTTCCATTCCTTTTCCTCTGAGGGGACAACTCTGAGATAAGACCTACCCCGTCCCCGAGACAACTCTGCTTGCTGTCACCCCGTTCCCTTATTTGGCCTCTTCCCTTTCCTGCTCCATTTTCTTATTCACCTAATGATTTTTCCTGAGAATGCTCTCTATTTAAACCATTTTCATATGGATTATCCTTGTCTCACAATGTGCTTCCGAGGAATCCAAATGAAAAAAAATACCAACTCTGGAATTATTATTATTATTATTACAACCACGTTTTCTTTTTAATTTTATTTTGGTTTTTTATTGCAATATGGTTGTACATATTTGTGGGGTACAGGTGCTATTTTGATACAGACATACAATGTGTCATGATAAAAGCAGGGTAAATGGGATATCCATCACCTCCAACATTTATCATTTCTTTATGTTGGGAACATTCTAAACCTTCTAGCTATTTTGAAGTGTATAATAAATGATTGTTAACTATGATTTCCCTACTGTACTATCAAATACTAGAACTTATTCCATTTAACTGTATGTTTGTACCCCTTAACCAACTTCTCTTCATCCTCCACCCCCTTCCCTTCTCAGCCTTTTGTAACTACCATTCTACTCTCTGTCTCCATGAGATCCACTTTTTTAGCTCCCACATGTGAGTGAGAACATGCAATATTAGTCTTTCTGTGCCTGGATTATTTCACTTAACATAATGACCTCCAGTTTTATCCATGTTGCTGCAAATGGTAGGATTTCATTTTTCAATAACGGAATAACTATTCCATTGTGTATACATACCACATTTTCATCTTCTTTCTTTTTTGAAGGGGTTTCGCTCTTGTTGGCTAGGCTGGAGTGCAATGGTGTGACCTCAGCTCACTGCAACCTCCGCCTCCCGCGTACAAGAAATTCTCCTGCCTCAGCCTCCGGAGTAGCTGGGATTACAGGCATGCACCACCACATCTGGCTAATTTTGTATTTTTAGTAGAAACAGGGTTTCTACATGTTGGTCAGGCTGGTCTCAAACTCTCAACCTCAGGTGATCTGCCCGCCTTGACCTCCCAAAGTGCTGGGATTACAGGCGTGAGCCACCGCGCCCGGCCACACATTTTCTTTACTCATTCATTTTTCAGTGGGCACTTAGTTTGATTCCCTGTCTTGGCTATTATGCCTACTGCTGCAATAAACCTGGGAGTGCAGAGAGCTCTTTGACATACTGATTTCCTTTCCTTTCCTTCAGATATATACCCAGCACTTCATATGGTGGTTCTATTTTTAATTTTTTGAGGAACCTCCATACTGTTTTCCATAGTAGCTGTACTACTTTACATTCCCACCAACAGTGTATGAGCATTTCCCTTTCTGACAACCACCCCTTCTTGAGCACTTACTGTGTGGATCTGGGTATCAGAGAACCTTGGTTAAAGTCCTGGATCTGCTACTGACTCATTGTTTGACTTTGGACATGTTATTGAGTCTCTTATATCTAAGTTCCTTTGTAAAACATGGAAAATAATCTCTCTAAAGGATAGTTAAGGACTGTGGGTGTGTGTTGAGGGTACTCAATTAGACAGTGAGCTGGGCTGCAGCCTTGGCACACAGTGAGGCTGCAGCTAAATAACTTTCCAAAGGGTCTATCACTGACATCTGTGGCCACGGAGTAAGTAAATTATTTCCAAGCTTCTGATCACCAGGGCAAGATAAATAGTGATTTTCTGTATCCCTCATGGGATTAGACCACTGAAAGGTTTTTTGTTGTTGTTGTTGTTTGGTTTTTTTGAGACAGAGTTTTGCTCTTGTTGCCCAGGCTGGAGTGCATCTTGGCTCACTTCAATCTTCGCCTCCCAGGTGCAAGGAATTCTCCTGCCTTAGCCTCCCGAGGAGCTGAGATTACAGGCAGGCACCATCACGCCCAGCTAACTTTGTATTTTTAGTAGAGATGCGGTTTCTCCATGTTGGTCAGGCTGGTCTCAAACTCCCGACCTCAGGTGATCTGCCTGCCTTGGCCTCCCAAAGTGCTGGGATTACAGGCGTGAGCCACCGCACTTGGCCACTGAAGGGCTTTGTAAGCATTTATTGACAGACTGGTGACCATAGCCAGGTAAGCTCCCCAAGAGGATAAGAGTATTCTTGGGACACAGGGGGAAGAATAAACTGAAGGGGAGGGAATGGACCGGGCAAGAACTGGAGCATCAAGTTGGTATATCAAAGGGAAAGGGGGCCTGGTCCAGTGAGGTCCTCCGGAGCAGCTGAAGATTTCTAAACAAGATAATGGTAATGAGGGTGGGATGGCCTGGGGGGCACAAATAGAATAGGTGAAACTGGATGTAAAGTGTGGGAATCTGTATTTTCAACAAGCACCCGGGTGATTTGGGGATAAAGCCTAAGTAGAGGATCTTGTTTTTATGAGAATGTTGAGATACAAGAAAATGCTGTAGTTTTCCAGGGAAAACCTCAGCTGCCCTTGACATGCTAATTTGTATCTGAATTTCCAAGAAATGATAATTGCAACCCCTGCGGGGTTATAATCCAGCCCCCTACTGGGGCAGGTGGACCTTCCACCCCCAGGAATTTTAATTCCTGTGTCATTCATGAATGTATGCTGCCATATTTTTCAAAGCCCTAGGATGGGGCTTTCCTTGGACTAGGTGAATCTTTTAAAATAGGTCTGAGCTCTTACTACACTTCCCATCCCTGTTTTATAAATGTAAGGTATTTACTTATTAATTAATACTTATGTAAATCACAATATTCTAACAGTATAAATGAATTCAGTTTTTTATTTTTATTTTTTATTTTTTAGAAGCTCTGAGGAGTGAATCCACAATACAGTTCAAAGAGAGATTTAAATTGCTAATTTCCCGGCACTGGAATGTGGGAAAAGATTGTCACAGATTTAGCATGAAAGCCACGTATTTAACATTCCTATGTAATAACCCTCTCTTAAATTGCATTTTGGTTTGAGAAACAGCAAGAACAAATTCCGCACTAGGGGGAAACTTTGCTGTTGATTTCAAAGGGAATGAGAATTTATGGAGCACCTCTGCCCACCAGGAAAGAGCTTTCTCTTGAGTCTCCCACATGACCGTGTACTATGTATCACATTGGAAAGAACTTCTCTTTTTCCTAATGCTGTCTGAGTTCTGCATTTTGCTGCCAGAACAGGGAAGTGAAGGGATACATAAGAGACATACATTTCTATTTGTAATAGAAATGTAAAAGACAAGCAATACCACCAGACGATAGATACAATTTGGAACAAAGATATTTTTATTTGCCTAAGGCTCAGAAAGTGGTGCCGGGCGATGCTGGAAGGAATTAGTTGGCTGCCTCTCCCAAACCACTTCCTTGGTGCTCATTCTCTTTCAGGTGGACAAGATATGGCATTCTGACTGCTAGCAAATGTCAGATGTCATTGTGACGTTTCAATGGCGCAATTGGTGACAATTCAGCCAATTTTTTGGGGCACCTTCCACATGCCCCAGGGTCTGGGCTCTGCCCTTTATGTACATAGGCTCATTGATTCTTCCATATTTTCTAGAATGGGATTTTACCCTGGCTGGCACAGAGCAAATGCCCAAAGAATGGTAACTATTGTTTTTAATCATCATTATTATTTTTATAAATAACTTCCATATGAGGTGATGGGAAAATTTCAGATTTTGACTTGGGTCTTGGAAAACAGGTTCAATTTTAGTAGATGGAGGTAAAAGGAGGCAAAGAGTGACATTATATAAACCCAAGGCTGAAGGAAGGAGGCTCTAAGGGGTATGTGGGTGGTTAGGAGTAAAGTATCTTGTCTGAAATGAAGTTTGTATACAGCAGGCTTATTTGGAGTCATGCCTAACAAGATTACTTTGGGTCTAATTTTGGAGGCTTGGTAGGCCAGGGAGCTTGGACATGAATTTAAAGACAATGGGAACGCACATTAAAGTTTCCGAAACGGCTGGGTGCGGTGGCTCATGCCTGTAATCCCAGCACTTTGGGAGGCTGAGGCAGGCAGATCACCTGAGGTCGGGAGTTTGAGATCAGCCTAACCAACATGTAGAAACCCCATCTCTACTTAAAAAAAAAACAAAAAAAAAGCCAGGTGTGGTGGTGCATACCTGTAATCCCAGCTACTCAGGAGGCTAAGGTGGGAGAATCACCTGAACCCGGAAGTCAGAGGTTGCAGTGAGCTGAGATCGTGCCATTGCACTCCAGTCTGGGCAACAAGAGCAAAACTCCATCTCAAAAAAAAAAAAAAAAAAAAAAAAAAAAAAAAAAAAAAAAACCGTTTCTGAAGGGGGAGCTGTTCTGGAGTATGCAGGAAGGATTGGGGTAGGAGGAGAACAAAGAGAGGAATATGTTTTAGCGATATTGCAGTTATTTCAGGTTAAAAGTGTTAGAGTCAGGGGCTGAACCAGGATACAGGCTATAAAAACAGAAAGGAAGGGATGTGTGAAAGAAATTAAGAAAGAGGACTTGTTAGGACTTGACATCAGGTGAAAATTATGACGAAGATGGATAAGTCAAAGAGGGTATAAAGGTCTTAATCTTGAAAGGATAGTAGTATCATTTCCAGAAAAGGGAGATGATTTTTAGATATAAATTGGTAACCTGACTTTGAACACATTGATTCTGATTAGAGTGGATCCTCTCAGTGAAACTGTCTACTAAGCAATTGCAAGTGGAGGATGGGTAAATAGTGTAAACTCTAGGAGAACAGAAGAATGGAGAATCTATTGTGTGGAAAGACTCATCTTTTGTGGGTAGAGGAGGAAGGGAGCCATTGCAGGAGAAGAAGGAGAGGTTTCATATGTGGGAAGAGAAGTGACGTAGAAAGTAGCATCACATAAGTCAAGAGAGGAGGTAGATTAAAGCCAGGGGATGGGGAGTGGTCAAAAATGAAGAGAAAAGCTTGGGGCAGTAGACATCTGTGGGGGGCACTCCTGTTCTCCTTACCTCCCTGCTTCTGGATGATATATCAGAAGGCATAACTTCTATGATATGTGTTTATGACACCACACTAATTCTGACACCAAATGTGTGTGTGGTTTATTCCCCTAACACCAACCAATTCTTCAACTCTCCAGATGCCAACTGGATGTCCTACCATTTAATTAAATTATGATACTAATTACCAGGAGTTAGCACAGGCCCCACAGGTTAAGGACTCATTCCTAAAGACTTCCCTCACTTCAGATGCCAATCAAAAGTCTGGGCCCCTTATACTTCTGTCAATGAGAAGAGTCAAACTCTGTAAAATATTGGAAGAGATTTATTCTGAGCCAAATGTGAGTGACCAGTGGCCTGTGACACAGCCCCAGGAGATCTTGAGAACATGTGCCCAAGGTGATCGGGCTACAGCTTGGTTTTACACATTTTAGGGAGACATAAGACATCCATCAATACATGCATGTACATTGGTTCAGTCTGGAAAGCCAGGACAACTTGAAGTTGGGGGGAAGTGGGGAGGGGTTCCAGGTTACAGGTAGATTAAAAGATTTCCTGATTTCCGATTGGTTGAAAGAGTTAAGTTATTGTCTAAACACCTAGAATCAACAGAAGGGAATGTCTGAGTTAGGATAGGGGTTATAGAAACTGATATTCCCACTATGCAGAGGAAGCCTCTAGGTAGCAGGCTTCAGACAGAATAGATCATAAATGTTTCTTATCAGAGTTGATTCTCTCCTGGATCAGGAAAAAGAAGGAATGGGGATTCTCTACAAAATGTAGATTTTTCCTCACAAGAGACAGCTTTATAGGGCCATTTCAAAGTATGGCAAAAAATATAATTTTGGGGGTAAAATACTTCAATTTCTTTCAGGCCTGCTATACCATAGTCTGAAATTTGATGTCTTATTGCTACAAAGAGTCTGTTTTGTCTGTCTTAAGATCTGTTTTAATGTTAATGCTGGTCAACTGTGCCTGAATTCCAAAAGGGAGGATGGTATAATGAGGCCAGTCCAACTCCCCCTTTGCATCATGGCCTGAACTAGTTTTTCAGGTTAACATTGGAATGCCCTTGGCGGAGAGGAGGGGTCCATTAAGATGGTTGAGGGGCTTTGAATTTTATTTTTGGTTTACATAGCCAACCACTTATAAAGTCAGGGGGTTCCCACAACTCCCCTTTGGATTGGATAATTTGCTGGAAAGTCTCACAGAACTCAGGAGGACATGTTACTTACTACTGCTGATTTGTTATAAAGGATATAAAAGGTATGAACAACCAGATGAAGAGGTATATAGGGTAAGGTTGGGAAGGGTTCTGAGCATAGATGCTTCTGTCCCTGTGGAGTTCGGGGTGTGCCACCCTCCCAGCACATGGATATATTCACCAACCCAGAAGCTTTCTGGACCCACAAACCCCACTTAGGGTTTTTATGGAGGTGTATTAGGGTATGATTGATTAAAGCATTGGACATTGGTGATTAACTTAATCTCTAGCCCCTCTCCCTCCCCAGAGGTTGGGGGTAGGGGTGGGGCTGAAAGTTGCAACCTAATCACTTGGTCTTTCTGCTGATTCACCCCCAACCTGAAGTTACCTAGGAGCCCCAGCCACCAGTCATCTCTTTGGCATAAATTCAGGTATGATTGAAAGGAGCTTACTGTGAATGATGAAGATGCTCTTCTTATACCTATCCTTCAGAAATTTACAAGGGTTTTAAGAGTTCAATGCCAGGAACCAGAGATGAAGACCAAATATGTATTTCTTAGTGTATCACCATATCACAAAGTGTTCCGAGGCTTAGAGAAAGAGGGTAGCTCCGTGAAGTCAAGATTGTAAGTCTTGGTTGATAACTTTACTCAAAACCTCACGAATAAATCTTTTTTTTTTTTTTTTTAGACGGAGTCTCACTCTGTTGCTGAGGCTGGAGTGCAGTGGCACCGTGTTGACTCACTGAAACCTCCGTCTCCTGGGTTCAAGCAATTCTCCTGCCTCAGCCTCCTGAGTAGGTGGGATTACAGGCACCCACCACCATGTCTGGCTAGTTTTTATATTTTTAGTAGAGACAGGGTTTCACCATATTTGCCAGGCTGGTCTTGAACTCCTGACCTCAGCTGATCCACCCACCTTGGCCTCCCAAAGTGCTGGGATTACAGGCGTGAGCCACCGCGCCTGGCACAAATAAATCTTAATCATGGTCAGTAGCAACATCCTTGAAGATGGCAATTCTGTCATTTTATTTTTCACATCATTGTCAGCATCATCTGGAACCGATATTTACTGACCCTCAGTTAGGATACCTTGGATGCAAATACAGAAATATAGTCTTGGTCAGGTGCTGTGGCTCATGTCTGTAATCGCAGCACTTTGGGAGGCCAAGGCAGGAAGATCACTTGAGCGAAGGAGTTCAAGACCAGCCTGGGCAATATAGTGAGATCTTATCTCTACAAAAATTTACAAATTAACTGGGCATAGTGGTGAGCACCTGTAGTCCCAGCTACTCAGGAGGCTGGGATGGAAGGATCACTTGAGCCCCGGAGGAGGAGGTTGCAGTGAGCTGAGATCATGCCACTGCACTCCAGCCTGAGCAACAGAGTGAGACACTGTCTCAAAAAAAAAAAAAAAGAAAGAAAAAAAAAAGCAGTGGCGGGGAGGGTAATTAAGGACTCATGTTTTTTTCCACTTCTCCAGTGGAAGCCATCCCCAGTGGAAGCTTCATTCTCAGGGAGGTAGCAAGATGGCTGTAGCATTTCCAGATTGCAACTGAAGCATGACTATTTTGAGGCAAAGGAAAGACCACCTCGTCCTGTAGGTGTCTCTTAAGAGCAAGAGAACGCCACAGAAGCTTTCCAGCAGATTTCCCCTTATGCCTCATCTGCCAGAATTAGATCACATGCAAATACCCGAAGCAATCATTGGCAAGAGAAATGGCATTACCTTCAAACATTAGAACCATTCCTGACAGTTTCCTCTGACACACTTGGCTAAACAGATGGGTCCCTGAACAAAACTGTGGTTCTGTTAGAAAGGAAGAAGAGGGAATTGGACTCTGGGTGGGATCCTGGGTGGAGGGTACATTGCTTATCAGTTTCTAGGACTACAAAGACATGTTTACTTAGGATCCCTATTTGAAAGAGGCTTTTAATCTAGTTGCGGGTAGACACACCAAAAAATGGCAACAGAATGTTTAGTAAGGTTCTAAACACACAGTAGGCACCTAAAAATATTCACTGAATGAATGAACACATACTAATATTACACCTTGGGTGCTAATTGAGTAACACAGCTGTGCCGCAGAGGTTCAGAAGAATGACTGCTCAAGAAGTTCTAGTGCAATGACTCATCAAATTTCATGAGGTCCTGTGACAATGCAGATACCCAGGCCACAACCTCCAAAACTTGGATTCAGTGTTTTCATGGACTGCAGATTTAACAAGAATTTCAGTACAACCTCCATTAGTGTTAGGGAAGGTAGCTGCCGGGTGTGGTTAGGGTAAACAGGTATTGGTTCCCCATTCCCAAAATCATTTAATGAATCATTAAATTAAAGACCTACGAGTTTACCTTCTGATATTTGTAAAGTGATTGCTAAGATCCAAAACATAGTGTTTGGCCAGGTGCAGTGGCTCACGCCTGTAATCCCAGCACTTTGGGAGGCCGAGGTAGGCGGATCACAAGGTTAGGAGTTTGAGACCGGCCTGACCAACATGGTGAAACCCCATCTCTACTAAAAGTATAAAAATTAGCTGGGCATGGTGGTACATGCCTGTAATCCCAGCTACTCAGGAGGCTAAGGCGGGAGAATCGCTTGAACCCGGGAGGTGGAGGTTGCAGTGAGCCGAGATTGCTCCATTGCACTCCAGCCTGGGTGACATAGCAAGACTCTGTCTCAAAAAACAAAACAAAACAAAACAAAAAAGTGTTTAATAGTTCTTTTTTTACAGACCGGTAAAAAAGACATGAGCCACAACACCTGGCCACCTGTTATAGCTTTGGGGAGTTCCTCCAGGTAATCAAAGGAAGCTTCAATTTGGAGAAATCTCCACAGTCATCTGAGGGCTATGTGATCTATTAGTGGTGTACACTTGAAGGTTTTTTTATTATGACTTATAAGGTATAAGTCACTATATTTTGGGGAAAGAGTAAAGATAATGCCTGCCTTCCATACAGTCCTGGGATGCACATGGCAGCTCTGGGGACAAAGTGTTGTTTACAGGGCCGGGCACGGTGGCTCATGCCTGTAATTCCAGCACTTTGGGAAGCCGAGGTGGGAGGATTGCTTGAGGTCAGGAGTTTGAGACCAGCCCGGGCAACATAGTGAGAGTCCATCTCTACCAAAGAAAAAAAAAAATCAGCCGGATGTGGTGGTGCACACCATGGCTATTCAGGTGGCTCAGGGGAGAGGACGCCTTGAGCACAGGAGTTCGAGGCTACAGTGAGCTATGATGGCACCAGTGCACTCCAGCCTGGCTGACAGAGTGAGACCCCATCTCTAAAACAATTTAAAATTAAAATTAAAAAAAAGAAAGTGTTGTTTGCAATTGTTGGGATCCCCTAAATGAGACTTATACCATTGGGTGGGCATAGATTGACAGTAACACCAACGTGACCTCAGGGTGAGCTGTTAAATCAAAAGTTCTAAGGTCACTTTACACAACTGAATCTAGTCCTTATTTATGGAGGAACTGCCTGAGGGCAGTCAGCCCAGTCGCTCCTGTTTGTTCATGTCGCCAGCAGGGTGACATTATCAACCCCATGGAATGACTGAGCAATGGCAATAGGAATGAGGCTGAGGAAGACATCTGGAGGTATTGACAGGTAATTTGTATAGGAGGTGCAGGAGCTGGGGCCATCCCCTGCTGTTTTGGTAAGATTAAGAGGAGTGATGGTGAAACTGTGGTCACAGCCATCTGGCAGGACATGGCTGACCCAGCAGTGAGTTAAATTTAGGGTGCTTCTCCTAAGGTGCAAGTTCAGGAGAATCACACTAAGATGTTTTCCTTCCTGAAGAAAGCTCCGGTGATGATTTCGAAAGCCAATGGTCGTTAAGGTCTCTCTCCCCAGCACTGGCTAAGGTCTAAGGTGTTACTTCCCAGATGCTGGGGTTGTTGTTCTCAAAGTGTGCTTAAGACTAGCACATTTTCATTATTCATTCATTATTCATTATTTCTGTATTCATTATTTCTGTTGGTAATTTTTTTTTTTTTTTTTTCAGGATAGGCTCTCACCTTGTCACCCAGGCTGGAGTGCACTGGCAGGAACACGGCTCACTGCAGCCTCAACCTCCTGGGCTCCAGGGATGCCCCCACCTCAGCCCTCAAGTTGCTGGGACTATCGGTGCCTGCCACTACACAAGGTTAATTTTTATACTTTTTTGTAAACACATTGTTTCACCACGTTGCACAGGCTGATCTTGAACTCCTGAGCTCAAGTGATCAGCCTGCCTCAGCCTCCCAAAGTGCTGGGATTACAGGCACGAGCCATCAAGCCTGGCCTCCTGTTGATAACTTTTTAACCACACTCTCCCCTTTAGTAAATCAGTTGCCCTATGTATCGTTAACTATTTTGAAAGACATATGTTTGTACATTCACGAATTAGGTGTAACAACACATAGGGGACTACAGGGATGCTGCTTATAACCATTAAATATGGTGCATCAGTGTTTTGTGTTGTTTTTCTAGAGACAAGGTCTTACCCTGTCACCCAGGCTGCAGTGCAGCAGTACAATCATAGCTCACTGCAGCCCCCACCTCCTGGGCTCAAGTGATCCTACTGCTTCAGCCTCTGTAATAGCTGAAACTACAGGTGTGCACCACTGTGTCTGGCTAATTTTTTAACTTTTATTAGAGACGAGGTCTTGCTATGTTTCCCAGACTGTTCTCAAAGTGCTGGGCTCAACCTTCCCATTTTGTTCTCCCAAAGTGCTGGGATTACAGCACTTTGTGAACCATCTTGCCCTGCCAGTTTTTTTTTTTTTTCCTTTTCTTTTTTCTAATCAGATTGGTTACTTCCAGTTCTGTCACTTTTAGACTATGTGGTGTAAATAAGATGAAAATCAGATTTAGTCCAGAGGTGACTACTTCTTAGTATAGCACAGTACTAAGAACTGTTCAAAATCTTTTCCACTATGTCATGTAAGCAAAGTAAAAAGTAGTAATAAACGGAACAAAATCCTGAAATGAAGGCGGGAGAGCAGAACTAATTTTTTAAGAAAATATATTCCTATTTCTATGAACATTTGCTGCTCCTAAGATTTCATACCATTTCTAAGGAGGTAATGACAAAAATGATGTTTTCTGCTGGGCATGGTGGCTCACTCCTGTAATCCCAGCACTTTGGGAGGCTGACGCGGGTGGATCACTAGGTCAGGAGATTGAGACCATCCTGGCTAACATGGTGAAACCCCATCTCTACTAAAAATACAAAAAATTAGCCGGGAGTGGTGGCGGGCACCTGCAGTCCCAGCTTCTCGGGAGGCTGAGGCAGGAGAATGGCGTGAACCCGGGAGGCAGAACTTGCAGTGAACCAAGATCGCGCCACTGCACTCCAGTATGGACGGCAGAGCGAGACTCCGTCTCAAAAAAAAAAAAAAAAAAGGATTTCTATTAGTTCAAGGACCAAGACTGTGAGGGACCAGAGGAAAGGAAGTGACGGTTTTAACTACTCAGACAACACAGTACCTCTTCCCTTCCCCATCCTCTGTCATAAAATGTTTGAAATCTGCTCTTCCATTTGATTGTGAAATCTGTTCAGCTACCCTTACTGAATGCTTACTAGGTGCAATGCATATTCAAGACTCTCTGGTACAAGGCCATCTTGGTAAGGCTGATAAAATACAATGCAAGTGGAATTAGCTAAATGCCAATAAGTGCCACAAGAATTCGGAGTATAAAAGGAGTATGTCCAAGAGACAATAAAATAAACGAATAAATAAGAAAAAGAAAAAGAAAAAAAAAAAAAGGAGGCCAGGCACGGTGGCTCATGCCTGTAATCCCAGCACTTTGGGAGGCCAAGGTGGGTGAATCACTTGAGGCCAGGAGCTTGAAACCAGCCTGGCCAATATGGTGAAACCCCATCTCTACTAAAAATACAAAAAAGAAAGAAAAAAAAAAAGAGAAAGAAAGAAGTGAGAAGAGGCTTCACACCACAGAGGACATGGGTTCATGCTAAAGCATGGCCCAAGGGGCCAGAGACCCTTGGTTTAGAATTCATACCTGCTACTTACTAACTTACTGAGCCCATGGTGCAGGTTGCATAAGTGCATGAACATGAATAGAAATATTCTAGAAGAGGCCAGCCACGGTGGCTCACACAGTAATCCCAGCACCTTGGGAGGTCGAGGTGGGTGGATCACCTGAGGTCAGGAGTTCGAGACCAGCCTGATCAATATGGTGAAACCCTGTCTCTACTAAAAATGCAAAATTAGCCGGGTTTGGTGGCATGTGCCTATAATCTCAGCTACTCGGGAGGCTGAGACAGGAGAATTGCTTGAACCCGGGAGGTGGGGGTTGCAGTGAGCCGAGATCGTGCCACTGCACTCCAGCCTGGGCCACAGAATGAGACTCCATCCCTCCCCCCACAAAAAAGAAAGAAATATTCTAGAAGGATGTACCCAAGTGATTTTTCCTGAATGGTAGAATAATGGGTGATGTTTATATCTTCTTTTGCTTGTCTATACTTTCCGAATTATTAAACAGTTAATAAGTATTAATTGTTATAATAAGAATAAAGAAAACATAGTTTAAAAGCTGGTATTCACCGCTTAAACCAGGCAGGCGGAGGTTGCACTGAGCCAAGATCTTGCCACTGCACTCCAGCCTGGGTAACAGAGCGAGACTCTATTTCCAAAACAAAACAAAACAAAACAAGACAAAACAAAAAAGGCTGGTATTCACTAAATACGTGACATTTATTGCTATGACAATTTCTGTTCCTAGTCTTCTCAGCAAGGGACATGATCTATAGAAACGTGTGACTGTGTCGAGTCAGAAATTCACTATGAGGCTGGCATTCAGGAGCAGATCTCTTAGCTAGTGAGTGAACCTGAGGTGGGAGGCGGGACTCGACTCCAGAGGCAGGGCTCCAAATCGGATGGAGGACTAGCTAGACCAGGGCAGGGGCAAAAGCAGCTTTTAATCAGACACACCTACCAGTGTGCCATGTCAATTTACAGCTGCCATGGGAACAGCCGGGAGTTACCACCTCTTTCCATGGCAATGACCTAATGACCCAAAAGTTACTACCCCTTCCCTAGAAATTTCCTCATAAATCGTTCCTTAATCTGAATGCCATTAAAAGTGGGTATAAATATGACCAAAACTGCCCTACTCTGCTTACTGGGTAGCCTCACTCTACAGGAGCAATCACCAAACTGTAACACTGCCTCCTCAATAAAGCTGTTTTCTTCTACCTCTGGCTTGCCCTTGAATTCTTTCCCGGGAAAAGCCAAGAACCCTCATGGACTAAGCTCCACTTTGGGGCTTGCCTGCCCTGCATCAAACCTAGCTGACATCTCAAAGTGGCAAAGCAACTATAATTTATTATATGATTCAATTTTATTCTCATAACAATAGAGGTAGATATTATTGTCTCACCTTACAGATTAAAAAATTGAGGGTATTATACATTATGCAGTAAGTCATGAATTTGGGAATCTGAGAGTGTTATAAGTCAAGTACCAAGTTTCTCAGCCTCAGCACGGTTGACATTTTGGATTAGATAATTCTGTTTGGGGTCTGTTCTGTACATTTTAGGATGTTTACCATCATCCCCGGCCTTTACCCACTAGGTACTAGTAGCATCCCTACCCCTAGGTTGTGACAACCAAAAATGCCTCCAGACATTGCCAAATGTCCTCAGGTTGAGAATCATGTCCTAGTATATTCTATTCATTAACCTTGACCAATGAACTCCAAAAATTCAAGATATAAACCTCATACCATTTTCAACACTTCACCTTCACAGGGGCTTAGTTCTTAATTAAATCTTTATGTTTGTTGATGATGAAAATGAACATAAATAATGATGTAATAAACATATTTTGCATAAATACTTTTCTATCTTTTGCATTATTTTCATTCTAATGACAGTCAAACAGAACAAACATTTTAAAGGCTTCTCATTTATACTGTTAATCACTGACTAAAGAGTTGTACCAATTTACATTTCTACTATCAGTTTAAGAGTCTATGCCGGGTGCGGTGGCTCAAGCCTGTAATCCCAGCACTTTGGGAGGCTGAGACGGGCGGATCACGAGGTCAGGAGATCAAGACCATCCTGGCTAATACGGTGAAACCCCATCTCTACTAAAAAATACAAAAAAACTAGCCGGGTGAGGTGGCGGGCGCCTGTAGTCCCAGCTACTCGGGAGGCTGAGGCAGGAGAATGGCGTAAACCCGGGAGGCGGAGCTTGCAGTGAGCTGAGATCCGGCCACTGCACTCCAGCCTGGGCGACAGAGCAAGACTCTGTCTCAAAAAAAAAAAAAAAAAAAAAAAGAGTCTATCTTACCACACCCTCACCAGCATCGATTATTATGTGTATATTTCTATCTTTGCTAATATGAATTCTTATTTCTATTTTAATATTTATGTTTATACAAATTTGTGTTGTTCTTATTTATATTTTTGAGCACTAATCAGAGTGAATATTTCCCATATGTTATAGCCAGTGGCACTTCTTTTTTTCTCAACTGTTTTGTGCTTTTTGCTCATTTGGCTTTCGGGTGGTTTTGGATTTTTTTTTTTTTTTTTTTTTTTTTTTTGAGAAGGAGTCTCGCTCTGTCACCCAGGCTGGAGTGCAGTGGCCAGATCTCAGCTCACTGCAAACTCTGCCTCCCGGGTTTACGCCATTCTCCTGCCTCAGCCTCCCGAGTAGCTGGGACTACAGGCGCCCGCCACCTCGCCCGGCTAGTTTTTTTGTATTTTTTTAGTAGAGACGGGGTTTCACCGTGTTAGCCAGGATGGTCTCGATCTCCTGACCTCGTGATCCACCCGCCTCGGCCTCCCAAAGTGCTGGGATTACAGGCTTGAGCCACCGCGCCCGGCCCAGTATTGTTCTTTTTTTTAGAGACAGAGTCTCGTTCTGTCACCCAGGCTGGAGTGCAGTGTCGCCATCTTGGCTCATTGCAACCTCTGCCTCCCAGCTTCAAGCGCTTCTCATCCCTCAGCCTCCTGAGTAGCTGGGATTACAGGCATACACCACCACACCTGGATAATTTTGTATTTTTTAGTAGAGACAAGGTTTTGTCATGTTGGCCTGGCTGGTCTTAAACTCCTGGCCTCAAGTGATCCATCTACCTTGGCCTCCCAAAGTGTTGGGATTACAGACATGAGCCACCATGCTCGGCCCTTAGTATTATTTTTATCAATTTGTTCAAGTTCTCTGTATATTGTAACCTGGATAGCATATATTTCTACAAAAAAATATTTTGCACAAAGGCATTAGAGCTTAGACTTTATTAAAGCTCTGGGAAGATGGCAAAGGATTTAAATCACAGCAACTGAAGGAAGTTCAAATTGAGTTCTAAACACTCCTCTTTTTGTAAGTCCTTTGTCATTTGTCTTTCTCTTTTCTCTTTCTTTCCTTCTCTTCCCTATGCCTCCCTCCCATCTCTTCATTCCCCAATTTCTGTTGCTTTTCAGTGGAAACTAGCTTAGTTATTTCTTTCGTCTTTGCCTCCATTTACCGATACTCTCAGTTTGTCTTCCACCCTAGTGGAAGATACTAGTTTATCAAGGTATTTTCTTAAACGAGGACACTTAGTTTCCTAAGGGAAACGCCAGGAACAACTTTCAAGATATCTTGATTATTATACCAGACTGAAAAAGAGTTCTGAATCCTGTTGCCCTATTTGTTTCAAATACTTTCTCCACTTTGTTTAACTAATGGGTAATAGGCTTAATACCTGGGTGATGAAATAATCTGTACAACAAACCTCCATGACACAAGTTTAGCTATGTAACAAACCTGCACATGTACCCCTGATACTTTCTCCACTTTGTTTAACTAATGGGTACTAGGCTTAATACCTGGGTGATTAAATAATCTGCACAATAAACCTTCGTGACACAAGTTTACCTATGTAACAAACCTGCACATGTACCCCTGAACTTAAAAGTTAAAAAATATTTTAAAAATTAAAAAAAGAAAACAGTAATCAAAAAACAAAATAATTTATTGCTAGTATGATTCCATCCTGCACAGCTTTTCTCTGGAGTGTGGTCGTTTACCTCTGTCTGGCTTCTCTCCTACCTAAGTGCTTGCCGCCACCCATGGAAGATTTGATGGACATGGACATCAGCCTCCTGAGGCTCCAGAACTATCTTTTTTGGTTGTGAACTAGAGGTCAACAAAGATTATCACTTTAAGGTGGATAATGATGAAAATGAACACAAGTTATCTTTAAGAATGGTCAGTTTAGGGGCTGGTAGAAAGGATGGATTGTATATGGTCGAAGCAGAAGTAACGAACTATGAAGGCAGTCCAATTAAAGTAATACTAGCAACTTTAAAAATTATGTACAGTCAATGATTTATCTTGGGGACCTTGAAACAACATCGCCTGTGGCCTTAACACTCAGTGTGTTTCAGGGCCTGGGCATATGAGTACACAGCACTTAATAGGTATGAAGGAAGACGCAAAGCAGGAGATGAAGAGGAGGGAGATGTGAGACTCTTTAGTATATCTGGAAAGTGATCTGCCCCTGGAAGTGGGTGCATTTCCACAAGAAAAAAATAAAACTTCTTGCTGATGAAAATCACGATGATGATGATGAAAAGGAAGAAGATTTTGATAAGGGGAAAGATGAAAAAGCTCTAGTGATCTATACAAGATACTCCATCCAAAAAATGCACAAAAATCAAACCAAAATAAAAAAGACTCAGAACTATCAAGATTAAGACCAAAAGGTCAAGAATCCTTCAAAAACAGGGGGAAAAAACCTCTTAAAACACCAAAAGGACCTAGTTTTGTGGAAGACATTAAAAGCAAAAATGCAAGCAAGTATAGAAAAAGTTGTTCTCTTCCCAAAGCTAAGTACATCAATTACGTGAATAATTCCTCCTGGATGACTGACTAGGAGGCTATTCACGATCTCTGGAAGTGGAAGAAGTCTCTTTAAGAAAATAGTTTGGCCGGGCGCGGTGGCTCAAGCCTGTAATCCCAGCACTTTGGGAGGCCGAGACGGGCGGATCACAAGGTCAGGAGATCGAGACCATCCTGGCTAACACGGTGAAACCCCGTCTCTACTAAAAAAATACAAAAAACTAGCCGGGCGTGGTGGCTGGCGCCTGTAGTCCC
>NW_016820098.1:283162-292122 GCF_001698545.2 Rhinopithecus bieti | reverse complement strand
CCTTTTTTTTTTTTTTGAGACAGAGTCATGCTCTGTCACTCAGGCTGGAGGGCAGTGGCACTATCTTGGGCTCACTGCAGCCTCTGGCTCCCAGGCTCAAGCGATTCTCCTGCCTCAGCCTCCCAAGTAGCTGGGATTACAGGCATGTGCCACCACACTCAGGTAATTTTTGTATTTTTAGTAGAGATGGGGTTTCACCATGTTGGTTAGGCAGGTATCAAACTCTTGGCCTCAAGTGATCTGCCCACCTCAGCCTCCCAAAGTGCTGGGATTACAAGTGTGAGCCACCATGCCTGGATCTTTGCTTGGTTTTCAGTATACATGTATGTATGGAATAAAAAATAAATTTTTTCCCTTGAAAAAGTTGTAAGAAAAAAATAAATCTTGTATGCATCTTAGGAGTGCTTAAACTTAGATATTTCCAGATGAGTAGTGTTTAGATAGGTGGAAATGGAGGAAAAGGTGTGGCATGCCCATGGATATCTAGTATGCTTATATGCATAGTACAGTATTAAAAAAGTGAGTTGCTTCTCTGTAAAAACATATTACTTTACTATTAGAAACCACTGGAGAGCAACCATGCCCTGCTTATATTAAACATCTTTGCTAGATTCTTATTTGACTTTTTGAGATGGGGTCTTGCTTTGTTGCCCAGGCTGGAGCACATGGCGCAATTGTAGCTCACTGCAGCCTCAGACTCCCGGGCTCAAGGGGTCCTCCCATCTCAACCTCCCGAGTAGCTGGGACTATAGGCATGCACCACCATGCCCAGCTATGCTTGCTAAATTTTTAAGTGAGATACATTAAACTTCATAAAAATTAGAGCTAACATTTATTGAGCACTCTGTTATACTGCCTCCCAAGTATAACATGGTAATTAAAACACTGGAGCCCAGGCATGATGGCTCACCCCTGTAATCCCAGCACTTTGGGAGGCCCAAGTGGGCAGATTACTCGATCTCAGGACTTGGAGACCAGCTTGGCCAACATGGGAAAAACCCGTCTCTACTAAAAATACAAAAATTAGTTGGGTGTGGTGGTGCACGCCTGTAGTCCTAGCTATTCAGGAGGGCGAGGCACAAGAATCACTTGAACCTGGGAGGTGGACGTTGCAGTAAGCTGAGATTGCACCACTGCTCTCCAACCCGGGCGACAAAGCAAGACTCCATCTCAAAAAAACCCGGAAACTAAAAAAAACCCAAAAACATTGGAAAGTGCTGCGAGGTATAGTTCAGTTTAGAAACTAAGAATCCAAGACAAATCCCAGCACTTTGGGAGGCTGAGGCGGGTGGATCACGAGGTCAGGAGATCGAGACCATCCAGGCTAACACGGTGAAACCCCATCTCTACTAAAAATACAAAAAAAAAATTAGCCAGGCGTGGTGGCGGGCACCTGTAGTCCCAGGTACTCGGGAGGCAGGAGAGTGGCGTGAACATGGGAGGTGGAGCTTGCAGTGAGTCGAGATGGTGCCACTGCACTCCAGCCTGGGCAAGAGTGAGACTCCGTCTCAAACAAAAAAAAAAAAAAAAACAAAACAAAAATCCAAGACAAAAAGTCTGCTTCAGGACCACACACAAGCACGAAGAAATCAAGATAGTTCAAGCATATACCTAACAACAACAACAAAAAATTGCCTTTAGGCTCATTTTGTGATGGCAGATAAAAGCCTCTGGAATTCTGACAAGTTTGTGAAGCCATCTTACAGAACTGGTTATTGTAATTGGGTGAACTTCATCCAAAACTGGTGAAAGCATCAGGTTGGGGATAGTCTGGTGGTTGTTACTTTCTGTGCGACCTAATACTGAGGCTCTAAGAAATTCTGTGGTGAATTTCTGTAGGGGGACACAGCAGAAAAGGTATAAGATAGGTCAGAAAACCTGGGTCCTATAATATATAATAATAATGACGACCCTTTACTGGTTGTTTCCTATGTACCAGGCACTGTGCTAACCGCATGCTTCATTTAATCCTCACAATACCTCTGTAAGGTATTTATTATTACCACCGCTTTGCAGGTGAATAGGCTGAAGTTCAGAGGTGTACGGTCACACAACTAGTAAGTAGGAGAGCCTGGATTCAACACCTAGTGTCTATTCCCTTGTGCTAAACAACACCGTGCCCTCTGATTCTTCACTTTCCTCATCTGTAGATCTAAAAGGATTAAATTAGAAAATCTCAAAATTTCTACTGCTTCTAAAACTCTGTGTTCTAAATTACATTACTATCTTCCAAAGCTAATGAAATATGCAGGGTTCCGAGGAGCTTGATACCTATTTTTCTCCAAAGGACATGATTTCCCCTGTCTACGCCTCTGTCCTAAAACCTCCTTTGGTTTCCCACTATCTAACGTGGTTTCAACTATTTATGAGGAGCTTTCGTGGCAAGGAGTGATTCTTCCCAGTAGGCAATCCTAAGAATGAGCGCAGTGCTTGGCGCACAATAAATGCTCCATAGACCATTTATGAAATTAGGTCTAAGTGGACTTCAAGGAAAATGTGAATCTGCTGAAATGAACTACTAGCCAGGATATTAGGAAGAAAACCAGGCTGACGAAGAAAACCAGGCTGACGAATAAAACCGCAAATGGAGAAGCCCTTTTTGGGGGCTGGAGACAATTTCTGACCCGCAGAAACCTGAAGTGGAGTGCCGTTAGGCATGGTGGCGGTGACATTTAGAGGTGGCGGACAAAACGCCGCCTGCGACACTAGAAGAAGCGGAAAACCCCACCCATCCTGGAACAACCGCAACCAGCCCCGACGCTGGGGTCCCCTTGCCGCCCTGTAGCCTCTTAGTCCCGCCTCTCTCCCAAGGCCCGGCAGTGGCAGCGGCTGCGGCTGCGGCTGCGCAATGGCGCGCGCGTAGGCGGAGCGGCGCGGGCCGCGGTCAGCTGACTGCTGGGCTGGCACGTGACTTGTTCTGTGGGCGCTGGGGTAGAGGAACCCTTGAGGCCGGAGCTTAGGTCGGGAGGGGATGGATCGCTGAGCCGATAGCGTCCGCCAGGCCGCCCGCCTCCGTACCTGTTACTGCTGTCACTTCCTCGTTTGACACCTTCCTGGGTCAGTGAGCGATGGCTCTCCCCGGATGGGGAGTCCTGGTCAGGCCGAAGCTTGCGCTGCGGTCGCCGTCTGGGAAGGACGGGGGTGGGTGCGGGGGCAGAGACCGTGGCGTTGGGGCTGGAGCTGGCTGGGTGGCTGTGTCTGCCTTCTCGGCGCCAATTCACCGTCTGGGGCCTAGGTTCCGTCTCTAAGGAAGAGAAGGAGGGAAAAAGAGAAAGCTCTCGTGGGTAGTTAATGACAGGCGGAAAGGAGAGATACAGCGATCTGGCACCTTTCTTCTTGGGTAGGAATGCACGCCGCCTGATTGAGGGGGATGAAGTGACAGAGAGGTCCAGGTGAGGCTATGGAGTGGTGTGTGTGAGGTCACAGCTAGCTCAAGTGCCTTCACTGGGTGTGTGTGGGTGGGGGGTGCGCGGGTGTCGGGGGCTCGAGGGTGGTGGGATGACAGTTTAAAGGCCTAGTAGCCCCTCACTGCAGGCAGGGAGCCCTCACAGAGTACACAAGGTCCCTCTAGGAATGGGAAAGAAGAGGAATCCAGAGAACCCCACTATTTTTTAGTAGAATGTGGGAGGGCAGGCAAAAAAAACAAAACCCTAGAAGATAACTTGGTGAGAGTCACGTAAGGCATATTGAATCACTTGAGAAACAGGAGTATGGGGGAAGCTAGTACTCTTTTCAGAGGAAAGTTCTGGTATGTTAGGGAAAAATCACGTGCTTCAGTGAGAGCCCAATACTTAGCACCTCTCTGGGAATGGAGCGGTGGGATGTAAACCGTCTATCCTTAGGAGTTCGCACTAATGTTAGAGAGAAAAGTCACACACAGGACACGTTAAAATACGATGCAGTTTATATATAATTACCAAAAAGAGAATGCGAAGTGCTTAGAAAGTGTGGAGCAACGACAAGTGCTTACAAAGTGTGGAGCAACGACACGTGTAAACTGGCACTATGGGAAAATATTCTGGAGGAAAGAAAACTTGAGCCTTGGCAAGCCCTTAGGATTTGAACAGGTTGAGAGAAATGGGAGTAATTTTACAGGCGGGGAAAGCTACAGTATTTGAAAGCCTGAAGATGGGGATAGGGAATGCTTCTTGGGGAGTCAGAAGTCTAGCTTTTATAGTGGATTGCACTGTGGAGAAGTGGGAAAGAAAGTTGGGAGTCAGGTAACGAGGACTTTTGAATGGTAGTCATTTACTTATTCATGCAAATAATGTGTATTGAATACATGCTATATGCAGGTACGGTGCTGATGGTAGGGTTTAGAAAATTGTCTTTATAGAGCTTACAGGCAAGCATAGGGGATGGATTTTAAAAATCAAGCAAGCGTGAAATGTGCTTTGAAGGAATGACAGTGGTATGAAAGAGTGTACTAGGGGCATGTGTATTATGGAAGATTTTAAAAAAGGCATTGCTAAGAATATGACTTTTTAAAAATTAAAACAGTTTTATTTATTTTCTTCATACCCTCTCCCTCTGAGACTTTTGACCTGAGATCTGAAGAGACTGAAAAAGGAATGTGAAGGTGTGAATGAAAAGAACATTCCAGGCCTGGCAGGGTGGCTCATGACTGTAATCCCAACATTTTGGGAGGCTGAGGTGGGAGGATTGCTTGAGGCCAGGAGTTCAGGACCAGTCTCGGCAACATAGTGAGACTTCCGTCTCTACAAAAAATAAGAAAATTACTAGCTGAGAGTGGTGTGTGCCTGTAGTCCTAGCTGCTCAGAAGGCTGAGGCAAGAGGATCATTTGAGCTCAGTAGTTCGAGGCTGCAGTGAGCTATGATCATGCCACTGCACTCCCTCCTGGGAAACAGAGCTAGACCCTGTCTGTGAAAAATGAGAAAGGAACATTTCAGGCTGAAGCAACAGCGTATGTCAAGGCCCTGAAATGTGAAGAGGAAAAAAGCTTTTCAGCGTTTTTGAAAGGCTAGTGTGGCTGACACGGGGAGGGAGAGAGGCAGGTGGAGAAAGCTGGGGTCAGGCCAAGCAGAGCTTTTATTCTAAAAACAGAGGGAAGCCAGTGAAGATTACAGGCAGTGGATTGAGACAGGTTGTGGCTTTTTTTTGGGAATAATGGAGGGTGGCAAAAGTGAATGAGGGGAGACCCGCTCAGGGAAACATTGTTGTAATCCACTGCAGGATACCTTCTCTCTCCACTGAGGACTTATGGAGAACGTTTAACTGTACTCACTTTTCGAGGGTTCAGGAGTTGGGGAAGGGAAAGAATGATTAGATTCTATCTGCACCCTTCACAGGGTAGTTGTAACTACCCTCGAGGCAGTCCTGAAGTACATATCGGAGGCTCTTTTGCAAAAATTTGTTTTGGCTTTTCAAATTTATCGTTTTGTAAGGTCATCTATTTCAGAATATCTTTTATTGAAATATAGTTAGTTACAGGGAGGGATCACTTTCATGTCTATTTTGTTCTCACAGTTCTTTGAAAGACAGTAAATGAAAATGCTATTCTTTATATAGATGGGAACCTGGAACTAGAAACAGGTAAAGTGATTTGGCTGAGTCTGGAGTAACTGCCACAGTTTCTGACTGCTGATGTATTCCTGCTGATTACCTACGCAGTACTAACTACAGTCACATCTAGAGAAAAGGGCGTTTTTTTTGAAGTGCACAGTAGTCTTTGATTCAGCATTTTTTTTTTTTTGGCGAACTTCTCCCTGAAGATTCAGCACTGTTGATGAACTTTTTCTAGTAGAACAGCTTCAAAGAAATTGGCAGTGGTGGGCTGTGTCTTATCTGTAATCTTGGGTAGAGCTGTTCAATTTACAGTTCATCTGGAGGAGACAATGAACAACAAGGTGAACTGAAAGTGCTCAGGTTGTCAATCACAGCTCTTTGGCAACAAGTGAGTCTCAAATTATGCTGAAGAGTGAGTCTCAGGGTTCCGTCTCAGAAGTCCTGGATCTTTTTCTCTTTTGGTATACCTTGCAGGGACTAGATAAAATCTAAAGGAACAGTACTCAGGATCTAACTGAATGTTGAGAACTAGATAGTGTAATTCAGCTTTTAAAACTTGGCACAAAATACTCATTTTTATTTTTTTGGTATATTGGTCTTAGAAGCCTCATGTACATTAGTTTTGCAACCTAAAAGAAACTTTAGGGCTTCAAAAATCTGATTTTGTGATTATTTCCACAACTCATGAGATAATACCATTGGCCAACTGGAATGCCAAAGTAAACCTTTGTCAAAGGTCTCCATGTAGTTTACCCATCCCTAAGCAGTAAGTCTTCTTTTGAACTTGATTCTGCTTAGGAGTACTACAGTTTTGACTGAGTACCTCCTACTTACAATTTTGCTCTTGTACATATTTGAATCTGTCTACAGGTTACATCTTTTTCACTCTTTGGATGTGGAATTATATATCATTTTATTTATAAATTAATTCATGTTAGATTTCCATTTTTCATCAATTTTTTAAGACAGACATAGTATAAACATTAGCATAGTGCCCTTGGGAAGCTTAGGCAATGAACCAAGGCAATCTAAAATTTCCTATTGACATGAGTGATTCTTGGAACTAGAAATTTCAAACTATGTTCTTGATGCTGAAACAGAATTTTTTTCCAGCGGTACATCTACTTCTAACATTATACCATGTGCAAATGTGCTATGCATTTATTGAGTTAAAAAAATGAGCCAGGTAGGCAGTGGAGGAGAGGTGCTTTGGTTACTATGCATTTATTGAGTTAAAAAATAAGCCAGGTAGGCAGTGGAGGAGAAGTGCTTTGGTTACATCAGGGGATGAAAGTATTAACTGTATATCTAAAATGTGGGGGATATGTGTGTGTCTGTGTGAGTATGTGTGTGTATTTGAAAATGCTAGGTAAGTGGTGTTTTATAGAAAGGGATCAATGTATCTTCTAAGGTATTTTAAGCAGACTATTAATGAATAGGAAGTTATAAATTAAGGCATGTTAACAGGTGGTTTAACTTTACCATGAAAGGTTTTCCTTTTGAATCAGCCCATAGTTTAGTGTTTCTGTGTAGGTGCTATTGGCAGTTTGGAGGTCTGTTTCGCCCCTCCCACTAAATGCTGATTAGCGATCTCCACACTGGGACAACCCAAAATGCTCCCATACATTTCCAAACTCCTCCTGGAGGAGAGAGGCACCATTTGGTTGCAAAACATGCATGTGGTGTCATTGTTTATTTGTTGGACAACTATTAAGATGTTGAGGATACAGAGGTTAAAAGTAATATTTTAATAAACTGCATATAATGGAATTCAAGTAATTTAAAATCCAGTTTTTGATGTGTGTGTGTGTTTTTTTTTTTTTGAGGCGGAGTCTCGCTCTGTCGCCCGGACTGGAGTGCAGTGGCCGGATCTCAGCTTACTGCAAGCTCCGCCTCCCGGGTTTACGCCATTCTCCTGCCTCAGCCTCCCGAGTAGCTGGGACTACAGGCGCCCGCCACCTCGCCCAGCTAGTTTTGTATTTTAGTAGAGACGGGGTTTCACCGTGTTAGCCAGGATGGTCTCGATCTCCTGACCTCGTGATCCGCCCATCTCGGCCTCCCAAAGTGCTGGGATTACAGGCTTGAGCCACCGCGCCCGGCCTTGATGTTTTAATGTAACTCCTTTAGTATAAAATTACTGAAACTATATCCTAATATTTATTTGAGGCATTTGTCTTTCGTAAAACTGCATGAATAACTCAAATAGAGTCCCCTCAATCTCAATAAAATGTAGTCACTAACTGACTTTGGGTAACTAATTTCACCAGCTGTTCCCTCGTTTGCAGGTAGGGGTGGTGATAACATCTCTTTTGAAGGAATTAAGTACAAAATTGCTTTAGTAGATGGAAGTGCTTATCACTGGGCACAACACATGGTACATATTCAGTGATTGTTGTTACCTGTAAACAGAGTCTCAGCCTTACTTAGAGTCATGAATTGGAGAAAACTAACTTATCTTAAAGTCTTTAAGTTGGTGAATTTCATGCCAAAATACATTGTATTAGGGATATCAGCACCTTCTAGCAGAATGTGGTACCGTACTCCAGTCACTATTATAAATTACCGGCCCTGAAGAAAAGGGAAGTCATGTTTTGCAAGCCATGAGTGTAGATTCAGGGAATCCCCTGGCATGGAAGGAATTATTTGCCCTCTGGGTCACTGCTGAGTTGCCTGTGCAGAGGAGGAGTCTCTAGAAGCTGAGAAGGTTTTGGTGATTACTTGCAGTAATGGGTGTACGACAGGGCCCTCCTGGCCACATCTGCCAATTCAGCAGCTTTACCAGAAGTTACTAGAAATTTTTCCAGCATTGTATTGTGTATGTGTTACATCTGCAACCCCACTCCACGATGTCACAATGTGTTTCCAGTTTTTATGACAGGCATCTGTGTGAAAGTAAGGCTTTGCTTTTACAGATTGCTTTCTAGGCAAATGTGGAATAAAATAAATTGTGGTTGTTGATAAAATGTATCTAATAAAGATTAAATTGTCTTTCATATTTAAGTATACTTATGGCAATAAATTATGGTAGACTTAACAGGATTATAGAGCATTTATAAGTATTGTTTTCATTGAAAATAAAGGATGGAATATTTAAGATTTATTTAAGAACGGCAGGGCCGGGCATGGTGGCTCACGCCTGTAATCCCAGTGCTTTGGGGGGCAAAGGCGGACAGATCCCTTGAGGTCAGGAGTTCAAGAGCAGCCTGGCCAACATGGTGAAACTCCATCTCTACTGAAAATACAAAAAATAGTTGGGCATAGTGGCTCGTGCCTGTAATGCCAGCTACTCCGGAAGCTGAGGCGGGAGAATTGCTTAAACCCAGGAGGCAGAATTTGCAGTGAGCCGAGATTGCGCCAATGGCATTCTAACCTGGGCAACAGAGTGAGACTCTGTCTCAAAAAAAAAAAAAAAAAAAAAAAAAACCCCAAATAT
>NW_016820098.1:252516-283096 GCF_001698545.2 Rhinopithecus bieti | reverse complement strand
GAAGTATTTCTTGAAAGGTAAAAATCTCCCTTTTAGTTACTGAAAATGTTTAAACAAATTGTATTATGTGCAAGCCCCTTCCACAATCCCAGTTAAGATGCTTCTGTTTTGAAGGATAGAATTTTTACGTTCAAAGAGGAAATAGTTATTTTTACTTTTTATTTGTATGGTGTTAGTGATTTCTAGGGTAGGATGTGGCAACTTTTTTTTTTTTTTTTTTTTTTTTTTTGAGGCGGAGTCTCGCTCTGTCGCCCGGACTGGAGTGCAGTGGCCAGATCTCAGCTCACTGCAAGCTCCGCCTCCCGGGTTCACGCCATTCTCCTGCCTCAGCCTCCCGAGTAGCTGGGACTACAGGCGCCCGCCACCTCGCCCGGCTAGTTTTGTATTTTAGTAGAGATGGGGTTTCACCGTGTTAGCCAGGATGGTCTCGATCTCCTGACCTCGTGATCCGCCCGTCTCGGCCTCCCAAAGTGCTGGGATTACAGGCTTGAGCCACCGCGCCTGGCCTGGATGTGGCAACTTTTTACCTGAGTGGATTGTGGTAAATGTTTCCCATAGATCAGTTCTGTTAAAAGTTGATGTGCATATTTAGAAGGCTAAATGATACTTCACTGATAGCTGAGGTATGCCTTCTTGTGCTTCTTAAAATAAGCTGCTTTAGTAAACTTGGTATTTTCAGGTATTGAAGAGGAAGTTGTTTTGCATGGAGACTACCTTCTAGGCTTAATTTATTGTGAAATTTAATTTACCATGAAAGATGATTGCATTTCAGAGACCACGGTTTGGTTTTCTTGAAAGCATTAAAATCAGTTAAGTGTCGGAGCGCTTAGTGGAGTGCGGTACCATTTTCTGCGGTTGCCCCTATCTTGGGTCAATCCCATACCTTCCATTCACAGAAGCAGTGCCAGCAGCTGTCCTGTTCAGGCTTATAACCCCCCCACGCACACACACCTTTTGTGTTGTAATCGTTGTTGTTTTGTTGTCTTTGTATGCAAATCAATTGTGGTAGGAAAATAATCCATAGCCTTCAAACTCTCAGAAGTGGGAGATAAAATAAATGAAATTAATAGTCTAAGAGCTTTGGATCCAGGTTTTTTTGTTTTTTGTTTTTTGTTTTTTCCCTTTCCCCTTTCCTCACACATTTTCCCTTCCATGTTGAAAATAATTGTTACTTTTTTTTTTTAAGCAGCACACTTATTGCAGTCAGACAAAATAGAAGTGCCTACAGAATTGACTAGAGTTTCCCTTTTACCTGCCTGTATCTTCAGTGTTTTTTTCTGTCTTGACATCTGTATGAAGTCTTCCTCCCACCCTCCCTGCACACACACAGACCTGCCTACTCATAAGACCTGCCACTCTCTCCCACCACCAGTTGTAAGCTCCATGAGGACAGGTTCTACATTTTATTTGTTTTGTTTCTCAGAGCCTGCTAGAGTTTTGGGAACTTAAGCACCCAAAATATTTTGTGAGATGAATAAGAGCTTAAATTGAGAACAGTTACAGTCAGATGAGATGTGTGACAAAATATAATATAGATGTCTGCCTAATGCTGTTAATGACATGAGTGTAAGTAGACATGTGGGAGAAGTAGTGGAATTATAGTAACAGGTTTCGTGCATGGATGGACTTAGTTGGGAAAATCATTTTGTTAAGGGAGGCTTGGGTTGGCTTAAACTGGAAGAGAGAAGTTTGTTTTGTGCGAAACGAGCAAAGGCAGAGTAGGAAAGAGAAAGGAGACCTGGGATCAAGATGGATAAAGACAACTTAGGAGGAATGCGAGGATAAGGCAGAAAAACTCAGACAGGGACACTAGTAGTGATGACAGTGAAGATTGGCAGATTTGAGTTTTGTTTCCAAGAAAGAAGCAGGAGTAGGGGTGTATGTTTTTGTGAGTTGTTCAGCCTTCTGTCCATAGCCTTCAAGAGTATTGCCATTTCTTGTAAAAGTAAATATACTGTATAATCATAGAAATGCCTGTTTTGTTACAATGGTTCTGAAATTTGGGTGAATTACCTGAGGGACTTAAAATAGAAGAAGAGAATCCTGGGCCTCACCTAGTATAGGTTCAGGTAATGAGTATAGGAGCAGAAGAGGATCCTGGATATTGTAATCCAGTCCTTTCATTTTACAAGTGAAGACTTTTATGCAGACAATTATATGCAGAACTGGGATTAGATTTTGAGTCTTCATATCCTCAGCGCAGTGCTCTGGCGATTGCATTGTGCTTCCTGAAATTGACATTTGGGTTTCCTTTGGCTATGATTCCCAACTTTGACCATTTACCAACTTTGATCTCATCTTCAGACGTAGCTGCAATTAACCACATTTGCCCTTCTCTTTTGTATGAACTCCAGGACTGTTCGTTATAATGCCATTTAATGGTCTCTAAACTTTTCAGTGTTTTCAATTATGAGGATACTGCCCTAATAAAGAAGTGGTGGGGCATTTTTGTGTGTGTGTTTACATGTAATAATTTATTATTAAAGAATTAGGAAAAAGAAATATACAGAAAGGATGAAAACAAATGTTCATAATCACTCCCAAGAGGTAATTGTTAACAGTTTTTTTTTTTTATAATTTAATGTTTATACCTATGCATATCCTTATTTCGTTTCTTAAGATGGGCATAGCTAGGTCAAAGGATATGCACATTTTGTGTGTTTTGATAAATATTTCCAAATTGTGTTCCAGAAATTGTCCATCTTTTGTTTCTTTTTTAGACAGAGTCTCTCTCTGTCACCCAGGCTGGAGTGCAGAGGTGTGATCATGGCTCACTGCAACCTCCGCCTCCTGTGTTCAAGTGATTCTCCTGCCTCAGTCTCCCAAGTAGCTGAGATTACAGACGTGTGCCACCACATCTGGCTAGTGTTTGTATTTAGTAGAGATGGAGGATTTCACCCCTGTTGCACAGGTTGGTCTTGAATTCCTGTCCTCAGGTGATCCACCCACCTCAGCCTCCCAAAGTGTTGGGATTACAGGCGTGAGCCACTGAGCCCAGCCCATCTGTTGTTTCTCATCTGCAGAATTTTCTTGGGCTCTCGTGTAATATACAATTATTTTAGATTATTTTAGAAGTAGATGATGCAGTGTATTTAAGATATATCTTAGGTATTTTATTAATGATGACAAGTTGTTATAGCTGTATTAATGCTTTATTTTATTTTATTTTTTAAAAAAATTTTTCGAGATGGAGTCTTGCTTTATCAACCAGGCTGGAGTGCAGTGGCACAATCTCGGCTCACTGCCACCTCTGCCTCCCGGGTTCAAGTGATTCTCCCACCTCAGCCTCCTGAGTAACTGGGACTACGGGTATGCACCACCATGCCCAGCTAATTTTTGTATTTTTACTAGAGACAGGATTTTACTATGTTGGCCATAGCTGGTCTCGAACTCCTGAGCTCAAGTGATCCGCCTATCTTGGCCTCCCAGAGTGCTGGGATTAAAAGTGTGAGCCACTGCACCTGGCCTATTAATGCTTTTAAATAAATTTATATTTTACCCATCAAGATAACACGCCTTACATTTGCAGATTAATGGCACATAAGTGAATGTTGGAGACATTTATTCAAGCTGCAGCTGTTTTCTTTTAAACAAAATGAACATTTTCCTTGTTAGTACAAAAGCAATACATGTTCATTGTGTTCCATTTTTCACAAACACAGTAGTACACCAGTCTTTTAGCCTAGATTTGGTAAATTTTTGCCTTTTATTGTTGCCAATCTTGTTTTCTGTTAAATGTTAAGACATGGGGCTGAGAGAGGCTGGGAGGTTGTGGCTGAATCCCTGCATAGAAACAAACAGAACAATTAGCAAAACCGAACACTTGTGAATAATACATACAACAAAACTAGATGAGACTTCAGTTTTTGTCTGCAATTGGAGTAACTGGTACCATATTTGCTTTCCCACCATAAACAATTACAAATCTGGACAAGATATATTAAAAAACTGCTTCCAGACATCGGACAATAGGCAGTATGGGAGCTGAGAAAAAGGAAATGAGTAATTCCTCCTGCTTTTTCCTGTAGATACTCTCTGCACCATGTTTTAGGAAGCGGACACCCATGCAGAGCGTCTTGGTCTTGCTGAGTCGAGGAGACTGGACTTGGGGAAGGTTTATCTGGCTGGAATTCGCAGGTGGGATTGACAAAGAGAGGGAGCTAGGAAGAGAAATAAACACCAGAAACTTATAGGGGGATCTCTGCAGGAGCTCTAACAAAGAATGACCAGAGAGCTTTAAAGAATTGACAGAGCTTATGGTGCTGGGAGGCGTTTGAATTCTGACCACATATGGGGGAGAGACCTTATTGAATACCTGGGACATTCAATAGAATCCCCAAAAGGTCAGACCTCAGTGTTAGAGACTAAGTTAGCCCTAGAGTAAGGCCTTAGATCTGTCCTAGCAATGTTTGAAAACAAGCCTTGGGTGGATCAAGCTGATCCTCCACTAACTTACCTGCCCACCAGAGCAAAGTACAACACTCTTGAAAGGAGGACAGCAAAGTCCAGTGATAAACAGTGCAACATTTTTACAAATATGCTCAGTGTTTTGACAGAAAACATGAACATAATGAGGAAAGAAATGGAAGATATTTTAAAAATGGAACTTAAAGCAGAAAAATACGTAAGAAGTGAAATATTCACTGGTGAGAAGAATAACAGATTAGATACTCCAAAGAAAAGGTCAGCAAACTAGAAGATACAGCAAGAGACTGTGTTAGTCGTATTTGTTGCCATAAAGGAATCTGTGAGACTGGATAATTTACAAAGAGGTTTCTTTGGCTCACAGTTCTCTAGGCTGTGCAAACATGGCATCCAGATCTCAGCTTCTGTCGAGGCTTCAGGAAGCTCTTGAGTCATGGCAGAGGGGAAGGGGAGCAGGAGTGTCACTTGGCGAGAGAAGGAGCAAGAGTTAGGGAGAAGGTAACAGTCAGATCTCATGACAACTTCTTACTATGGGGAGGGCATCCTGTTTTTAACAATCAGATTTCAAGGTAGCTTATTACTCCAGGGAGAGCACCAAGCCATTTATGAGGGATCTGCCCCAATGACCCAGACACACACCTCCCACCAGGCCCCAGCTCCAACAATGGGGTTTATTCAACATGAGATCTGGGGAGGACAGACATCCAAACTATATCACTATCGAAAATAAAACTCAGTGAGAAAAACAACTGAGAAAAATGAATGAAAGCTCAGTGACCTGTGGAGCAGTATCAAGTGGTTTAACATACATGTGATCTTGTATGTTAAAAGAAGGAAGTGAAGGCAAAGAAATTTGAGGAAAAATAATGGCTGAAAACATTTCAAATTTGATGGAAACTATGAATGGATCCAAGAAACTCAACAAACTCCAAGCAGAGTACATACTTGTGACCTTGGGATAGGCAGATTTTTCACATGCTACAGAAAGCATATATTATTAAAAAAAAAACAAAAACAAAAACCAACAAACAAACTTATAAATCGGACGTTGGCAGAATTGCAAACTTCTATCCAAAAGCATCATTAAGAAAAGTCAAGCCACAGACTGAGAGAAAATATGTAAATATGTATATTTCACAAGGAAGTTGTGTCAAGATCATATAAAAATTTTGTGCAACTCAATAAGTGAATCTGATATTTTAAAAACTGGGCAAAAGACTTGAATAGAAAATATACAAATGGCAAATAACATGAAGAGCCCCTGAACTTCATTAGTCCGATTAGAAATGCATCATGGAAATGCAACATAACCCTGCAACTCACTGGAATGGCTAAAAATGAAAAGACCAAGAACACTGAGTGTTGGTGGAACATCTGGAGCCTGAATAACTTGCTATTGGGAATATGAAATGTTATATATCTGCTTTGAAAAACAGTTTGGCAGTCTCCCCTCCCCTCCATTCACCTCCCCTTACTTTTTTTCTTTTCTTTTCTTTTCTTTTCTTTCTTTCTTTCCTCACTCTGCCTCCCAGGCTGGAGTGCAGTGGCATGGCTCACTGCAACCTCCACCTTTTGGGTTCAAGCAATTCTTGTGCCTCAGCCTCCTATGTAGCTGGGGTTACAGGCCTGCACCACCACACCTGGCTAATTTTTGTAATTTTAGTAGAGATGGGGTTTCAGCACGTTGGCTAGACTGGTCTCGAACTCCTGGCCTCAAGTGATCCACCTGCCTCGGCTTCCCAAAGTGTTGGGATTACGGGTGTGAGCCACCACGCCTGGCCAATTTCCTATAAAATTAAATATACATTAATCATTCAACTTAGTAATTCTACTTTTAGAACTTTTTATCCAAGATAAAAATATATCTTCACAGAAAACTTTGTAGAGGAATGTTCATAGAATCTCTATTCTTAGTGGTCCCAAACCAGTAGTAACAATCCAAATGTTCATCAACTCGTGAATGTATGAACAGACTGTAGTAGATGTATGTGATAGAATACTAAGTAATAAAACAGATTGAACTACTAATACACACAACATGGGCAGATACCAAAGACTTGCTGAGCAAAAGCCAGATACAAAAGAGTATCTAATGCATGCTTCCATTTACAAGGAAATTCTAGATCAGGCAAAACTAATCTATAGTGACAGAAAGCAGACCAGCATTTGCCCAGGGTTGGCAGTGAGGTAGGGATTGACTGGACTGAGTGTGAGGAAGGTTTGGGGATGATAGAAGTGTCCTTAGTCTTGGTTTTGACAGTGCTCACACAGATGTATACATTTGTCAAAAACTCATCAAACTCTTATCATAGGTGCATTTAATTCTATATACATTATATTTTAATGAAGTTGATGTTATGGAAAACAGTGGAAGTGAGGGAAACTAACCAACTATAATCCAGGTGCTTGATGTTATCTCATTTAATCCTCACAGTAGTTTTTATTGAAGAATATTCAGCAAATATTTTCTGAGATTCTACCATGCTGGTCTCTATGCCAAGTACTGAGGATAAAATGGTGAGCAAAAACTATCAGGATTTCCACTTACCCTCCTGGGCAGTTTATTTGAAAGACAGATATTAGTAAAAAGTGCCGCCCCCACCCCCAGGGAAATACTAGCAAAGAAGGTGCTATGAGAGCATATAATACATTCATCCTTAGCTATAATATATGTTCTCATATGATCTGTGACAAGACACATACTACGTAATATATCTTGTATAATATATAAGATGCTTTATGTGCCCCAGTTTCTTTGTAACTACTACTCCTCTACTGGGGTTTCTCTAACTACTAAATGAGTTAATACATGTGAAGTGTTTTGACTGGTGCTAGTAGATAGGAAGTGCCCAGTAAGTGTTGACTGCTATGAACATTTGACAGTTCTAATTGTCTAATATTGCAGGGGTACACCTGTGCTAACTCAGGGAACGCTGGAGTAGGACTGCATGTTGGGGAAGAGATCGTAAGTTTGACTAGAAGTGTTGGGTTTTAGCTGCTTTTGAGACATCCGAGTGGAAAATGTCTTGTAGTCAGATGTGGATACTGGTTGGGTACAACTCTAGATGCTGCAGAGGGCCCTGGGCTGGAGACATACATTTCAGAAAGTGTCCAGCATCTAGACTAGAATTGCCTCAAGTGTAGAGGAGATCATCAAGAAAGGTGCTCTACACACACATTCTCTCTCTCTCTCTCACACACACACAGACACACACACACACACAGAGGAGGACGTAGACCTGGATCTGAGCCTTGAGAAACTCTACCATTTAATCAGCGTGCCTTTTTGATCATCATCGCCTCTGTTTAGCATATGATTTGCTACATTTAGGCCAGACTTCCTTTGTATTCAAGATAAAATAAAGGGAAATAATTACGAATAAAAACAAGCAGTGATGGAGGTGGTGTCAGGTTCTTGGTGAGTTGATGACAAATGGCCGCCAATTTTTACAATTTGTTTCCTTGCAACTGAGAGAAAAGGGAAATATGTTTAGCAACATGGATCCCATTTTCCGATGAATAAAACATACATACTCATCTGCAAAGATAATTTTTGTTTGAAACTAAACTTAAATTGTTCTTAAATTTCAAGGATAATGTTTTTTGTTTTTTTTTTTTTGAGACGGAGTCTCAGTCTGTCACCCAGGCTGGAGTGCAGTGGCTCCACCTCGGCTCACTGCATCCTCTGCCTCACGGGTTCAAGTGATTCTTTTGCCTCAGCCTCCTGAGTACCTGGGATTACAGGCGCATGCCACCATGCCTGTAATTTTTTTGTATTTTTAGTGAAGATGTAGTTTTGCCATGTTGGGTAGGCAGGTCTTGAACTCTTGATCTCAGGTGATCTGCCTGCTTCAGCCTCCCAAAGTGCTGGAATTACAGGCGTGAGCCACTGTGTCTGGCCTCAAGGAGAAATTTTTTTACCTGACTTGTGTGACAGGTTGACAGTGGACATTGTTTAAAAATGGAAAAAACAGATTTTGCAAAATACTTATGATGTTACTGTCATAGGAAGTTCTTACATTCCTCTTTAGGTATTTAAGTAGCTTGTCTTTCCTATTAGGCTCTTTACTGAGAGTTAGTTTGCTTTGATGAGGGCTAGAAGAACTGAGGCCATGGCTTTGCCTGAAGTACAGATAGGTTCTTTTTTTTTTTTTTTTTGAGACGGAGTCTCGCTCTGTCACCCAGGCTGGAGTGCAGTGGCGCGATCTCGGCTCACTGCAAGCTCTGCCTCCCGGGTTCATGCCATTCTCCCGCCTCAGCCTCCGAGTAGCTGGGACTACAGGCGCCCGCCACCACGCCCGGCTAATTTTTTGTATTTTAGTAGAGACGGGGTTTCACCGTGTTAGCCAAGATGGTCTCGATCTCCTGACCTCGTGATCCACCCGCCTCGGCCTCCCAAAGTGCTGGGATTACAGGCTTGAGCCACCGTGCCCGGCCTCCAGATAGGTTCTTTATCAAACCCTCTTTTTTGTATCTTTGACTTTATTCACGCTTGACATAAAAGACAGGCTTACTTAGGAATCTGCAACTCGACCAATTTTTAATTTTTACTGTAAAGTAAGGGTTTTCTGGAAGACTATAAAACACTTTTAAAAAACATGAATATTTTTGCCTTTGTTTTATCTCTAATCAGACTTTTTGATTGGTTCCATCATTGTTATATTTGAATTTGAATTTTATTTATTAATTCAACAGGCATTTATTAAGTCCCTGCTATTGCCAGGAATTTAGTGTATTCTGGCTCGCAGGGTTTCACAGAGAAGAAGATATGATTCTAGCTCTTCAGGATTTCTCAGTAAGGTGGAGAGGAAAATATGTTATAAAAATGAGGGAGAATATGATGAGTGCGTAGTAGGGGCATTTATAAAGTATGAGTAAGCAAAGGATATTTCCCATCTGGCATATGGGGGAGAGTCTTGGGAGGTAGGATGAGGTGGGGCAGCAGCAAATACAGTCACCCCCAGAAAGGGCGGCCACATGGAAAGGGGAAGGTCTAGGTACATTATTTTATTCATACTTTCCGACAGCTGGGTGAAGAGAGGTGTCATGTTTCCACTTGTACAGATGAGGAAACTAGTAAGAGGGTAGAGTCAGAGTTTTAACTGTTGCAGGACTCCAAAGTTTGTGTTCCTTCCTTCATGATCTGGCAGGTCCATCGAATCTCTAGTATCTGATCTCTAGTCTCACAGTATACTTTGAATTTTGAATTTTGTGTGTGTGTGTGTCCTTTTGTTTGGAGGAATCATTGTTCCTTCTAGGAGGCAGGATAGTTTTGGATGCTGGGCAATGCTGCTTTAGAAATTGTGATGATCCAGGATGAAGGGAACAAGTAAAGGAAGCTTGGATCCCTTTATCAGAATTCACTGTACTAACAGGGTGCTCTGAGCCTGGAACCAAACATAGGGTGAAGGTGTTGAAGCTTACATGTGGATCGCTCTTCAAACAGGGCAGCCCAGGCGCACCAGAGCACAGAACATTCTTTTCTCCTAGTGTGACACAATAGAGGCAACATGGCCTTTAGAGTCAAACACAACTGAATTTGAACCCCATCTGCCAGTCTTGAAACCTTGGGTAAACTATTCACCTCTCTCTGTATTACTGCCTATCTCCTGGGTTGTAGTGAGAATGGAATAAAATGATGTATGAGAAGTGAAAAGCATGGCATCAGACTTAGAAGGCACCTTTTCCTTCCTTTCCTCCTCATCTTCTCCCTAGGCTCTAGGGAGGTCTCACTTAAAAGCTAGAATTATGAGCACAGTGGCTCACACTTGTAATCTCAGCACTTTGGGAGGCTAAGGCAGGAGGATTGCTTGAGGCTGGAAGTTTGAGACCAACCTGAGGAACATATCAAGACTCCATCTCTACAAAAAATAGAGTTTTTTAAAAGCTAAATTAGAGAACTTCTATAATATTTTTAGACTATAGTTTTGTTCAGAATTTATCATGACATTATTTCCTTTGATCCTAATAAAAGCTCAGTGAAGTAGATAGGGCAAGTATTATTTATAGATGAGAAATGAAGTCCTCTTTCCTATTCCTTGAAATCCTTTGAAAACCTGTTAGAAGGAAAGATTTTCTGGAACTCTAAGTAGTATGATAGTGACATCTACTGTAATAGCTCATATTATTACAATCTTTGAGGAAGTGGCAGTTTAGATAATTTAGCAGTATCATCAGGAATAATTTAACGGTTGACTTTACTACCTGCTATTTTGGGAGGAGAGGAGATACAAAAATTTATCATTAAATATACTAACAGAAAACTACTTGCATAAAATTATTATAACAAAATCTCAGTTTCTAGAAACCACGATCACTTAGAAGATCTGGATTACTAAAAGAGGTTTAAAGCTGCTATTAGATTTTCTAATAACTGAAAACGTTAAAGTTCAAGATAGTTTGTGCTAAAAAAGCTAGATTGGGTAAGTGCAAGAGTATTAACTGGAAGAAACCAGAGATAGGTGGTGAGGTGATCCAGGTGTTGCGAAGAACAGAGACAGGATGACAAGAGGGCAGGAGATAGGTCCACGAGATTTCAGCAGGAATTTATTTTTAAAAGCAACTTCTTGAGATAGGTTCTGGAATTAGTATAGGTATAGCCTGAGCCTTGCAACATTATGCAGTTAGATTGTCGAACATATTGACCCCCAAATACTTTTTTAAATTGATTTTTTAAAATAAAATAATAAAAAAAAAAATAGAGACAGGGTCTCGCTATGTTGACCAGGCTGATCTTGAACTCCTGAGGTCAAGTGATCCTCCTGTCTCAGGATCCAAAAATACTTTTAAAACAAATCCTAAACTCTAAAAGCATTGTCTACAATGTATTATACTTGGTCATAAGAAGATATAAACAGACTAGTAAGCATTTCTACTAGGTGTAAAACAAAAAGGTTGTACTTTGAGGATTAATTTGGTATCTAGATTATTCTCTGAATATCCCCTTTTAAAGTTCACTAAAATTTTATTTTTAATAAATTTGCTCTGCAATGTTATGTTTTAACTTGTGAATTAAATACATTCTTGTAACAATTTTAAAATATTTAGTTTTGAAGTATTTCAGATATACAGAAAAATTTTAATATTGCAATTAATGACATCCATGCAGATTTAGCAAGTATTAACATTTTGCTATATTTGCTCAATTTTTTTAATGAAATCTTACAAAACTAAAGCTCCTTTCTCCTATGCATATTTTAGTATTTTCTGTAAGTGTATGTAACTCTGAACAATATATACTATTGTGTGTTTTTCAGTTGTGGAAATAGAAACTTACTCTGCTGGTAGGAACTTAAGTTGGTGGAGGCTTTGGAGAACAGTTTGGCAATACCCAAAAGAGTTGGCAGTGGTCTGTGTCAGTTGTCTCATGCTGCACAACAAACAACCGCAAAACTTACTGGCTTAAAACAGTGATTTCTTATTTCTCCTAATTCTGTGAGTTGCTGGGGTAGTCCCTCTGCTTGTTTTACCTGGACTCATTGATGCAGCTGCATTCAGCTGGGAGATTGGCTGGGCTGGAGGGCTCATAAGGGCCTCAGTCACATGTCTGGTGGTTCATGCTGGTTGTTGGTTCTCTACATGTGGCCTTATCACTTGCAGTAGGCTAAACTGGCTTCCTTATGTGGTAGTCTGAGGGCAGTGGTCCAAGACACAAGACCGCTTGACATCTGAGCCCTGAACTTGCATAGTGTGGCTTCCATGTGTTTTGTTGGTCAAACCAAGTCACCAGCTCCACCTTTTGATGGAAGGAGTGGCAAAGTCACACTGCATAGAAGCATGGAAAGACATGTCGCCACTATCTTTGAAGACATATCCTGTAACTCAGCTATTTTACTTTTATCCCAGACAAAATCTTTCATAGATAGAGACATGTACATATTGTTCACAGCAGAATTGTTTATAATAGCAAAAAAGTAAAAACAATTTAACAGTCATTCCAGGAAGAAGCAGATAATAAATTTTAGTTTATTCATATGATAGAATATCATATATCAATTAAAATTAATGATCACTGGATAATTCTAAAAATAGGTTGAACGAAAAAATCAGGTTGGAAAAGAGTATGGTAGTATAATAGCCTTCAAGTTCAGTATTTGAAGTTTCTCGGGTAGGCTAATGAAGATTTTGCTTTTGCTTCTGTTTTGAAATCAAAACTGATCTTTGGATGGTCTCATTAGAGCGTGGGGATCATGAGTAGCTTCCATCCTTGGATGGCCAGTTCAGCTGTGCTGTTCTCTGACCAGACTGGCTGTCACTAAAAAGCTTGTGTTTAACTTCTTGGCCATTTGGGAAAGTGTAGCTCTTTCATTTGAGAAGGTGTAGGGAGAGCTGATAAAGGTTTAACTTCATCAGTAATGTCAGAAAAGTCCGCGTACAGTACAGTTTCTTTTCAAATTTTTTTTTTCTAGAATATGGTTTCTGAACATATTCATTTAATACCACTGTCTACATCTGTACTGAGTTTAACCTTCATTTCTTACCTGTAAATGGGAAGCATGATATTTACCTCGTAGAGGTGTTGGGAAGATGAATTGAGCTAATAATGCATTTAGAGCAGTACCTTTTATATGGTAGATCCTCTATAAACAGTAGTTAGAAAAATTAACAAGTATATAGGATGACATCTATGTTAAGTTCACTTTCAATGGTATTGTAATGAGTAGGTAGCATTGATTACCTAATCATAGGTACTTTAATTAAAATGGACTACTGTAATTATGAAAGTCCATTATGATTAACTATAATACTTTACATTTTTTTTAATTTTTTTTTTTCTATCTGTATTTTTTATTTCCAATACTTTACATTTTAAAGGAAAGTTACATTTACAGACTTTTTTCACCTTAATTATCTGATTTTGTTCTCAGGACAACTTCGTAAGATAGTTATATTCAATTTAGAGACATTAAATATTAGTTTCAGGAGAGATTAAATAAGCAGTGTTAGCAGAAAGCTTATGTTGGTTCTCATGAAGGCACATTAAAATGGGAATAATGGTACCAAAATACTTTGATTTTTATCACTTGTGTTTATGTGCTTTACCTACCTAGATTCTGAATAGTTTTGTCTCTGTACTTTTTTCACCCTTCTGTGTGTGTGGGAAGGGGAAGGAGGAGGAGGAGGAAAAGAGATTGTAGAGAGGGGCCGGGCGCGGTGGCTCACGCCTGTAATCCCGGCACTTTGGGAGGCCGAGATGGGCGGATCACGAGGTCAGGAGATCAAGACCATCCTGACTAACACGGTGAAACCCTGTCTCTACTAAAATACAAAATTAGCCGGGCGTGGTGGCGGGTGCCTGTAGTCCCAGCTACACGGGAGGCTGAGGCAGGAGAATGGCGTGAACCCGGGAGGCGGAGCTTGCAGTGAGTGGAGATCGCGCCACCGCACTCGAGCCTGGGTGACAGAGCGAGACTCCGTCTCAAAAAAAAAATAAATAAATAAATAAAAAAAAATAAAAAAAGAGATTGTAGAGAGGGTTAAGTGAATCTTAATGGGACTCTTTGGAAAGGGAGATCTGCAGCCTGCCTCTCAGATCCAAAAATGTTACATTAACGCCACCCTCCCAACTCCCTATATTTTAAAATAGCCAAGCAGATTGGCAAGTTTTATTTGTTTTTTTTTCCCCCAAATTTGTAAATGTGCAATGGCAACTAAATGTATGCATCAAAGATTTGAGGAGATTTCTCTAGATTGACTATGGATTAGAATTAGCCACCAAATTTACCAGCCTTGTAGGATTTGCTAAGCCAATGTGACAAATTTATTTGGTGACTGCTGTTTATAAATGCATTGATTCAATTAAATTCTTTCTTCAAGATAAAAGTTATGCTTTTTTTTTTTAATTTCCTTTTTTTGGTTGTAAGCTTTAAAAGTTTGAGATAGATTGTGTGCGGTGGATCACTTGAGGCCAGGAGTTTAAGACCAGCCTGGCCAACATGGCAAAACCTGTCTCTACTAAAAATACAAAAATTAACTGAGCGTGGTGGTGCATGGCTGTAATCCCAGCTACTCGGGAGACTGAGGCACAAAAATCGCTTGAACCTGGGAGACAGAGGTTGCAGTGAGCCCAGATTGTGCCACTGCACTCCAGCTTGGACGACAGAGTGAGACACTGTCTCAAAAAAAAAAAAAAAGTTTAAGAGAAACCTATAAATTTGTAATTCTCTACCTTTTTGGTTGAAGGAAACTATTGGTGGCTGGTATTTTGGGTAATCTCACTTCTCAACTAACTCCCATTAAGAATGTTTTATAATGAAAAAAAGTAGGTACTTCACATACTAGGTTTTTATCACCTCACTTTCCTGATATCATAAATAAATCATTTTTTTCACCATTTATATAGATTTACTTCGAGGTAGGTAAATTTCACTTTGCTTGAGATCATATGCCAATATTAGATTAGTTTTGAAACAGGTTATATGTTATAACGTCTCCTGTGACTCTGAAAGACTTTAGAAACAAATGATTTTAAATGTATTTCTTTTGTTTTGTTTTACATTTCAGAATCTCTCTTGATTTTTGAGGAAATACCCAGTAACAAACATGACTGAGTTCTGGCTTATATCTGCTCCTGGGGAGAAAACCTGTCAGCAAACATGGGAGAAATTGCATGCCGCAACTTCAAAGAACAATAATCTTGCTGTGACTTCCAAGTTCAATATTCCTGACTTAAAGGTGAAGCTGCACTGTGCAGAATTGCATATGAGTTCATCATCCAGGGGAGGGCCAGTGCTCTCTGTTAGTGGAAATGAGATACCCAGGTTCCTTCCAAAGAAAACCTCCTCTCCAGCCATTGGCATGATTTACAATGTATAGTAAACTACCAAATTGAAATAACGTCTCTCCACTTAGGCTTTTTGTGCTCTTCTAAATTGCAATGAAAAATCTTATGAAAATGTTTGATGTATTACATTCACAAATAATGATTTTCAGAAATTAAAACTTAGTAGTATATATTCTTAAATATCATAGTGAAGTTGTTAATAAATTTATATTACACTGATTCTTACATTGTGTGTTACCATAGCACCTACTTAATCATACTTGACAAATCTAACCCAGTTATTTAATCTGGTTAATCTATTTAAGATTTACTGTATTAAAGAGTAGTAATCTAGCAACATCAAAGTGAAGCAGGTATCCAGTAATCAGTTGATGGAACATTTGTAAAGAATGGAAAAGATCATGATACTGACATTTTGCTAGTTAATGAGGGAGTCGTAGGCAACATTCATTTAAGAAATATTTAAAATGACTGAGTATTGGTGGGGTGCGGTGGGGCCTGTAAACCCAGAACTTTTGGGAGACTGAGGTAAGCTGATCTCCTGAGGTCAGGATTTTGAGACCAGCCTGGCCAACATGGTGAAACCCAGTCTCTACTGAAAATACAAAAATTAGCCAGGTGTGGTGTCAGGCGCCTGTAATCCCAGCTACTTGGGAGGCTGAGGCAGAAGAATCGCTTGAATCCAGGAGGCGGAGGTTGCAGTGAGCAAGATCACCACACTCCAGCCTGGGTGACAGAGCGAGACTCCGTCTCAAAACTATAAATAAATAAATAAATAACACTAAAATGACCGATTCTTAATATTTTTGGAGTTACGGATACCTTTGACACAGGACGTTTCCTTCAAAACGTACTCACTGTGCACAGTTTTGCATGCCAATTTAATTACAGACCCTCTAGCACATATCTGTGGACCTCCTACTTGAGAGCCTGTGTTGTAAACTAAGATTTCAGATGATCCAGTGTCATTGAATAGTACAAGCACAGACCTGTCTTTGAGGAGTCTTCAAGTCTTAAGTGGTGCTTGTACCCATGAATTAAAGGATTATCTTGTACATATAAATAGCTTTGAAATGTCTGGCAAACATCTTTTAACATACTTACACATTATGAAATCAAATAGGGAGAATTTATGATTTACAAGAACTTTAGGTCAAGATGTATCAGCTTGTATTTTTTAAAAAAGGATGCCAGCTAAATAACAGAATATATTTTCCTTTTAGGTTGGCACGCTGGATGTCTTGGTTGGCTTGTCAGATGAACTGGCTAAACTGGATGCATTTGTAGAAGGGTAATGTACTTACATGCATGGAGTAGAGCAAAATGGGAGACACTGTTAACAGGCTCCGTGGACACTGGGTTTATTATCACATGTGTACTCTGCTTACTGGAATGGTTTTAGAAAACGATGACTTTTTTCCTTTTGTAGATCAATTTTATGAAGGAACAATTGACATACTATAAAATGCACCTGTTTGAAATATGAAAATGCTGATTCTCTTTTTACTATCTTTATTGGGATATAGTTTACATGCCGTGCATTTCACCTATTACAGGTGTACAATTCAGTGATTCTTAGTGTATTCAGACTTGTGTAACCATTGCCACGGTCAATTTTAAATATTTCATCATCCTCTATTCCTATTCCCATGAGCAGTCGCTTCCTGTCCCCACCACCCACAAATTGTTCTGCCACTATAGATTTGCTTGGTCTGGACATTTCTTGTAAATGGAATACAATACATGGTCTTTTGTGACTGTCTTCTTTTGCTTAGCATAATGTTTTGAAGTTTATCCAAGCTGTTGCATGTATCAGTATTTCATTTCTTTTTATTACTAAATAATATTCCACTATATATGTGTACACACACTTACCACATTAATCCATTCATCAGTTGATGGGCATTTCTTTTGCTTCCACTTTTTGGCTTATAAGAATAATGCCGCTGTGCACATTTGTGTACAAGTTTGTGTTCTTAAATATCTTCATTTTTCTTGGGTTTGTACCTAAGAGTGGAATTTCTGGGTCATATGGTAACTCTATGTTTCACTTTTTGAGGAACTGACCAACTGTTTCCCAGAGTGGCTGCACCATTTAATATTCCTGCCAGCAGTGTATGAAGATTCTCATTTCTCTACATCCTTGCCAGCACTTGTTACTATTTGTCTTTTTGATTATAGCCATCCCAGGGGGTATGAGATAATACCTCATTTAAAAAAATTTGCATTTCCCTGTTGACTGATGTGATGTGATGTATTGAGTATCTTTTCATGTGCTTTTTGGCCATTTGTTTTTCTTCCTTGGAGAAATGTCTATTCAGATCCTTTGCCCATTTTTAATTGGCTTATCTTTCTGTTATTGAATTGTAAGAGTTCTTTATACAGAATATGCTAGATATAAATCCCCTCTCAGATATAACTTGCAAATATTGTCTCTTATTCTGTGAATTGTCTACATTTTCTTTTTTTTTTCTTGAGACAGTCTCGCTCTGTCAACCAGGTTGGAGTGCAGTGGCGAGATCTCGGCTCACTGCAGCCTCCGCCTCCTGGGTTCAAACGATTTTCCTGCTTCAGCCTCCCGAGTAGCTGAGATTACAGGTGCCTGCCACAACACACAGCTTAGTTTTGTATTTTTAGTAGAGATGGGATTTCACCATGTTGGACAGGCTGGTCTCGAACTCCTGACATGCTGCACCTGCCTCAGCCTCCCAAAGTGCTGGGATTACAGGCATGAGCCGCCGTGCCTGGCCATGTCTTCATTTTCTTGATTGTGTCCTGTGAAGCACAAAAGTTTTAAATTTTGGTGAAGTCCAATTTATTTTTTTCTTTTGTTGCTTGTGTTTGTGGCATTGTGTCTAAGACACCATTGTCTAATCCAGGGTCGTATCGTTTTATGTCTATGTTTCCTTCTAAGAGATTTACAATTTTAGCTTTCACATTGAGGTCTTTGATTCATTTTGAGTTAAGTTTTATTTATGTTGTGAGGTAAGGGTCCAACTTGATTCTTTTGAATGTGAGTATCTAGTTGTCCCAGCACCATTTGTTGAAAAGACTGTTTTTTCCCACTGAATTGTCCTGGAACCCTTACTGAAAATCAATTGAACATAATATGAAGGTTTATTTCTGGACTCTCAGTTCTGTTTCATTGATCTGTGTTTCTCTCCTATGCCAGTACCACATTGCCTTGATTATTGTAGCTTTGTAGTAAGTTTTAAAATCAGAAAGTATGAATTCTCCTTTTTTTTTTTTTTTTTTTTTTTCAAGATTGGCTATTCTGGGTTCTTTGTCTTTTTGTATGAATTTTAGGATCACAGTGTCAAATTTCTGCATATAAGTCAGCTGGAATTTTGATGAGGATAGTGTTGAATCTATGTATCAATTTGGGGAATGGTATCATCCTAACATTATTGTCTTTGATCCATGAACATGGGATATTACTCCATTTATTTGAAGATGGTTATGCTTTCGTCTTCAAAATTCAGTTGGAAGAATTTTCTAAACTGCAGTTTTATTACTTTTGAAATTCAGGTACATGTATATTTGAGCTGAAAATGGTTATAGGCTGTTTGATAGCTGCATTTTGATTAGTTGGCAGAATCAATCTACCGTTCCTTCAACTCTGGGGATACAAAGCTTTTATCTTAGAGTTTAGATACATAGGTGTAATTTGTAAAATACAGAATTTGGAGAATCTTAGAAATGTACATTTGATAGAAGCTTTAAAGGAATAATAGGCTTGGATAGGAGGAAATTTTTTTGTGAAATCTATATGGAAGATTTTCTCATTTCTGCTGTTAAAATGCTTTTCTGAATTGATAGAACCACCTCAAAGTGACGCTGTGGCAATAGAGACTGAGGTCAGGGTTGCAGAGAGAGAGATCTTTTAACATAACACCATGTAGTGAGGAAGTAAACAGATCTAAGGATGTATTGATGGTCTTCAATATTGGAATCAAGAAGGCCACTTAGCAGACAGTTTCACAGTAGATTTACTATCTCTTAAAGATAGTAAAAGCTCAATTGGGACCAGACACTTGGTCATTAGAATGGAAAAGAGAAGATGAAAGGAAAAGCAACTTTTAGGATTATAATTCCATATATTCATATAGAGCAAATGAGTATTATGAATTATTATACATACAGTGAAAATAATTATGATACACTCAAAGCACGAACTGATGGAAAGAATAGTCTCTTGGTTTCTTGCTTACACATTTTTAATTGAGAAAAAAATTTGAGGGAACTTTTTTTTTAGTTGTCATCCCTGGAGTGAGTCTTCCCTGAGGTCTCATCTACCTCATTACAGTTCCAAGTTATGACAACCAAAGAGACACTGAGAAAGGAGGCCCCTGAGAATATAATTATTAACATTTATTTGTACCCATGTCAGTCACCTTGATGGCTTTATAGTTCTTTCTTTAAATTGTTAATGGGATGTCCTGAATATAATTTAAAGTTTGCCTAGATTTTAAATTTTATTTATTTATTTTTTTAGAGACAGGGTCTTGGTGTCACCCAGGCTGGAGTACAGTGGCGCAATCATAGCTCATTGCATGCTTGAACTCCTGGGCTCAAGCGATCCTTTTACCTCAGTTTCCTGAGTAGCTAAGACTATAGGCTTGCACCACCACACCCAGCTAATATTTTATTTTATTTTGTGGAGACAGGGTCTCACTATGTTGTCCAGGCTGGTCTCAAACTCTTGGCCTCAAGTGATCCTCCCACCTCAGCCTCCCAAAGTGCTGAGATTACAGGCATGGGTCACTGCACCCAGCTGGCTCATTTTTTAGGGAATTTTTAGATTTTTTAGGGAAGGAATCTGAAAAGTATTAAGGGCAAATGTAGTTAGTTTGGTGAGTAGAATTTAAAGTTACCTGTGCAGTGTGTCAGCTGTTCTTTTCTGCATTGTTCCACAAGCGCATCTTCTTCAGTCCTCCTGAAATATACGAGGAATTTAAAAATCATGTTGTTAGACTTTGGTAGTGTTGACAGATGATAGCTTAATGACTTAAATGCTCCAAGTGTTAAAGTCCAAACATTATAGAATATGGTATATGTGGTAAATCATAGTTTATACTTTCTTAAAAATGTAATCATTGGAGCAGATATTTTTGAGGTGACATTTTGTACATTGACACAGATCCTCTTGTAAATAGGCTTAGGGAGATCTCGAAGTTGTGGGTTATGCGACGTTAAGTTTATAAATTTGACAGCAGTTGATTCTACACGCCGAAGTACTTCTGTGGGTAAACATGCAACATTTTAGAATGTTCATAGCAAATGGTTCTGTTTACAAGATGCTTGTCAAATTTTATGAGAATGATTTGTCTCTTTTGAAGGAATGGGTGAATTTTGGAGACATAGGCAAATGTATGTACAAACCTCAAGTTAAACATGTTGAAGACTTATGACTTACACCATTATTTCTGAAATTGTTCTAATTTTTAGGTTTGAGACCACTCAGCATAGGATTGTCATTTAAATTTAGCTCTTCTATCACCTTTCCTGGCCCGTATTGGCCCTTGTTTAAACTGTCAACACGCCACGCTCTGTGGCTCACACCTGTAATCCCTCCTGCTTGAGGGGCCAAGGCAAGAGGATCATTTGAGCCCAGATGTTCAAAGCTGCAATGCACTATAATGGCACCACTGCACTCCAACATGGGCAACAGAGCGAGACTGTTTCTTAAAAAAATACCTGTGTGTGTGTGTGTGTGTGTGTGTATACATATATACATATATATATATATGTATACACACACTGTTTTAAGAAAAAAATAAAACCGTTACAGGAATTTCTTAATTTGTCTTCCAGTTTCCCCTCCTAGCTGTTGAGCATATAGTCATCAGAATACTTGTCCTGAGCCCTGTTTCAACTGTGTTACGTCCCTGTCTAGAGTGTGACTTCACAGGCTATATATCTACAATCTGGCATCCCACTTTCCTAGCCTAAGCTCCTCTGCCTACTTCTCGCCTGCTGCTCCCATCAGTCTGGACTCCTCACCATTCTCTGGATGCCTACTGCTTTTCCACCTCTCATCTTGACTCACATTATGCCCCATGGCAAGAATATGCTTTCTTCCCAGGTTATCATCCTTGTAAAACCATTTCTGTCCTTCATTGCCCTGCTCATGAGCCTTTGGGCTTTCTTGACTACAGTAGCTGCAAGTGATCCCTTTTCCCTTTATCTCTCTCTGTCTGCAACCTGGCAATCTCAGCTGGCACTGACCTCAGATTGCTTTATATTTAGTAATTTATATATTTGTGTATCTTTCCAATGAGATTTTAAGCAATGTGTGAAGGTAGTGATTTTGTCTTGTGTGATTCTGAATCCCACCCAGGGCCTAGAGACAGAGATGGAATGAGGAAGAGAACGCTGGACTCCAAAGTCAGGACAATGTGTTTCTAGTCACATCTTTGACGTTTAACTGGTCTTGTGACTTTGGATAAGTCACTTATTCTTTTATACCTCAGTGTGAATGAAAGAAAGAATTGACAAGGTCATATGTAGGTGCCTTGGTTTAGGTTGGTGCAAAAGTAATGGAGTTTTTGCCATTTTTTTGTTTCTAAAGTAATGGCCAGAACCACAATTACTTTTGCACCAACCTAATAGTTTTGGCATTATGACTTCCTCTATAGCATAGCTCCTTGTAGATAGTAGATGCTCAATAAACAGTTAATTAATAATGTAGGACCTAATTTTTCATCATGACTGTTGCTTACGTTCTCTTGCCTGTAAGATCCCTTTTTTCCTAAGGGAAACCACAGTGTCTTGCATGTCGTAGGAACATGGTGAGTGCTAGTTCTCGGCTGCCTTCTTTGTTCTTGGTCCTTGCATTGTCCAGTTTTTGGCGTATAAATATATGCCTCTTTACAGACTGTTTCTCACTAGCTTCCCACCACTTTCTTTCTAGACTAGTAGACACACTGCATGTAGTCTCCTTAAAACTCTACAGTTACTCAGTTGACTTTCGCATGTAACAAAATCTTGGTCCATTTTATCCTTAAAACATTATAAGGTAAGATCCATTTATTGTATATTATATGGATAGGTATAATGGGAACATATATAGTCAAACTCATGTCTTTATATAATATGTTCATCATATAGAATGCAGTTTAGATCTTTTTCCTGAAAATGGTTAATTTTTTTTCCTCCTCAGAGTGGTTAAGAAAGTGGCTCAATACATGGCTGATGTATTGGAAGACAGTAAAGACAAAGTTCAAGAGAATCTGTTGGCTAATGGAGGTAAGCTAATGCTCATGATTGATCATTATTAACTCATATAAAGTGAATAACTAAGCTACAGAAACAAAAAGTAATGTAAAAAAGTCTATAGAAAAGGACACTAAATACAATAGAAAACCATTAAAGTACAATTATCATTACTGAATTTGGTGATACTTCCAGGTACATCCTGTTCCCTGAAACATAATCCAGTAGAAGACAGTCTTACATAATATATAATATGGCTTATGATATGATGCCAAGCAAGTCCCCTGCAAGAGCAGTATTGTAAAGATTAGCCTTAGTTCTTTCCAGCACCTATTTGTTCACTCATTTACAAGTTTCCAAGTTGTATATCTCAGCATTGTTCCAGTTGAATACCTGCTGTCTTATGTAGGTTTTTGTATTTAAAAGTATATAGCTATTAAAGCCTTAGAACAGAAATTATTAGTTTTATTGCAGAATAGTGCCTCCTCCCCAATATGATTTTGGCATTTCTTTACTTAATACCCATAAAATAGCCTACTGACTTCTCTGTGGATAGAAGCCAGTATTTATATAGAGTTTGCTCTATGTAGTAATGACTTTATAAAGATGATTCTGACCCCATTGTTTTCACTTGTACTTGCATTTCTTATTTTCTTACGAAATGTCATTTTAGCATTTTGCTTCATTTAAAATTAAGCCCATCTTTAGTGATATGTCATTATAATAGGAAATAATGAGCTGGGCATGGTGGCTCACGCCTGTAATCCCAGCACATTGGGAGGCTGTGGCAGGAGGATCGCTTGAGTGCAGGAGTTCAAGACAAGCCTGGGCAACGTAGGGAGAGCCTGTCTCTAAAAAACCCAAACAAAAAGAAAGAAAGAAAAAAAAAAATTACCTGGATGTAGTGGCGTATGCCCATAGTCTCAGCTAGTCAGGAGGTTGAGGAGAGGGGATTGCTTGAGCTCAGGAGTTCAAGGCTGCAGTGAGCTATGATTGTACTTCTGTACTCTAGCCTGGGTGACAGAGCAAGACCCTGTCTCTTAAAAAAAAAAAAAAAAAGAAGGAAATAACGCTTTCCTTTCATTCTCTACGGGATCGCCTACTCTGATAAGGTTACTATATTTTAAATCCAGTGTTCCTGAAATCTCATTTCTTCTTGCAAATAATAGCTGCTCAATGAATATTTAATCAGTTAAAAATGTAGTAACTTATTCTTGCTCTTTGTTTTTTTTTTTTTTTTTTTTTTGAGACGGAGTCTCGCTCTGTCGCCCGGGCTGGAGTGCAGTGGCCGGATCTCAGCTCACTGCAAGCTCCGCCTCCCGGGTTTACGCCATTCTCCTGCCTCAGCCTCCCGAGTAGCTGGGACTACAGGCGCCCGCCACCTCGCCCGGCTAGTTTTTTGTATTTTTTAGTAGAGACGGGGTTTCACCGTGTTAGCCAGGATGGTCTCGATCTCCTGACCTCGTGATCCGCCCGCCTCGGCCTCCCAAAGTGCTGGGATTACAGGCTTGAGCCACCGCGCCCGGCCTGCTCTTTGTTATCAAAGTAATTCTGATGTCATTGTTTACTGTGTCTGTTAATTTGTGTTTTGAGAAAGAACAGAAGGTATGTTAGATATTAATAAGTTAATTTGTGTTGTCTTTACTGACCTTCTATGTATTTTATGAACTAGGGCAGTCAGTCTAGTAGGTGGAATGGTGGTTGACCAAGAGGGGCAGTGCGTCTAGATAGAGTTGCTTTCAGAAATACCATCTGTGTTGTTGACTCACTGGTATTATGTAAGGAGATATTGAGAAGAGAAAGATATTTTTATATGAATTACTTTTGTCAGTGAGTGCTGCTATAATTGTCCTTGATCCCATTAGGGGTGAAGTCACTTTGATTACTAAACTCCAAGGAATCAGTTGTTGAGTATTTTTTTAGCTCTACATGTTTTATTCTTTCCATTTGAAAGTGAAAGGGTCCATGTTTTGAAAATTGTTAAAATGTGAACTCCTGGAAACAGTCATCAACATGGTTTTAATAGACAAGTTTATTTTCAGTTTGCTTGGGTAAGTTATCAAAGAAAGAACATTCTTTTGTGAAATTTTACTTATCAAGGAGACAATTTGAAGTAGTTTCTTAATCTTTGTGTGTCTCTCCTATGTATGAAGCATATTAGGAATATGTACATATTTCATTTTTAAAGTAATCAAATTAGAAGGAGCATCTTAATTTGTATTAAATTTTGAGTAAGAAGAAGAGATTACAAGGTAGAAATTTTGATTAATCCATGTTACTTAATATAGTTCACATTTAATCAGGATTCTTCAGAAATGACATCTTTGCTGATTTCCTCAATGCCGATTTCAGCGTTAAAATATATTGCTGTGTAAAAAACTGAACAATTCTATTGCTTCTCTTCAGTAATTAGTTTATTCCCTTATTTCAGTGGACTTGGTTACTTATATAACAAGGTTCCAGTGGGACATGGCCAAATATCCAATCAAGCAGTCCCTGAAAAATATTTCTGAAATAATTGCCAAGGTAAGATAATACTTAAGACAAGTAGGACACATTGATTTATAGTGGCTTTGCTTATTTTATAATTTCACTATGGAATACTTTTTAGGTTTTGATAAGGCAGCTTAGTTATGTGTCACAGATAGACGGTGTCCTTACTACAGCTTTAGACATTAAAAGATGTTTAAAAGTATAACACTTTCATGTGTAGATTATCTAAGTTGTATACTTAGTTATGTAATTAACTTGAATATTACATCAACAGTGTTTAAGAAAGTGTGAAAATTCTGTATTATTTATACAAATTCTAAGGGCACCTGAGATTGTGTAGAATAGGAAATTGGGGTCTATTAAGATTTCTTAGTCGTTCAGGTAGGTGATAGTGGTCACTGAAGTATGTTTGTGTGCATAGTGTACTTGTTCAAACATTAAACCCTCTGGGTTCTCTGACCCCTTCCGACTATTTAGTTTTGATCCTCTGCCTGGAAAAATTCCCCTATTCGTGTGCCACATAATTTTATGTAGTTTCAGCGAGTACATGGACCTTGAAGCCGATGCATGAACTCACCAAGAACTCCTTTTATATTGAGAAATCCTTGAACTTGAGAAGAAATGTAAAAGTCTGTTTTTTCCCCCAAGATCTGTTTGTGGAATAAAAGTCTTAACAGTAACTGTAATGAGACAAATAGACAAGGACCTGTTAATTGTTTGCCAGCATTCTTATCGACCTGGCTGGGGCAAGAAGTGTAGTTTAAATTATTGGACAGACTTTCCTTTGCTCCCAACTTTAGTTATGCAGTGTGTTACATAGTTAAATGTAAATAAATAGACTATCAAAGATTTTAACTAAAGTCATCATATAATTTGATGACTATAGTTTAAGAAACTATTATTTACATTATTTGATAATATAAAGTGGTGTTCTTACTGTGACTGAGCCTTATTTTCTGGATCCTTAAGGATTAGATCATTTGCTTCCTGATGCTGCTGTAGATAGGGAAGCAGGCTTAGAGACGTGAAGTGACTTACCCTCGTGCTACACAGCTAATAATGCTAGAACTATGTTAAAGTCAGTTCTTCAAATATTGTTTACTTCACATTTTCTCCCTATGTAGTTAGTTTAGTATTCTATTCGTTTGAAAAAGCAGCTTTTGTAACATTTATGAATAAATTCAACTATAATTTTAATTTCATAGAAAAATATTCTATGTAATAGTGATGTTTGCAATAATTAAAAGTCTTCATGTAATTTAGTTTATTTTGGAAAATATCCTTCAGTCTTGTGAATTGAAGCCTTGTAATTAGTAATCTCCAAACCCAGTAGCCTAGATTCCATTTCCATGGTTTAAGAAGTAATATAATAATTAAAATATGTGTGGACTGAAACATTATTTTAGTAGAAAAGATTTATGTGGAAATTATATTAAAATGAAGTAGACTGTTTTTTAAATGATCTCCTAAAGTCGTGCTTTTAAAATAATAGAATATTCTTACACTAGAAACTAGTGGGTTTTTTTGTAGAAGTTAAAGTTTAGCTACTTTGTTAGTATTAGTAGAGGCAGATTTAGGAAAATTTCGTCTATTTTTCTTCTTTTTCGAAGGGAGTAACTCAGATTGATAATGACCTGAAATCTCGAGCATCTGCATACAATAACCTGAAAGGAAATCTTCAGAATTTGGAACGAAAGAATGCGTAAGCAGATCAAGTATATTTGAGTATTAAGAACTCGGGAAGCACCCTAGCATACACCGAAGGAGATATTTTTGGGATTTAGTTAGTTTCAGTTTATGTTGTTTCTGTAATCAAAATGGTATTTCTTTTACTTCATGGAGAAAAGCTCACTAAGGTAAGTTTATAGAATTCAGACTAATCAAAACAGATGTGAGGCTGATTTATTATACTTGTTTTATAAATAATACTTGTGAACTGGGTCCTGGCTTATCCCCTTATCCATTTGATATTTCACTGAAAAATAGTCTAAAATTAATTGTTTTAAATGAAATCATAGTTTAACTGCATAGTAATTACCTATCGCTTAACTATAGAATAATCCTTTTATGATGTAACAATTATTCTCTTATCTGTTTTCAGAGTTTGGGTTTTCACTCATTAGGATTTTAAAACAGGACTGAATTGTTTTGGTTGATCCCCTCGTACTATGACTACTACAAGTGCAGCTTTAAGCATGAAAGTATTCAAGTTGTGCTTTCATATCCTAGAGGGAAAGTTGGTTGGATACTATGAGTGATACAAACAGGGCAAGACATATTTATTATAGCAAAGTGATTACTGGAAGGCAAATGAAGACTGATTTGAAAGAGTTAATTATTGGGTTAGCTACCAAAATTGCCTGGTATCAGATGATACCCAAGGGAGGGAAGAACACCGAAGGTGTTGTGCTTAGATGACATAATTTCATAATTATATGATAGAATAGACTTTAATTGATATCTAATGAGTAGATAGCACTTTTCCAGTCAAGATATTATATATGTAGACAAGAGAAGAGCTGAGTTATAATAATTAAAGCAAATACAAAACACTAGAGGCAAATTTTGATAGAAGATATTTCCTTGGTTGCCAGGGTAGGATATATTCAGCTAAATGATGACTCCTTACAAAGTAAAACTCTTAACTAAGACTAATCCCTCTCAATGTATATATAGTGTATATATGTGAAAATGATTAGCCTGCTGTTTGTGTTACAGAAGCACATAATTATCAGCCTAATGATTTTTTTTAATTCCTCAGAGGAAGTTTGCTAACTAGAAGTCTAGCAGAAATTGTGAAGAAGGATGACTTTGTTCTTGATTCAGAGTATCTCGTCACATTACTTGTAGTAGTTCCCAAGTAAGTCTTTCTATTACAAAAGGTTTTACTTGTTAAAATACAAGAAAAATGTTAGTATCTAGTATTGTAGTTTGAAGTTTTCCATAAAATCCAAGCGTAAAAGGAATATAACCTTGCCATTCATTCTGTCAATCAGCATTTGCTCATGTGGCACATAAAGTAGAAATTAGATCATAACCTGGCAATGGAGACTTCAATTATAAATTGAGTTTCCAAATCAAATTTAGCAGCTTGGTAGAGTTGGCTCATTCAAACATTAGGTAATGCTAAATTATTGATTGTTTAACAAATACAGATTTTAGATTTCTCAAAATAGGAAGGTCTTTGCATTTTTTCCCAAAAAAATCTTTATGACTGGTTAGGATGAATTAAGCACTGTAAGACACAAAGAATGGATTAGAGCAGAGATTAGCAATTTTTTTTTCTATGAAGGGCTAGATAGTAAGTATTGTAGGCTTTGTAAACAATGTGATCTCTGTCACAACTACTCCACTGTGTCAACTTTGTGGTTATAGCTTAAGTAGCCATAAATGATATATAAACGAATGGATGTGGCTGTTTGAATAAAACTTTATTTACAAAACAGGCTTGGCTATGCACATAGTTTGCTAACCACTGGACTAGACAACCTTTGAAATCTCCTTAGGATTAGGCCTTCTGTGTTATTTAATATTTGATCATAGTTAATCTTGAATGAAATGAAGTGAAACCTTTGGGTACTTGTAGGAAGACCTGGACTCTGTGCGTGTCTGTATAGCACTATTAATGATTTCACTTTTGCCTTACACTGAAGTCTTGCTATCAGGGAATGTTTGGGGGATCCGAACTCAGGTGGGAGATTTGGGTCTTTTTCAGAGTATCTTTGCATGCAGACTTCCTTGCTGTGCTCTGCATTTTTATCTGGTTCAGAGATAGGGAGTACTAGAAAATAATGCCTCCATGGAATATGCAGTGGCTACAATATTATCTCAGTTCTGCATTTTTTCCCCTTTATTGCAGTATGCTACCTTTTGGATTTTTCTTTGCAGAGGGAGAAGGCCTTAAATCTAAGGATTTCACTCCAGAAGTTTTATTTTGTGTTCTGGTTACATAACTCCCCTCTGCTACACTGAAACACTGATTATTTATAACAAATTCTATGTATCTGTGCTTTTTTATACTATGTAGGAAAATAACTTTTGCCCAGATAAAATATTTGACTCATTCAACCTTTATTTAAAACTCGGGGTCAAAACCAGAAATTTTTATGGTTTTCTGTACCTCGTAATTGAAACATAGGACCTAAGACATCTTATATGATGAATTATTCTCTATCCTGGCCTATAAACACTATAATTATTTGTTTTCAATCTCAAACATAGTTGTCTCTCCCCGCACCCCGGGAAGCCAGTGGCCTCTAGAGAAGGTTGTTGCACAATGCTTTGTGGCAACGTAGTTTACTGTTACTTCATTTACTTACTACCTCATGGTACTCTGTGCTTTCCATAAATACAGTTTTTTTCAGTCCTTCATAACTGCCACTGAGCAGGAATGACAGTGATTTTAGCATGACCATTTTTAAAAAATGAGGCACTATACGTATGAACTATGCAGCTTGAAAATAATTTAGAATCCATACTGTGCTTTACTTCTTTTCCAAACGTAGTTCTAGGATGTGCCTCTTTTGCAATAGTTACTGGAGGTAGGGTGGTGATCTGTATTTCCTGCATTACTCAGTGTATTGGAAATTCATTCTCAGTAGGAAACCTGAATTTTTTTTTGTTACATAGAGTTGGAGTATACTCACTATAGCCAGATTTCCTATTTGTCACATAATTTTTTCTCTTCCTTGATATGGCAGGAAATAGGACTTGTTTTTCTTTTCCAATGTGTATTGTACCTTTCCTGCAGGTTAAACCACAACGACTGGATTAAGCAGTATGAAACACTAGCCGAAATGGTAGTTCCAAGGTCTAGCAAGTAAGTAGAAGTTTTTGTAAAACCATTTGGTTCCTAGAATTCCTTTTAGAGTTTGGATGTTGGCTGAGGAAATATGTTTGCTGTCTTGCCTTTGTGATAAATTAACCTCATGAGTGAGTTCTGTGAACTCTAGTTGTAATAATTTTAGACCTAGAAGGGACTTGGCCCAGTCTGTTTGACAACCTCCTGTTTATAGACTTAGAAGTTTGAGGCCGGTGAGGTATTAATAGTTTGCCCAGGGTCACACATCTCATTTGTGGCAGGGCTAGAACTAGAACCTCGATGTCTAGTGTGGTACTTTTTCTGCCTCACTGTGCTGCCTTTTGAAAATTCTTTATTCATTATTGCATACCTACTATGTGTCTATAATTCCTCATTTTACTTGGCAAAGGAAGTGTACCAGAATGGCTACTGGACTGCCGTATTGATCTCCAGATGTTCACCATCACTTTGAGCTTAGATTTTACCCAATCTGTATGTTCCTTTTATTTAAAAAACAAGCAAACCTGTTTTTATTAAACACTTTTTAAATTTATAGATTTAACATGCATTGCCTAATTTGAAATTTACAAGTCTGTGAAGAAGTATGGACAGGTATCACTCTTATTCTCATGGAAGAAGAAGTTAAAATGCTTAAATAGTTCCCTGAGGCATATGGCTGTGTAAAGTGTCCAATGGCAGAGTTAGGGCTAGAACTCACATCTTTTAGCTCCAGGTCCTGTACCCTTTTAACACTATTCCATGTCATTTTTCCATATTCTGCCATTGCCACACCAGATATTCTTTGAGAAAATATAAATACAGTGTATCTCCACCCCAAAGGATTCTTTTTTTTTTTTTTTTTT
>NW_016820098.1:241601-252125 GCF_001698545.2 Rhinopithecus bieti | reverse complement strand
TCGAGATGGGGTGTCAGCATTTTAGCCAGGATGGTCTCGATCTCCCGACCTTGTGATCCGCCCGTCTCGGCCTCCCAAAGTGCTGGGATTACAGGCTTGAGCCACCGCGCCCGGCCAAGGATTCTTATAGATACATATATGCTTCAAGGGGAGGCAGCAGGGTGGAAGATATAGGAGGTAGTAAAGAAGTGGAATTAGTAAGGTCAGGCCCATGAAATATTTTCTTTTCCAGTTTCATTGTGTCATGTGGGAAGTAGCTTAGTATAATGGAAAGAGTCCTGGACCCAGGGATCTGAGTTCTATTGCTGGTTCTATCACCGGTAGAATCTGTCACTCGTAGGGTCTGTCGATGGTAGGGTTGTGACTTCAGGTTGTCCAGGTTCTTGGTGTTTTAAACAAAGAATTGGACAAAATGCCCAACAAAGCAAAATAAGAATGAAGCAACAAAAGAACAAAAGCAGGAATTTATTAAAAACGAAAGAAAGTACACTCCACAGTGTAGGAGCGAACCCGAGCAGTGGTTCAAGGGTCCGGATACAGAATCTTCTTGGGTCCAGATAACTCCTACAAGTTTCCCATTGGCCACTTCATGCTCACCTCATGTAAATGAAGTGGTAGCCTGCAGTCAGTCTCATTGGTTGCAGAAAGCAGCCAACCAGAGGCTGAAGTGAAGTCACAAAGGTCACACTCCTGTGCAAACATCTGATTGGTTGCAGAAAGCAACCAATCAGAAGCTAGGGTGAAGTTACAAAGTTATACTTCTCTACAAATGAAGACTTGGCCTGGAATCAGTCTGATTTGTTGCAGACAGTGAATTTCCCATCTGCCATGCAGGAAAGGTCAAAAGGAGTAGCCTCTGGTTCTTTTGTTACTTAGGCATGGAAAGTTAGGGTTTTCCTTTCAATTTAGTTCTAGGAAATCGGGGTGAAACAACCTTAGGTTCCCTGCCTCCAGACCCTATTCTCCTGCCTCAGTTCTGCTACCAACTTGCTGTGTGACCTGGGGTAAGTCTTTTAACTTCTCTGGCCTCATTTTCTTTGTCTGTAAATGAGCGTAGCCCCTTCCTTGTATATATTATGAAGATATTTTAAGGCTTGATGAAGTATTCAAAATACAAGATAATGTTACTGTATTTTCACAAATGTTGATCTTTTAGGAACTAAACAGCAAACTTGTGCTCATCATGAATTTTTTTTTTTTTTCATTTGGGGAAATACCTTCATTCATACCAGCTCTTCACATGATAACCTGAAGACTACAGTTGTGTCTTCATATTAGTGTCTCACTTAGGCTGTTGATACTGACAGATCTGTAGGGCATTAGAGCCATAGAGGTTGACTCTGTGTCTAGGAGGGAGGTGGAGGAGGAGAATGAGGACCCGGTGCACACAGAATGTCCTCCAGAGGTGGACTTATGCCAACCCAGATGTCCAGGGGGTTGGTGTGTAGGCTCATTAAGTAAGCTCAGATTTACTCTGATAGAAGGACTTTAAAAATATTCCACCAGAGATTTAGATCTTTGGACAGTCACTTTAGTAGTTTAAAGGGCAAATTTCAGGCAGGGAACAGTTTAATGCAGTCAAGACTTGTTTGCAAATGACTTGTAAGTGCACACTGATCTTCTGAGAGCTCCCAGCCTTTCCTTGCTCAGTGAAAACATCTGTTCTACCTATTTCTCAAAGTACATTTGGAATCACTGACTCAAAAACTTACCTGCTTAAATTTAGTCAGAGACAACATAGCATTAGCTCAAATAGCACCATCAAGAGTACATGCAGTTCATGTAGGGGCAAATACGGTTTTTGGCGTGAGCCTGGAATTTTGTCTGCCATTTAGGAAAGATCTCTATGACCTGATGTTGAATTTTTGGTTTATCACACCCAGCATTTCTGAGTAATTTCTATGAGCTGGTCAGTGTTCTATGTGTTTTACACAAGTTAATTAATTATGGTAGTAACATCACTTTTTGGCATGATAACTTGAGTGATTATTGTTGGGAGTAGTGAAGATGAAAGTGGAGTTCTGAGGTAGAGTCGACTGAAAAATATTCACTCTAATATCCAATCTAATATTTTTCAATCTTTTATTCTAACTGTCCTCAAACCTGAAAGAATTTTAAAATTCACAAAATATAACTGTAAAATGTTCTACAAAGATGGGAGAGTTTTGAAATACTACCGCTCCTGTGAGGCTAAATGCAGCACTGTGGATAAATGCCGTGTCAAGGCTGTGGACAAAGAAGTGGAGGCTGGGCTGCTGTTCTGCTTTTTTTTGTAGAAACACTGTTCAGAAAGAGGTGCTTTTCACTTGTCCTTTCAGAATTACCACTTTCCTTGTTTTTATTTTTTTATTTTTTGTCTGCTTTTGCTTATTAAAATAGTCTGATTGAGTCAGATCACTGGTTAACTTTTGCCTTTTCTCTGTTATTGGAAGCAGCATCACAAACTCATGGGTGCTTCACAGAAGTTTTTGTTTAGGGATCTGGAGTCCCCAGTGAAGCAGAACAGCCTAGCTAAGAAGTGCAGGAAAAATGATACTGGCCACTGTCCAGAAGTTTCTCTGTGTTTCAGAGTTTCTGAGGGAGATGATCTGTTCTCCTGTCAGTATCACTTCAACCACACCCATGGCTCTAACTTCAACTGCAGTTTTCGGACTCCTAAATCTTTATCTGTGGCCAGCCTTCCCCCCACCTACAAACTCACACACCTGGGTTCCTACTGGACCACTCCATGTGGTATTTCCTAGGTAACTGACACCCCAATCTCAGACTCAAACTCTCTCGTTGCCTTGAAGTATATGGCAGCAACATCTGCCCAGTGATCCAAACCGCAAGTGTGATAGTCATTTTGGAATCTTCCTTCACCCTTGCACCCCACCCCCCCAACAGACCCCCTGCCTGCATTAGTCTAATCAGTTGTGGCATTTCTACCTTCCATAGTATTTGGCTGAACCATTAAAAATTGCTGTTTTGTAGGTCAAAAAATGGTCAAATATCCACAATTTCACGTGGTTAAATCTACTCTCCCCACTCCCCCAAGACCCACTGCCACTGCTCCAGCTCTGACTCCCTCATCCCTTGCCTGGACCATGGTAATTGACCCTAGCTGGTCTCCTTTTCTCCGGTATTTTCTCTTCTCATCAGTCCTCCACATTGCTGCTGTTTTCATCTTTGTGACATATAAATGTGTTACTTCCCTGTCTAAAACCCTGCTTGTCCCTCCCCATTTTGACTGCCTGTACTCAACACACACACACACACACACACACACACACACCCTCTTCTTGTACCCTGGATCCCAGCCATATATGTGTATATATATATATTTTCTTTTCTTTTTTTTTTTTTTGAGACACAGTCTCTCTCTGTCACCCAGGCTGGAGTGCAGAGGCGTGATCTCGGCTCACTGCAACCTCTGCCTCCCGGATTCAAGTGAGTCTCCTTCCTCAGCTTCCCAAGTAGCTGGGATGTGCTACCACACTCAGCTAATTTTTGTATTTTTAGTAGAGATGAGGTTTCACTATGTCGGCCAGGCTGGTCTCGAACTCCTGACCTCAAGTGGTCTGCCTGCCTTGGCCTCCCAAAGTGCTGAGATTACAGGCATGAGCTACCATGCTGAGCCCCAGTTATACACACTTCTTGCAATTCCTCAGATGCACCATGCTATTCCACATCTGTATTCATTTGCATATGGGGTTCTATCTGGAATGTTCTTCTCTTTTTTGCCTTTCTTTCAAACTTCCACCTAGTATCACCTCTTTGGTGAAACTCCTTTGAATCCCCTCAGATAAAGTAACTAATTCCCCAGTGTATCATGTACATTTTTTTTGGCAGCACTTACAACTCTGTATTGCAGTTACCTGTTTATGCCTATTTCCTTTACTAAACCTATACCTGGAGATCAGGAAATGCTGTCTTAGTTTTATAGTAATGTCTAGCAAGCACTTGCATTACAGAGTCTTAGTACATGTTAAATGACTACAAGTCCATTATAGTAAGGACTCGTGGTTTATTTTTTTATACAGTTTTTAAGAAATACCTTTCCTTAGGGGAAAGAGGAAAAGCAAGTGGCTTTTATTTATTTTTCATAATAAGGTAGCAGAGTAGGATTTAGTTATAAGGTGAGTTGGAAGTTTTATCTTGGCTTTTATCACCATCAGGATTTTGAGTAAGCCATAGGAATTTGCTGTGTCCCAGATTTCTGCACAATAGCTAGGAACCTGTTTAATAGGTAACCTGCTCATTGACACAGGGCCATGTCAAGCACCAAATGCTTTTGGAAGGGTCTTCAAAACAGCAAAGTGTTGGATACTGAAAGATTAGTATGCTAATGGTGAAGCATTATTTGTGGCTCTGAAATAGCCTACAAGTTAGATTTAGATTTGTTTTGATCTCAAGCAGTTCACACATCACTGAGTAGATCTTGGCAAAGCAGAAGATCCTTAAACGGCTTTTTTAATCGAGCTCTGTCCACTTGGTAGCTGCCCTTCATTGGGTTTGATGGATACCAGGAGCAAGAACTAAGGGTAATCATTTTGAGAAGATACAGTCTAACAGGAGGTTTCAGTGTTCTAAATCCAGAGTACTTGCGTTTTCTCTGCATGTCGGCAATTACAGTGATCAGTACTCCCAGAGCTGTCTGCTGGTCATTCGCTGGGGAGGTGCCCCTGCTGGCTGGCTGATCAGAAGTGGGGTAGATTCAGTACTTAAAGCCATCCTGTGATTAAACACTGTAGTTGCCTCCTGAATTTACTTGGCTAACGAGGTGGTTCTTAGGCTTCAGGAAAAACTACACTTGCTTTAAAATTTTTTTAATATAGTATCTTTAAATTCCCCAGCATTCCTCCATTTTGTAAAATTTACTTTTTCTGATTTCAGAAGTACCACATTGTAAGTAAAAACTAAACATTAAAAAACAAAGAAAACAGTCAACAAAAGGGCACAGGACCCTTTTGGTAGTGAGGGGTATGTTTATTGTCTAGATTGTGGTGATGGTTTCATGGGTATATGCGTATGTCCACACTTCAGATTATAGACATTAAATGCGTACAGTTTTCTGTATAATGATTATATCTCAGTAAAGCTGTTTAAAAAACACTAAACATTAGAAGACCTCCAATATGTGAAAGATAGAAAGGAGAAGAGACTCCCCTCAGTAACATTCCCCGCCCCAAGTTATCCCTGTGGAACAGCTGCCTGTGCAGCCTCGTGGACCTCGCATAAGGACTTCTATACAGGAGGCACCGTAGGTAAATTCTGAAGGCCAAATTTGGGCCATACTATCACAAGTGATACCATTCCCCTTTCAAATAGTGGACTTTCACCAAAGGTATTACAGATTTAAATGACCATTAAAATTTCCTGGCAGTTGTGTCTAGAAAGGTCTTTCCAGTGATGTCCATGGAACTGTGACTGAATGTAAGTTCTGACCTCACTGGGACCTTCTGAAGCCTAAAATGGAGCCATGGAATGCATACAAGCACATTTATTCAGAGATTATTTAGACAGTTGTGTTCATCAGATTGTTTTTTTTGTTTGTTTGTTTGTTTGTTTTTGACAGGGTCTCTCTCACTCTGTCACCCAGGCTGGAGTGCAGTGGCACAATCTTGGCTCACTTAGCCTCAACCTCTCCAGCTCCAGTGATCCTCCCACCTCAGCCTCCTGAGTAGCTAGGACTACAGGCGTGCACCGTCAAACCTGGCTAGGTTTTGTATTTTTTGTACAGACACAGTCTTGCCATGTTGCCCAGGCTGGTCTCAAAGTCCTGAACTCAAGCAGTCACCCACCTCAGCCTCCCAAAGTGTTGGGATTACAGGCATGAGCCACTGCACCTGGCCTATCAGTTTTTGATTGAGAGATGTCATGGGAGCAAAGGAAAGATCCAAGGTTTGATGTACTGGCAATGCAGAGAGGCTAGGCTGGGCCTCAGTGGGGCTGAGTTGGCCTGGAGAAAGGAAGAAAGAATTAGGTTTCCAGAAAAGAAAAGTGTGCTTATCAAGGAGACACTGGAAACAAAGCAGCCTGGTGCTGATGTTGATTGAAAAGTGTGGTTCTTAGCATTTGGATGCTTTACTGGAGTTAATGTCTAATTTTGTTGGTTAGTAAGAAAAAAAGTATCATTAGCAGAATAAATCGTAAACATTCAGTGTCTTCAATGTTTGAGGCAATCCAGATTGAAAAGCTTTGAGGTAATTTGGGAAGGACTCTTATACCCTACTTTTCTCTTCCACCTGTTTCTGAATTTTGCCCTTAATATGAAAGACAGCAATATGTATAAATCTTTAAATGGACTTCTTTTTTTTTTCTCCATAGTGTTCTTTCAGAGGACCAAGACAGTTACCTGTGTAATGTTACCTTGTTTAGGAAGGCAGTTGATGACTTCAGACACAAAGCCAGGGAAAACAAGTAAGATGATTATTTTTGTGTGTATTTACTTTGTTAGATCAGCTGTATACAACATGAACAATTTTATTTTTTTCCCCCAAATTTAGATTCATTGTTCGTGACTTCCAGTATAACGAAGAGGAGATGAAAGCAGATAAAGAAGAAATGAACAGGCTTTCTACTGATAAGAAAAAACAATTTGTATGTGTTTTAAATATTTAGTATTATCAATATTAAGCAGAAGAAAAGTGGTATTACTTTCCTTTGATTTAAAAGAAAGTAAAATCTGCTTTGGTTTTAAGACATTTGATTTTAAGTTTTTTTTTCAATTGACTAATTAGAATGAATTTCCTCTAAAGCTTAACTATTCTAGAGATAACTATTCTATTTCTAAGAAAGCTTTCTTCTAAAGCTTATATCTATCTTAGATCGAATAGAATAGTTACCTTAAAATACATACTTAAATTACTCCACCTAAATCCATATCAGATATTAATTTTAAATGCAGTATTCTGGTTAACGTCCTTGTAGGTGAAGGGAGATTTTAATTAAGTAACAAAGTTCTTTTCAGTAAGACTTTTCACTTTCTTGAGGCAGATTTGTTCAATGCCTCAGTCTTTTATTGAAGCAATTTGTATTGAAACTATTGGAGAATTGGTGTGTTCTAGGTGTAATGGGAAACAGGTGGAATTGTGAAAATGAAAGATGGTGTTAACTTTCTTGCCATCTTCAAGTGTGGGATTACTGTGAAGACTAAAAGCTTGTTTGGAAAGGGAAACATGAGTGAAAACGTGTTTCTCTTAATAATGTGAGGGGAAATGAAGGGATATACTGAAAATTATTTCCAGGTAGTTTATAAGCCATATCATCTCAACTAGGAGGAAACTAATTCCTCCAAGTAATGTCCAAAATAACCAGCTTTTTAGGGAAAACCCAAAATCCTTTTACAGAATAGATATTTTGACCAAAGATTTCCACTTTGTTTTGCTATCCTTTTTGCTTAAATTAATTGGTTGGTACATCCAAATGAACCTAATAATGTTATCCAAGTAAGTGTTAGCCGAATGGTTAATGTATGTCTTTTAAGTATCAAGAGAGAAGGTATTTAAAATCCGCTTAATCGTACTAAATATATGAAGTTTAAAAAGAACTTACACTACATAATTCAGAATGTAAAGAGATTTTAGATGTCTAGACCAACTCCCTTTTTTACAGATGGGAAAACTAAGAGCTAGGGCTGTTAAATGACTTGCCTACGTAACTGTTTATCTTTGTTATAAAGTTGTTTGTAAGTTGAATTTGATTTTGCATGTATTAAATGTTTTAGAGTATTGTGTAGTAAATTCAGATCTTTGTATTTGGATTTTCAAACCTAAGGCATTTCTATATTTTGTACCGGTTTAACTACTTTTATTAAAATATATACCTTTTTCTGTGTTAATGAATTGGTTCAATGCATTTTAGCATCTGTTGAGATCACTCAGTAGTGGCTAACCTTTTAATCTAATTTAATCTAATTTACCTAATTTAAGGTAAAGTATCTGAGATAATGAGAATAATAGTGAAACATGTAGAAAGTGAATTATGTGACTTAATTCTTCTATAGATTCCTAATACGTAGTCACTTAAAAAAAATTTGGTCTATCTAATTGCTATTTCTAAGACCAAATTTGTGGTAATTTTTCTTTTTTTCTTTTTGTAGGGACCACTTGTACGGTGGCTGAAAGTGAATTTTAGTGAAGCATTTATTGCATGGATTCATGTGAAAGCATTACGGGTTTTTGTTGAGTCTGTTTTAAGGTAAAGAAAGTTAATTGTCAAACTTGGAACTGAAGAGTTCATAGATTCCTTACATTGGACCTCTTTATTATAACAGAGTCCAGCAATAGGATATTGATTTGGAGAAACCAAAGGGCCAATCATGAGACAGAGGTTGTCAGTATCATCATACAGCTTATACAATGCATGCTAGTCTTGTTCTTTAGCACCAGGTTTAGAAAAAGAGATTTATGCTGCTGTACCCTCAGGTTCTTTTTCTTGTGTAGGTACTTAAAAGTAGATTAAATATTAACCAGTATTTGTTTAAAAGGAAGATCTTTCAGATGTTTTATATGTCATGGATACATAGTATGCTGATGACTTATTGGAATCATTTCATATTAACCTAAAGTATTTTTATATTTTGAGTTACTTAAAAAATCACATTCTGATCCTATGTATGGGTTGCTCATATTAGAAACAGTTTTTAAAAACCCAAAACTTGGCAGGGCACAGTGGCTCACGCCTGTAATCCCAGCACTTTGGGAGGCCGAGACGGGCGGATCACGAGGTCAGGAGATTGAGACCATCCTGGCTAACATGGTGAAACCCCGTCTCTACTAAAAATATAAAAAAATTAGTCAGGTGTGGTGTCGGGCACCTGTAGTGCCAGCTACTTGGGAGGCTGAGGCAGAGAATCACTTGAACCCAGGAGGTAGAGGTTGCAGTGAGCCAAGATTGCACCACTGCATTATTGCACAACCGCACTCCAGCCTGGGCAACAGAGTGAGACTCCGTCTGAAAAAACAAACAAAAAAAAAAACAAAGAAAAACACCCCAAAACTTATGTGTAAACTATGCTCACTATTTTTAAATTTTTTCAAATTTTCAAAGTAGATGTGGGTAACCTCGTGCTATTACCATAAAAGTATCTTCTGACCTTACTTATTATTATTTCCTGAGGATATTCATTTATTACCTTAAAAATTGAATGGTAAGCCGGGTGCGGTGGCTCACGCCTGTAATCCCAGCACTTTGGGAGGCCAAGGTGGGCAGATCACGAGGTCAAGAGATTGAGACCATGCTGGCAAACATGGTGAAACCTTGTCTCTACTAAAAATACAAAAATTAGCTGGGCGTGGTGGTGCGTGCCTGTAATCCCAGCTACTCGGGAGGCTGAGACAGGAGAATGGCTTGAACCCAGGAGGTGGAGATTGCAGTGAGCCAAGATTGCACCACTGCACTCCAGCCTGGCGACAGTGAGAATCCGTCTCAAAAGAAAAAAAAAATGGAATGGTAATTGAAGTAATTCCTAGCAATTGGCTTAGAGATTTCTAGTGGACAGTGAGTACCAAAGGTTTGTGTTTGTTTATATTAAAGTTTTTTGTGTATATTAGTTTCAGTTTCTATATATATTAGTTGAACTTGTAAAAGTAAAGTGAGATACTGTCTCCCTGTTAACCATGATTAAAGAGTATGAGAATATTTGCTTTGAAAAGAAAATCTCTTTACATGTTTGCTTGTATTGCATACTGTATTTCTGCTTTTTTGTAAGATATGGCTTGCCAGTGAACTTCCAAGCAATGCTACTTCAGCCTAATAAGAAAACTTTGAAGAAACTGAGAGAAGTATTACATGAATTGTATAAACATCTAGACAGCAGTGCAGCAGCTATTATTGATGTAAGTACATATTAGCCCAGTAGAGTAAGAATTGAAGTGAATTTCAGAAAAAAGTGATTGAAAGAAGATAGAAAAGGGAGAGTATGATACTTAATCATTTTTTATTACTTTGAGGTTCTCAATTTGTTATATAAACATAGTAATTTACATCGTTTACCCTGTTTTATACTAATTATAGCTGTGTTTTGCTTCTTGGCATTTCTACAAGCTGGTAATTATCTTGCTGTGTATCAGATGTTTATAGCTGCAGAAATACAGAAACTAGTGATACTAGTTATTTATAAAAACTATAAATTGCAGAGAGGAAGAAAATAAGCAGTTATTTTAATTTTATTTGGTAGAAGTGAGAGAGTCAATAGATGAGTATTTTCAAGGTAGGTTCATATTGGCATATCTGGGCATGGTGACACATGCCAGTAGTCCCAGCAACTCAGGAGGCTGAGGCGGGAGGATCACTTGAGCCCAGGCCTTCAAGACTAACCTGGGTAACGTAGCAAGACCCCATCTGAAAAAAGAAAAAAAACAGACCAAAATATATATATATGTGTTTATATCTTCTTTTAAACGAAAGTGTTATTTTTTTTTTTTTTTTTTTTTTTTGAGACGGAGCCTCGCTCTGTCGCCCAGGCTGGAGTGCAGTGGCTGGATCGCAGCTCACTACAAGCCCCGCCTCCCGGGTGTATGTCATTCTCCTGCCTCAGCC
>NW_016820098.1:234538-241083 GCF_001698545.2 Rhinopithecus bieti | reverse complement strand
CCCAAAGTGCTGGGATTACAGGCTTGAGCCACCGCGCCCGGCCCAAAAGTGTTATTTTTTAAACAAAAGAAGATATAAACAGAGTTACTCGTGTTTTTTTGTTGTTGCTATTTAAAATTGTAGTGGGCCGCTGGACGTGGTAGCTCATGCCTGTAAACCTAGCACTTTGGGAGGCTGAGGCAGGTGGATCACCTGAAGTCAGGAGTTCAAGACCAACCTGGCCAACGTGGTGAAACCCCATCTCTACTAAAAATACAATAATTAGCTGGGTGTGGTGGCGGGCGCCTGTAGTCCCAGCTACTCGGGAGGCTGAGGCAGGAGAATCACTTGAACCAGGTGGGGGTGGTTGCAGTGAGTGAAGATTGCGCCACTGCACTCCAGCCTGGGTGACAGAGGGAAACTCTGTCTCAAAAAAAAAAAAAAATTGTAGTGGGCTTTTATTTTATATTTTGGTTTTAAATATCTTGCTGATTTTTTTTTTTCTTTTAAAAGTTTAGGGTGGATGGTAGTATCTCACATAGGCATTAATTAGAACTATGAAAATCAGTTTTCTTGATAGAAGGAAATGCAGGAAATGACTTGCTAAACCTTTTTTGTTTTCTTTCTTTCTTTTTTTTTTTTTTGAGATGGAGTTTCGCTTTTTTGCCCAGGCTGGAGTGAAGTGGCATGATCTTGGCTCACTGTAACCTCCGCCCCTGGGTTCAAGCGATTCTCCTGCCTCAGCCTCCCAAGTAGCTGGGATTATAGGCGCCCGGCACCACGCCTGGCTAATTTTTGTATTTTTAGTAGAGATGCGGTTTTGCCATGTTGGCCAGGCTGGTCTTGAACTCCTGACCTCAGGTAATCCGCCCACCTCGGCTTCCCAAAGTGCTAGGATTACAGGCATGAGCAACTGCACCTGGCTGACTTGCTACACTTTCATGAAATTGTGGATAAAATAAGAGGTCTAATTATTTGATACATAAATGTTCTAGCATTAAATTCTTACAACATGCATATATAATAAGTGTTATCCTTGTTCGTTTTTTGTTTTGCCATCAGATCTTGCTCTGTTGCTCAGTCTAGAATGCAGTGGCATGATTCTGGCTCACTGGAGCCTCAACCACTATGCTCAAGTGATCCTCCCACCTCAGCCTCCCATGTAGCTGGGACTATAGGCACGCACCACTACTCCTGGTTAATGTTTTTATTTTTATTTTTTGTAGCTATAGAGTCTCATTATGTTGCCCAGACTGGTCTTGAACTCCTGGGCTCAAGGCGTTGGCCTCTCAAAGTGCTGAGATTACAGAATAAGCATTACTTTTAAATCATACTTGCTTTATTTTTACTCCACATTTTGTAAGTCTTGTATCGCATCAACTCAGTATTCTAAGTCCAAGATATAAAAAGTTAATTTTTACAGTATACATAAAAAAAGGTTGGTGGGATCATGCTAAATACATATGTGGGCTTTCCAGTCAGAATGCTTGAACCTGGCTTTACCACTTACTGTCTGTGTTTCCTAGGAGAAGTCAGTCTTTCAGAGGTTGTTTTCTCATTTGCAAAATGGGAATAATGTCTAACTAAGTTAAGTGCATACATTTAGCCCAGAGTAGATGTTCAATAAAAAGGTAAATGTTAATACTTGCTTTCTTTTTTTCTGAGTTCTGTAAATACAAAATTGAATAATTGTCTTTTTTTTTCCATAGGCTCCTATGGATATTCCAGGTTTAAACCTGAGTCAACAAGAATACTACCCCTATGTGTACTACAAGATTGATTGCAACTTGCTGGAATTCAAGTGAAAATGGGCTCCTCCCCCGACAATCCTGTCCTTGTGTTGGTGTGTGCTAACAGAAATAAGTTGCAGTGTGGTCGTACTTTCACCTCTAGTATCCTTTGCTTGCTTCTGACCCCCTTTCCTAGGTGAATTCTCCCACAGTGGTCTGTATCTCAACATTTTCTTTTTAAAGGAAAATATATATATAGTTTCTTTTTATTGATCAGGTCTGTAAATGTGTACTAAAAAAATCAGAGTTTATTTATAAACAGAATAGTTTATTTAAAGAGAAGGTCTTTTCTTTATTGATATCATGGTATGCATTAATTCCATTTGTTACTATTGTGCACAAAACCCCTGTGTAGAAGGGAATGGTGTAAACATTTATACTGTTTTGTTCACTGTATTTAGTAGACTTAACTGTTGAATAGTTACTGAATCGTGATGTAAAGAATATGTGACCATCTTCAGGTATGGGATTTCTGAATGTTTCAAATTTCAATCAATGAGCACTGTCAACACCCACAGGAGGAATAAAATTACCTGTGCAGAGGTGTATTGTGGTGTGTGTAACTTAAGATTACAGTTCGGTTTGAGAGTTAAATGATGTCATAGCTCACTTGCTGTGATACTTCCAGGATTTTGTTATATGCTGAGGTGTAACCATTTGTGTTATCTGACGTATGACTTAATTGAGCCAAATTTGGGTCAGAACTAAATTTGAAGATTACTTCTCAGTATATGATGGGTATTTACATTTGAACACTAGAATTTTAGGTCTCTCAAATAATTAAGTATAGGGCCAGTTTTGAATAAAGTCTAGCAGAACTATGCAGCTTTAGTCATTTGTTTTGTCTAAATCTGTATTTTATGTATTTTCTTCTTAAGATCTATAATTTTGGCATTTATGGCATTTGTGACATAGTCTGAAAATAGAGACATTGTTAGCCTTTAAAATCTCAGAAATGAATGACTTAGTGTAGTGTCTTGAAAGAGCTTTTAAAAGAGGATTTTGTGGCAATGCTTCTCTTACTATGTACTCACAGGTTTGCAAATGGGAAAAAGAAGTTTACATTTCAGTTTAGGGGCATGTCTAAGCTGTGCTATTCCCTTTAGAAAATTAGCCTCCAAAATCTTTTGTTTCAAAATTTTATAGTATTTCATAAATAACTTTAAGCAAATACAGACGTCCACAATGTGGAACATGAGAGACCCCCTCCATCAATTTCCACCTCCCAGTATTTTTCTAGGCCCTTTTCTATGTCTTTACATCTCTCTCTCTGTCACACACACACATACACACACAGAGTTTATTTTTAATAAAATAGGATTATACTATGCACATTCTGTCGCTTGCTTTTTTGCTTAATAGTATATCTAAGATAATCCTTTATGTAGTGAAGCTAGAGCTACCTCATTCTTTTAACCAGCTACATGGTGTTCCATGGAGTGTCTGCCATCATGTGTTTAGCCGAGTGAATGGTTAATCTGCTTGTTTTTAGTTTTTGCTGTTAACAAACACTGCTGCAGTCAGCATCCTTGCACAGATTTCTTTGTATACTTGTATTAGTTTTTCTGTAAGAACCCAGAAGTAGAATTTGCAGGGTCATAGGTTATGTACATTTAAGTTTTTGACACTCACTGCCAATTCATCTGTCAGAATTCTAAACTAAAGACACGTTTGGAGTGTGGATTTATCTTCAGTTTTTCCTTGGACAAGAGAAAGCTGTGAAAAATTTTGATATCAGAAAATTTTGGGTTTTTTTGTCTTCTTTTGCACATGTTCTTTGAGTCTTAGTATCTTTAACATGGGGCCACTCTCTCTATTATAGGGGGGTGTGTTTTGACAATAAATTGACTTTTAAGAAAAACATGTCACTAACCTGAAGCTCAGCCACACAGTGACTTTTAAGGTTTTATTTAGACTTTACTGTTGTTCTCATGAGAATAGGTACAGACTGCGTAAGGTTTAAAATCCCAGCATATGTCGAAACTACGGGACTTTCACTGTGATTTCCGCCAGGGGACTTATAGCAGAGTGGCTGAGCGTATGCTCTGAGGCCAGGCCCCAGCTCTGCTGCCGACGAACTGTGTTGTCCTGGGCAGAATGGTCTCCGAGTTCCAGTCCCTCCTCTGGAAAATGAGCATGGTTAGAGTGGCCACCTTACTAGGGACGTTGGGGTGAGTCGGTGTGACCCCATATGCATAGAAAGTGCTGTGAGTGGTGCATTGTGAGAGGTTGATGCAGGTACTTAGCCCTTGGGGAACACATGTAGTTCCTTTTTACTGTGTTTAATTTGGGAAAAGCCAGGTCCACATCATTGTAGAGTCCGAGGGTTAGAAGGAAGTCATTGTGTCTAACATAACATCGGAGCAGTTTGTGTCACTGAGCTCCAGTCTGTGCTGGATTATTGATATTGTTGGTGGCGGTCACCATTCCTGGGAAGGGACTGTCCCAGGCCACTTGCCTCCCCGAGGAGTCTACTGGTTCTCCTCGAGGATAGTACTTAGATAACAGATTCATTAAACATTTACTGAGCATCTGTCAGGGATCATTCACATCCACACCATCCTCCCGGCCCCTCCCTGTGTTGTTCATGGAGGGAGTACTGGCGGTCCCCATTTTCATGTATGGAGACTTCGGGTCAAAGAAGTTAAGTGAATTCTTTGTTGAGTTACAAATTTTGAGCCAGTCAGAATTTGAACCTAGTATTTCTGACTGCGGGGTGTCACACTTCTCGCCCCACACTCAACTGTTGTATGAATGAGCCAGACACATTCCTTGACCTGAGTCCGAGACGGACAATGGTATGGGAAAGATATTAGGTATGGAGAATCAGATGTTAACTTGTATTGCTATTTGTTTTGTTTTGTTTTTGTTTTTGAGACAAGGTCTTGCTCTGTCACCCAGGCTGGAGTGCAGTGGCATGATCAGGGCTTACTGCAGCCTCAACCTAGACTGCCTGGGCTCAAGCAATCCTCCCATCTCAGCCCCGCAAGTAGCTGGGCCTACATGTTTGCGCTACCATGCCTGGCCAAAATTTTAAATTTTAGCACAGATGAGGTCTCACTATGTTGCCCGGGCTGGTCTCGAACTCCGGAGCTCAAGGGTTCCTCCCGCCTCAGCCTCCCAAAGTGTTGGAGTTACAGGTGTGAGCCACCGTGCCTGGCCTGTGTTGCTATTATTTTTGGCAGGAACCCAGGAGTCCAGAACATTTCATCTATGATGGGTTAGATAATGTGTCTAGTTGTTTGCATGCCAATTTTAGTAGCCTCAGTTATTCAACCTAGGAGATTTTTCTACCTCTCTACTACCCTGCTGAAGTTGCTCTTCAGCAGAAAATCTTTGTGGAACATATTCCACACTTTGAAATCTTCGTGGGACAAAAGATCTTTGTGGAACCAGTCTTTGTGGAACATATTCCAGCTTTTTGAATGAGTGCATATCCAGTAGTACCTTTAAAGTTATACTTTGTACATAAAAAATACTCAGCAAATGTGAACCTTTATTTGCTCTTACTTCAAAATTAGTCCCAAATGTTGGAAATAAAATATAAGACATTGATCTAGATATAAGGTTTTTCTCCTTCATTCTCAGATGTTGAAGAAATCAAAGTAGCATATGCACAAGGTTAAAAACCACATATACAAATATTATAGAATAGCTTATAATGAAAACTTTGCCTGCCTTTATAAAAAATGTGATTATCTTCTTCTGTTAATGTCAACAAAAGATGCTTTGTCCTAGAAGGTCTATAAATGGTATTATATTCTGGAGGAAACCTAGCAAAAACTTTCCTAGTTTAGTACTTGTCTCTAAATTGATGTTCACCCATTTCAATATTGCAGACTTATTCATGGTCTTTATTTTTCTAGCATAGATAACAGTTGATCCTTTAGATTCATATATGCAGGCAATTCTTGCTTTCTAAAAAAAAGAAATATGGGACATTGGAACCATTTTATTCACCAGTGGATTTACCCTTAGAGTATTTTTAGATCTGAGCTGATGACTTGTTAGAGAAAAAGGGAACAGAGTAAAGCCATGGAAGCCATGAACAGTAGGAGACTGCCGCCTGGCATGGTTTCTTCTTCTGAAGAAGATGAAACTGAGGAGAAACAAGACAACATCCTTCATACCAGGAATGGTCAAGATGATGCAAGAAGAAAAAGGCTTTCAAACAACACAATCAGAAGGCAGTCAACAAACACAAGGGGGACATTCCTTCTCTGGCAGTTGCTCAAAACTGAAATTGCTTATTGTATACACTGGGGCTTGTACTTGGGAAATTTAATAAAAATGCTCATTACCAAACCCCATAGAGATGTGTTTTAAAGTCTTAAGTAGATCTGAGGAATAACCTACATTTTAAACAAATACCCAGGAGAATCAGAGGCTAGGGGTTAGTTATGATCAGATACTATCTTTTAAAGATTCTTCCTCTGAACCCTCAGATTCGGGTGTTGATTTAGAATTTATAAACATCTTGAGGTCTCATTCAAATAGTGATTCTTCTCTATTCACAGAGACCACACTTACTAGAATCTTCATAGGTAAATCAGCTTTTTCTACTGTCACTTGAAGAAATATTCCACATCGTTAAATCAGTAGAACTGGAGAGTTCTGTCTCAGCAGAAATTGATCAATAAAGATGTCTTTTGCCCTTGGAAGGCCATAGAATATCAAGTTGAAATTTGCAAAAACTCTCAGATGATTAAGGTCACGTTTTCTTTCTTTCTTTTTTTTGAGACGGAGTCTCGCTCTGTCACCCAGGCTGGAGTGCAG
>NW_016820098.1:218547-234266 GCF_001698545.2 Rhinopithecus bieti | reverse complement strand
ATCTCCTGACCTCGTGATCCGCCCGTCTCGGCCTCCCAAAGTGCTGGGATTACAGGCTTGAGCCACCGCGCCCAGCCCAAGGTCACATTTTCATCTTTTGAGAACTCATTCTGGACATGATCTATCACTGGTTGTAAAGTGTAAAAAGGAACAACCGAAACAGACTTTGAAAGAATGGTTTATATGAGGAAGCCTTCCTTCCCCCTAGAAAAGGGCTATTAAGTTGAAAGTGAAAAAAGGAGTTGGAGGCAGCAAAGGTTATTGTTGATGTTGGACAAAGGAAGGAATAAACTGTATGATGCCACCTTGAACTTGAAAGTCATATGTTTTTAACTAGAAGATGAACAGGAACTTTAGAATATCAAATCCCAAGAGCAGCTTTCATGTATTTTGCTAGTTCCTAGATAAGTGGATGACCTCACCACAAAATCCTGTGACAAATCTTAATTATTTTTTTCACCAGCACAACTTGCCATATTTTATATAAACTATTTAGATACATATTTAGACTGTTTCTCAAGAGTGCTTTATAGTTCAGTACAGGTTTTATGCATTGTTAAGACACTTGTTTTTTAAATAGAAATTGTGACTATGCAGATACCATATTTTACCACAAGAGGGCACTCTGGTGCCATTGAAAAAGCAAACAGTTTCTCCTCCCTGCATTTTTCGTTCTGACATGTACAGTCAGTTTAGAGAAACCTACACTCCACTGCATTCTGGTCTGGTATATTTTGTTACAAGCGTTTATTAATATAAAGTTCTCAAAAAATGTTAGATGACTTATTTATTTTGTGGCACTCTAGCCTCTGTGTGTGTGTGCGTAAAACCCACACACCTTTCAGCAGACCAGTGCCAGCCAGTGGCACTTTTCACTGAAGATCAAATGAAAAAGATAAGGATATATGTATGTGTGTGCATGTGCGTGTGCATGTGCATGTGCATATATAATCACTCAGATAGTTACTGAGCATGCGCTATGAACCAGGCATTGCATTAGGCGTTGGGGATTTAATGCAAGCCGTCAGATGGGCACAGTGCCTACCTGCCCTGATGGGGCGTGCAGCCTGGTGATCTGGTGGCAGTCTTACTGGACAAAACACAAACCTGACAGCCCTAAGTTAGGAAAAGGATTTTACTGATCTGTGAAACCCCTAGTCTGAAAACATACTGATTTAAGGGTATCCAGGAAAATCAACCTATGTTGTCAGTCAGTGGGTAAAGAATAGACACATCAGTTTGTCACGTTTGACCATCTAGTTGGCCTGGCTTAGCACTGTCCAAAAGAATTTCCTATGATGATGGACATTCTATACCTGTGCTACCCAATGTGGTAGCCCCTAGTCACGTGACTGAAGATCACTTGAAATGTGGCTAGTGTGACTGGAACTGAATTTTTTTTATCTTTTTTTTTTTTTTTTTTTTGAGACAGGGTTTGGCATTGTCGCCCAGGCTGCCTTCTGGGCTCAAGCCACTCTCCCTCCTCAGCCTCCCAAGTAGCTGGGACCACAGGCACACGCCACCACATCTGGCTATTTTTTTTTTTTTTCAGATAGAGACTCCTCACTTTGTTGCCTAGGCTGGTCTCAAGTTCCTGAGCTCAAGCAATTGGCCTGCCTTGGCCTCCCAAAGTGCTGGGATTACAGGTGAAAGCCACTGCACCTGACTAACCTTATTTAATTAAATAGCTACATGTGGCTGGTGGCTACTGTGCTGGACATACAGGTCTAGTTGGTCACACCTGGCTAATGAGCCTTTTTGACCTTGAGTTTCCAGTATAGCCCATATCCTTTGGCTTTTTCATTTGTTTTTATGACTGGATGAGCCAGCCTTGCTTCTGCTTACTTTGATTGCCACATTTAACATCCCCACAAGCCTGAGAAAGAGAGGAAAGGATTGCTCTTGGAATCATTGTTGGTGTGCCTCAGATTGCTATGCAGGACAGCATTCTCTTAAATCACAAAAGACAACTACTTATACTTTGTGCATTGATGTGCACAAGAGTAAACTGGTTGTTGTATTGAAAGACCAGAAGCTGTTTCTGATGGGAAATATTGAATCAGCAGAATTGAAAACACAGCTGTGTGGTTCTAATGGGAATATAATTTCTCCTGTCAGTCACTGCTCGCTTAGTATCCATTGTGTGCAGAGCATTCACTATTCCAGCCTCTGCAGGGAGACATCAGGGAGATGCTCACCACGTACTTTTGAATGACATTATTTGTCTTTATTGACTGAGAAATGTAAGAGGTTCATAAAACATTGAAACCATTAAGGCCTTATTTGAGAAGTCTAGCAACTCACCGTTGCCCTTGGAAAGAGGCAAATAGGAAGGGGAGAGCCCTCTGTCAGAGACTTGTTTTCCATCAGTGACATGTGGCATGGATTTTACCTCCTACTGTCAGCTGGCCACCCTCTGCATTCAGGCTTGTGAAGCATTCTGGAGGCCTCCCGCCCCATCCTCCACTCCCAGCTCTTCTTTTGGCATCCCCACTGGCCATATTTCTTTCCAGGTCTATTCTGACAGCCTCCTAACTGGCCACTTGTTCCCGGTCTCTGGTCACCTTCAGCTCATCCCGGCTGTGAGGCCGGAGGACTGGCAAGTTACTGCTCAGAAATCCCGAATTGCTGCTCACTTGCCCTCAGGATAAAGTCTCTGTTCAAACTGGACTTTTTTCCCTTTTAGAATTGGCTTCTCTATGTGTTCTCTGAAAAGAGAATATCGTTTACTGTTTGTTGATTCGATGGGGGCCACTTTGGAGGAGGAATTGAGACCATAGATGACTCCTAGGGATGCTCCAGCAGTCTCCTTTTTACCTCCTCCAAGCGGGACACATGGGCCAGCTTCACATCTGTGCTCTCTCAGGATGTAAAATTGTGGGCAGCCTAGCATCCCAGAGTCTGAATCATTCCTTCCTCTGTAGAAGAAGGATAATGAGGATAACACTATAGGACTATTGTGAGAATGAGGATTAAACTGCAGGTCCAAATCTTCTAGCAAGGTACATGGCACAGATGAGGGGCTCAACATATTAACTGCTGCTGTTATTGTTAGTACTACTATTTTCCATGCTGCATGATTTGTGTTTCTTTTTTGCCTATTGCCTCATATCTTATGTGAGTTGAAATTAGTTCCTCTTTAACTGCATCTGTTTAGAAGGCAGATTTCCCATTAAAAACCTGCTGGCATCACATGACCAGCAAGTTCAAATCCAAGACAACTGAAACCATATATTCACACAAAAACCTGTACACAAAACTTCTTAACAGCATTATTCGTAATAGCTAAAATGGGAAACAACCCAAGTGAGCATCAACTGATGAATGAGTTGGATAAACAAAATCTGGTGTATCCACACAATGGAATATTACTCAGCCATAAAAATAAATGAAGTACTGACCTATGCCACAACATGGATGAACCTAGAAAACATCGGGCCAAGTGCAAGAAGCCAGACACACAAGATTACATATGACTTCATTTATAGGAAATGTCATGCGTAGTGAAATAAATAGGCATAGAAAGAAGATTTGTGGTTGCCAGGAACCAGGATGGGAAGGGATTTGGTGGTGACCGCTAATGGGTACAGGATTTCTTTTTTTTTTTTTTCTTTTTTTTTTTGAGACGGAGTCTCGCTCTGTCGCCCAGGCTGGAGCACAGTGGCAGGATCTCAGCTCACTGCAAGCTCCGCCTCCCGGGTTTACGCCATTCTCCTGCCTCAGCCTCCCGAGTAGCTGGGACTACAGGCGCCCGCCACCTCGCCTGGCTAGTTTTTTGTATATTTTTTAGTAGAGACGGGGTTTCACCGTGTTAGCCAGGATGGTCTCGATCTCCTGACCTCGTGATCCACCCATCTCGGCCTCCCAAAGTGCTGGGATTACTGGCTTGAGCCACCGCGCCCTGCCAAGGTACAGGGTTTCTTTAGGGGCAATCACGTTCTGGAGTTAAAATAGTGCTAATGATCATACAACTTTATGAATATGTTAAAAACCACTGAATTGTATACGTTAGAAGGTTAACGTTATGGTAGATGAATTGCTTCTCAATTTAAAAAACCTACCAGGAATTAGCTCAGATTTTCTACAAATTCTCTTAATTCTTTGCTTATCTGTTTATATCAATAGAGTTTTAAAAAATTAATTTGAATTCCCTTTTATGAATGGTAAGGAGATTTGCCCTTTGGGGTTTCCCTCCGTCGAGTGCTCTTGCTGTCGATTCTGTCCGTTTGCCTTTTTTGGTGTTTTTGTTTGTCTACTCAGCATCTCAGTTGGCGTTGGCTGCAGCCATCTGCAGCCACCTCCTCCACTTGGGGGTTAGGTCGCAAATCTGTCCCAGAGTAGCTCATCTCACTGGTTATCACATTAGCAGTCACTTATGTCAGCAGTCCCTAAGAAAAGATAGCTGGCTGGCTGGGGATAAAGCGTCTGAAACTTTGCTGGTCTGATGATATCTTTCTGTTGTTTCAGTACATGTGTCACTGACAACTTGCTTAGGTAAAAGTGCCCATAGTTCCATCATTTGTTCAGCAACCATTTGCTGAGGGCAGAATCCTCATTCACTTAGTGAATACTTAGTAATTGTTGAATACCTGGGTGCTAGGGCAGGAGCAGCCAAATGAGAAAAAGGACCCTGTCCGCATGGAGCCTACCTGCTGGTGGATGATACACAGTAAACATAGTGAACAAGGTTAAGACTTTTCGCCCTCTGCACCTGTAAGGCCATTGAGGACTGACCTGGGCTGGGAATGGGTAGGAAGAGCTGCTTCCAAGGGGTGTCTAGATATACCCCAGAAGATGCGAGCCACGTGAAGACGCAGGGGAAGGAAGCGGCTCAGAGAGGTTGGGTAACAGAGGGTCAGCATGGCAATAGCCGAGTGAGTGAGGCGTGTGGGATGTGCAGCAGATGCACCAGGCAGGGTCTTCAGAACATGGTGAAGAACTGAGACTTTTTACTTCTGAAAAAGGGAACCCATTTTAGGGACTCCTGTGCATGTTTCAAGGATCACCCCAGCAGTAGTCATACTTGTGTGTTTGTAACCCCAATTTCTTACATTGTGCTTGACACATGTCATAGTAGACACTGGGTTCTGGTTCACAACTGAAGTGGATGAATTCATGGAGAACGTACTAAACCCAGAAGTGTGCCAGACTGCACCTGAAAGTTCTCTGCAGCTTCTCAAACTTTAAGAGTGTTTTGCAAACATACTGAATGCTTTGCCTGAATCTTCCCGTGAAGATCCACGCAGAACTTAGTAGTAGTAATTCGTAAAATTTATTATTAAATTCTTTTGCGACTGCCTTGATTTCTTCACATAATCATCATCTGTTTATCAAATTGGAATTTTAAATAATATTTGACACATCACTGGCTGACTCCACAGCTCCAAATTAGTCACACTGTAGTCTTTTGATGATAGCCAACATGTGACAACAGGGATATTTTGCACGAGGCAGGGAGCATTCTGGTTTCCTTTTCGTTTTTCCAATATGTCATATTTCTCGCTTCCACTCTTCTTAGAGGGGAGGGTTGTCTTTTTGCTTCAAACTATTATAGGCTTTTGCTGAGAGACAAGAGGCTATGATCCCCACTTAGTAGAAGAAGTGTTTAAGTCTATCATATAAATTGTCGCTGCTCCAACTTCTCTCCGTCCCTGCCTCTTAAGTCATTTAAGGCATTTGTTTGGGTAGCTATATCGGATTTCTTCTGGTTTTCCAGGGGAAATACAGCAACTTTGGAGAGACGTTAACATGGGAATATATGAATTGATTGCTTGAGAAGTGTTAGTGTTAGTTCTGGAATGGGGTCCTGTGTCATTAGGTACTTACGTTGAAAGGAAATGTAAAATTTTCCATAGTCACAGCTTTCCAGATTTTAATTGGCTGCTTGCCCTTGTGTCAGACTTTCTTTTCTAAAATAAATGTGTTGGATGGCTCTTATCTTTACAACCAGGCACACAGCTTCAGTTCCTCCTGACTAGGAAAGTTAACTCTTCAGCTACATGGTGGTACACAATGTTGTCCCTGCTCAGCAGCCCTTGAACACTCATTAAATCCCACATTAGAGTTGCAAAGAGACAGTAACATTTATTTGGTGCCTCATTTTTTTTTTTTTTTTTTTTTCTGAGATCAGATCTCGCTCTGTCCCCCAGGCTATATAGTGCAGTGGTGCCATCAGGGCTCACTACAGCCTCAACTCCCAGGCCCAAGTGGTCCTCCTGCCTCAGCCTCCTGCGTAGGTGGAACCACAGGCACATTCAGATATTTTAAAAAATATTTTGTAGACTCTGTTGCCTGGGTTGCCATTGTTTATCCATTTATTTATTTATTTATTTATTTATTTATTTATTTATTTACCTTTTTTGTTGCCTAGTTTCCCCCCTGTTCTTTGCTTCTTAATTTTGGTTGTTCAAAATCTTTCTTTTAACATTTTGGTTCCTCTTCAACCTTGGGAATTCTTCTGTTTCTATTCTTTCTTGCCTTTTCCTTGCTTCATTTCAGGACTCCTTTCCAATGAACCTGCCATTTTTTTCCTGCAAGGATTGTAGTTTAAATGCAAGCCCACTTGCTTGAAACTTTATGTAGCTAAGCAACTATTTCAAATTCTTTCTCAGGTTGAGGGTAATAAATGATAAAATCATGCAGTGAGGCAGCGTGTTAGTTCTCTAAAGACAAGAGTTCAGAGTTCTGAGTTCTCTAAAGACAAGAACCAGTATATGAAGAGGTTTATTATAAGAAACTGGCTCACATAATTACAGAGGCTGACAAGTCCAAAATCTGCTGAGTAGATGTCCTGGTTTGAGTCGGAAGGCTGGAAGCTGCTGTAGAACCCAGAAGAGCTGAGGTCCCAGTGCAAAGGCATCAGGTAGGAGAGTTCGGTCTTACCAGGGTCAGCCTTTTGTTCTATTCAGCCCTTCAACTGATTGGGTGAGGCCCACCCACATTATGTCTGCTTTACTCAAGACAACTAATTTAAATGTTAATTTCATATAAAACACTGATATGGTTGGGCTGTGATCCCACCCAAATCTCATCTTGAATTGTAGCTCCCATAATTCCTTTGTGCTGTGGGAGGGACTTGGTGGGAGATAATTGAATCATGGAGGTGGTTTCTACCATCCTGTTATCATGGTAGTGAACGAGTCTCACGAGGCCCGATGGCTTTATAAGGGGAAACCCCCTTCACTTGGCTCTCATTCGTCTCTGCTGCCATATGAGATGTACCTTTCGCCTTCTACCATGATTGTGAGGCCTCTCCAGCCACGTGGAACTGTGAGTTCGTTAAACCTCTTTCTTTTGTAAATTGGTTAGTCTTGGGTATGTCTTTATCAGCAGCCTGAAAATGGACTAATACACCCTCACAAAAACACCCAGAATAATGTTTGACTGACCATCTGAGCACCCTGAGGCCCTATCAACTTGATGCATAAAATGAACATCTCAGGTAGCTCTTGCTTTCTCAGTTACAACAGGCCCCGATCCTGGCCTTGGGGTTATTTGTTGTTTGACATATACAGAAATTAAACCCAAATTTTTTTTAAAAAAGGACTGAAATCTCAATTCCTAACCATGGCATTATTTTTACATTTATACTACTCCGATGCCTGTTTACCACATTTTGTACACATTCTTTTTATTGGTCTCTGGTCATCTGTCTCCCACTCTTCACAAGAATTGTTCCAAATCTTCTCCCCTTTTCACAGAGTCCCTTCCCAAAACTCCAACTCCTTTGTGCCTTGCTTAAGATCTAGCCTCTTCCCGGATAGGAGAGGTTATTTACCTTGCTGAGGTCACACAGCTACTGTGTGATAAGACTGAGATTTAATTTGAAGCCATTGGTCTTGGTAGTCGTGGGAGCCTGCTGGGTGCTAGGCACTGTGCCACGTGCTAAATGCCCCAGACTTCCCCATGTTGGGTCCTCCTCGTGCTGGGAGGGTGTGTCCTCTTCCAGCCAGCGTGCCCTGTGCCTTCTGCACGCCACACTCTGCTCTGATCTTCCGCCCAGCGCCTGTCCCTCTGCACACAGGCCTTTGGCGCTTTGTTTGCTCCTAAATCTTCTCTTTTCTGTCTAATTCTCTCCTTTTTATTTGCATTATATAAACACAATTCTGTTTCTTTCATTAAGAAAACACCTCTCCCCCCAGGCACGATGGCTCACACCTATTATCTTAGCAGTTTGGGAAGCTGAGGTGGGAAGATTGCTTGAGCCCAGGAGTTCAAGACCAGTCTGAGCAACATAGTGAGACCCCCATCTCTATTTAAAAAAGAATTAGCCAGACGTAATGGTGCACACCTGTAGTCTCAGCTACTCAAGAGGTTGAGACAGGAGGATGCCTTGAGCCCAGGAGGTTGAGGCTGCAGTGAGCCAGGATCACACCACTGCACTCCAGCCTGGGTGACAGAGTCAGACCCTGTCTCAAAAAATAAAAAAAAAAGAAAACCTTTTCTTTGACCCCTATGTCCCTCTCATTTGAGGAACTATCTACCTTTTCATTTTCCTCCACATTCTTTACTCTTTTTAACCTCCAAAGAGACCCTCCACCCGCATTACGTGCCTTGCCCTGTTAATAATGTACGAGTGCTATGTATGCTTCATTGTACATAAGTGTTTTACTGTGCATTAAGATCCATTCCCCATGCATATGCACGTGTACATTGCACTAATTACAGTGCACAGCATGTTATATTGCAAGATTACATAAGATAGATTCAACACTTGGATATTTTCCAGTACATTAATTCCTTTATTTTACATAGGACATAATATCATTGATTGTACATGGCACATTGCATCAAATAAATCCTCAACAACATGCTTATCACCTCCAATAGAATTGCTTTGCCGCAAAGCTTTGATAAGCCAGCAACCTACTTGGGAAATGTCCTTCTTGCTTTGGGCCCATAAAACCTGGGGGCTTCTAGACTTGAAACTATACCTGACATCTGGTTCTCACTTCACGGCCATAGATTTGAAACCACTCATTTGTTCCACCTAAATAAGACATCTCAGTGACTGATGACTGACTAGCACATGATCACATGTAACTGTGGTGTCATGTATTTGCTATTTTTTAATTTTGGGGTGTGCTGGGATCCAACGTGGCTGCCAATGCCTTGACACAATCAACTAGATTGTAGCTGTGCTTAAATGGAATATTCTTTACTCACATAAAATCATTTGGTGCTAATTGATTGATGCTCAATGGACATAATAAAAACAAGATACAGACGGACACATACAAGCAGTTTTTCCTGCCATGTATGGTTAACTTTGCAAACCCCTCTACCCTCCTTAAGCTCTTGTAGTATCTGAATAAGTCTTTTATTCTTGCCAACCCTGCCCAAATAAGCAATCTTGTATCTACTGACTGCTAGCTAAAGCTCCTATATATATTCACATGCTATTAAATTTAAGTATAAGTTCATCTAGCGTTAGCCCAACTCCTAATTAAAGCATTTTCAAAATCCAAACAGCAATTAAAATTAGGCTTTCTAGGCTAAAAGTTTTTTCTTACTAAGATTATCAAAAAAGCCTCCAATACCACATAATTTAGCAGTTTTTCCCCAAGAGACGATTTTCTAGATATAAGTCGATGTAGCTCAGTCAACTAAAGTAAGGCACTGAAAATGCCTAGATGAGTTCATGTAACTCCATAAACACACAGGTTTGGTTCTGGCCCTTCTGTTAATTCTTAGTAAGATTACATGTGCAAGTATCTGCATTGCATGTGTAATCAGTAAAAGGAGCAGGCATCAAGCACACTAATTGGTAGCACCTAACATCGTGCTCAACCACACCCCTACAGGAAATAGCAATAATCAAAAGCAATAAATGAAAAGTTTGACTAAACTTTGCCAATTTTCCTTAGGGTTAGTAAATTTTGTGTCAGTCACCACAGTCGTAAACCTAAATTAATAAAATCTGAAAAGCACGTTTGTGTTTAGGATAGTGCAAATGAACTACAAAAATGACTTTAATATGATCTGAATACACAATAGCTAAGACCTAAACTGGGATTAGATACCCCACTATGTTTAGCCATAAACTTAAAGTTATTCACTAGAGTACTATCAGCAACAGCTTAAAACTCAAAGGACTTGGTGGTATGGTATTTCCATCCCCTCTAAAGGAGCCTGTTTCGTAATTAATAAGCAGTGATAAACCTCACTCTTTCTTGTCAATTCAGACTGTATACTACCATCTTCAGCAAACCCTAAAAAGGTCATAAAGTAAGCACAAGTACTTACATGGAAACATTGGGTCAATGTGTAGCTTATGAGATGGAAAGAAATGGCTTACATTGTCTGATTAAAGTACACCCAACCCATGATAAGCCTTATGAAACTACAGGCCAAAGGAGGATTTAGTAGTAAATTAAGAATAGAGAGCTTAATTGAATACGGTTGTGAAGCATGAATAGACCACCCATTACCTTCCTCAAATGCTTCAATAAACCCAAGTTTATAATTAACACAGACCCATCTATAAGAGGATATGTCAGAACAAAGAATACTGGAAAGTGTGCTTGGACAAACCACGATGTAGTTTAACTCAAGGCACCTGGCTTGTGCCTGGAAGGTTGAACTAACACTAACTAAATTTAGCAACTACATACACATTTTAGCCAAAACATTATTTACAACAGGGAGGATAGGAGATAGAAATTTATTTAGATGCTATAGAAAAAGTACTGTAAGGGAAAGATGAAATCATAAACTGAAAACAGAACAAAACCAAACAAAGCTTACCCCTTATGCCTTTTGCATAATGAATTAACTGGAACAATTTTACAAAGAAAACTTTAGCTAAAAACTCTAAAACCAGATAAGTTACTCATGGACAGTTACAAGAACAAACTTGTCCGTATAGTGAAATTGTGAGAGTATCCTTCAGTAGAGGTAAATGCCAATTGAGCTGGGTGAGCGCTGAATTTCAATTCAACCTTAAATTTACCTAAAGAAATATTTAATCTTAATGTAAGTTTAAGTGTTAATTTAAAGAGGGACAACACTTTAGAAACAGGAAACAACCTTTTATAGAATGTAAACTATTAAATTCTCAGAGTTGGCTTAAAAGCAGCCACCAATTAAGAAAGGGTTCAAGCTCAACAATCAATATCTTAATTCCAACTATTTATATAAACTCCTAATATTTTACTGGACTAACCTATGTATAAATAGAGGCAATTCTGTTAATGTAAGTAACAAGAAAAAATTTATCCTTGCAATAAGCTTATATTAGGTACAATAGGATTCCTAATGTTAGCTGATAGTTGCCAACTCAATAAATTAAACCAGTCAATTGACTGTTTATCTAAACAAATATTGCAGAGTTCAGTGGCTAACACCTATATTCCAGTGTTTTAAGAGTCCAAGGTGGGAAGATTGCTTGAGGCCAGGAGTTCCAGATCCCATCTTTACAAAAAACAAACCAATTAGCCGGGTGTGGTGGCATGTGCCTATACTCCTCACTACTTGGGAAACTGAGGTAGGAGGATCCCTTGGGCCCAGGAGTTGGAGGTTGCAGTGAGCCATGATCATGCCACTTGCCCTCCATTCTGGGTGACAGAGTGAGACCTTGTCTCTAAAAAACAAAAAAGACCAGTTGTTAACCCTACACAGGCATCCACTACTGCACTACTTAAGGAAAGATTAAAGAAACTAAAAGGAGCTCAGCAAATACAAACCCTGCCTATTTACCAAAAACATTACCTCTCATGTAACTAGTATCAGACTAGTATATCACCTGCCTGGTGACACATGTTTAACAGCTGCAGTATTGTGACCATGCAAAGGTAGCATAATCATTTGTTTCCTAAATGGGGACTTGTATGAATGACCACAAGAGGGTTCAAGTGTCTCTTACTTCCAATTAGTGAAACTGACCTTCCTGCCCTTGCAGAAAGGCAGGGATATTAAAATAAAACAAGAAGACCCTATGGAATGTAAATGAATTAGTCTACATAACACAACTTTAACCTAACTACTCAAAGGAATAACACCTAATCTACCAGACTAAAATTTTTGGTTGAGGTGACTTCAGAGCACAACACAACATCCAAATGATTAAAATCTAGACTAGACCAGTCAAAGTAACATAATTACTTATTAACCTAAGCAATTTAATCAATGGAACAAATTACCCTAGGGATAACAGCACAACCCTATTTTAGAGTTCATTATCAACAACAGGGTTTGCAACCTCGATGTTGAATCAGGACATTCCAACCGTGTAACTACTATTAATGGTTCATTTGTTCAATAATTAAAGTCTTATGTGGTCTGAGTTCAGACCGGAGCAATCCAGATCCATTTCTACCTATTCAGTATTTCTCCTAGTACAAAAGAATAAGAAAAATAGAGCCCATTTCAAAAAACTTCCTCAATTTTAATAGATTATATATAATCTCAACCTAATATACTATTAAATGTCCTGCCAAGGACAAGGGCTTATTGAGATGGCAGAGCCCAGTTATTGCATAAAACTTAAAACTTTACAATCAGCTCAACTCCTTTTCTGAACAGCATGTTTATAGTTAATCTTCTACTTATTAGTCCCCCTCTTCTTGCAGTAGCATTGCTAACAGCTGAATAAAAAGTATTAGATTATATACAGTTTCATAAAGGACCTAATATTGTAGGCCCCTATGGCCCACTTCACTTCTTCACTAATGCCGTAAAACTATTCACTAAAGAACCATTACGACCACTAACATCTTCTTTACTATCATATGCCATTGCACCCAGCCTGGCCCTGACCGTTGCACTTACTATGTGAATTCTACTAACCTTACTGTACCCACTAATTAACATGACTATAGGAACACTATTCATTTTAACCACATGCAGCCTACCCATGTATTCCATCCTTCAATCAGGATGAGCATCAGTTTGACAATGTGCATTAACTGGTGCACTATGAGCAGCAGCACAAATGAATTTATATGAAGTTATCCCAGCCATCATTGTTAGTTCTCTCAATAAACAAATCATTTACATTACCAACTTTAACTGATACCTGAGAATACACATGACGATGTTTTTCATCATGATCCTTAGCCATAGTATGATTTACTTCAACAGTAGCAAAAACTAATGGAGCCTCATTCAGTTTGACATAAGGTGTTGGAACTTGTGTCAGGCTTTAACATTCAATATGCTGCAGGCCAATTTGTCCTATTTTTTTTTTTTTTTTAGATAGCATAGTACACCAACGTCATTATAATAAATGCCCTAACCACTATCCATCACCTAGAAGAACTCCATGATATTCACATACCAGAAATTTATACACTCAACTTCATCCTGAACACCCTTTTCCTATCTTATAGTTCTTGACTTTGAGCATTATACCCATGATTCCACTATGATAAACTCATGTACCATCTATGAAAAAATTTCTAACCACACAAACTAGCCTTATGCATATGACACATCTCAGTACCTATTTTACTACTGCATATTCCGTCACACACATAAGAAATTTGTCTAATAAAATAGTTACTTCAAGAGAGTAAAAGATTTAAGTCCTCGTATTTCCAGAATGATAGGAATTGAACCTACTCTAAAGAATTCAAAAATCAGCTGGGTGTGGTGGCTCACACCTGCAATCCCAGCACTTTGGGAGACTGAGGCAGATGGATCACCTGAAGTCAGGAGTTCGAGACCAGCCTGGCCAACGTGGTGAAACCCAGTCTCTACCAACAAAACAAAAATTAGCTGCGTGTGGTGGCACTTGCCAATAATCCCAGCTACTCTGGAGGCTGAGATAGGAGAATTGCTTGGACCCGGGAGGCGGAGGTTGCGGTAAGCCGAGATCTGACCACTGCACTGCAGCCTGGGAGACAGAGTGAGACCCCATCTCAAAAAAAAAAAAAAAAATCAAAAATCTCTGTGTTGCCTAATATACCATATTCTATAGTAAGGTCAGCTAAATAAGCTACCAGGCGCATATCCCCAAAAACGTTGGTTTATGTTCTTTCCATACTAATTAATCCCCTATTTTTTCTACCATTCTATTTACTCTCTTCATAGGAGAACAACCACAATATTTAGCTCACATTGATTAATAATCTAAATGGGATTAGAAATAAACATATTAGCCATGATTCCCATTTTAATGAAAAAAGCAAATCCATGATCCACAGAAGCAGCTACCAAATGTTTCTTAAGACAAGCAACCATATCTATACCCCTAATGATAGCATTATTAACATATTGTATTCTGGGCAATTAACAGTCATAAAAATTCCCAACCAAACAACATCCCTAGTAGTTACCATAGCACTAATGATAAAACTTGCACTCTCCCTATTCCATTTCTGAGTCCCAGAAGTAACATAAAGAATTTCACTAATACCGAGCATAATCCTATTAACATGACAAAAACTGGGACCAAGTTCAATTATATTTTCAGTATCATTATCATCAATTAATCTAAATATAATACAAATAATCACCATATTATCTATTCTAATAAGAGGATGAGGAGAATTTAATCAAACACAACTATGAAAACTCTTAGCCTATTTATTCATCAACTGTGCATATAGTCTGAATAATAACTATCCTTTTTTTTTTTTTTTTTTTTTTTTGAGACGGAGTCTTGCTCTGCCGCCCAGGCTGGAGTGCAGTGGCCGGCTCTCAGCTCACTGCAAGCTCCGCCTCCCGGGTTCACGCCATTCTCCTGTCTCAGCCTCCCGAGTAGCTGGGACTACAGGCGCCCGCCTCGCCGCCCGGCTAGTTTTTTGTATTTTTTAGTAGAGACAGGGTTTCACCGTATTAGCCAGGATGGTCTCGATCTCCTGACCTCATGATCCGCCCGTCTCGGCCTCCCAAAGTGCTGGGATTACAGGCTTGAGCCACCGCGCCCGGCCATAACTATCCTTATTTATAATCCCCCACAATAATCATAAACCTGCTAAGTTTTATCATTCCACTGGTTACCATATTCACAATATTTAGTTTAAACATAAATACCACAACACTATCACTATTGCACACATGAAATAAATTACCAATAATAACTTCTATAATCCTTATGACTCCATTATTCTTAGGAGGCCTACCCCTACTTACAGGATTTCTATCCAAGTAAATTAACATTCAAGAATGTTGTTATGCCAACATTCATAATTATTTTCTTTTTTCTTGCCCCCCATTCATAACTGTGTTACTCAACTTATATTTTTATGTATGACTATTCTTTATCATTAACTATATTTCCAACAACCAACAACACAAAAACAAAATAACAATTGAAAATATAAAACAGCTTGGGTAACATAGTGAGACCTCATCTCTATTAAATATTTAAAAAAACAAAAAACAAAAAACTAGCTGGGCATAGTGGCATGCACCTGTAATCCCAGCTACAAAGGAGGCTGAGGCGAGAGGATCACTTGATCCTGGGAGATCAAGGCTGCAGTGAGCTGTGATCATGCCACTGCACTCCAGCCTGGGTGACAGAGTGAGACACCGTCTCAATAAAAAAATTAAAATATATATGTATAAAACAAACATTCTTTGTCCCATCACTTGTTATACTATCAGCTCTTCACCTCCCACTTTCACCACTATTCTCAACATCAAACTAGCAATTTAGGTCAGATAGACTAAGAGCCTTCAAAGCTCTAAGCAAGTGCCCTATACTTAATTCTTGAAACATAAGGATTCCAAGACTCTTACATCAATTGAATGCAAAAAAAAAAAAAAAAAAAAAA
>NW_016820098.1:169994-217934 GCF_001698545.2 Rhinopithecus bieti | reverse complement strand
CAGGGTTTCACCGTGTTAGTCAGGATGGTCTGGATCTCCTGACCTCGTGATCCGCCCACCTTGGCCTCCCAAAGTGCTGGGATTACAGGCGTGAGCTACTGCGCCGGCCAACAGCTAAAACATTCTAATCAACTGGCTTCCATCTACTTCTCCCACTGTCGAGGAGAAAAAGGCGAAAGAAGACCGGGCAGAATTGAAGCTGCTCCTTTGAATCGGCATTTCAGTGTGAACATTCACCTCAAGACCGGGTGAAAAGAGGGTTCAACCTCTGTCTTTAGATTTACAATCCAATGCTTACTCGGCTACTTTATCCTCATTAACCCTTGATCATTCTCAACAAACAACAAAGATAGCGACACTATAATTTTCTACTTGGTGCTTGAGCCAGAAAAGTAGGGACTGCCCTAAATCTTGTAATCTGAGTAGAATTAGGTCAACCAGGAGTCCTATTAAGTGACAATCAAATTTATTTATTTATTTATTTATTTATTTATTTATTTATTTATTTAGAGACCGAGTCTCATTCTGTTGCCCAGGCTGGAGTGCAGGGGTGCGATCTCAGCTCACTGCAACCTCCACCCCCCAGTTTCAAGCTATTCTCCTGCCTCAGCCTCTCGAGTAGGTGGGACTACAGGTGTGCGCCACCACCACACCTGGCTAATTTTTGTAGTTTTGTGACGGGTTTTGTCATGTTGGCTAGGCTGGTCTTGAACTCCTGACCTCAGATGATCCACCCGCCTCAGCCTCACAAAGTGCTGGAATTACAGGTGTGAGCCACTGCGCCTGGCCAAGTGACAATCAAATTTATGATGTCATTGGCACCATATCTTTATGGCATACTTATTCCAATTAGGCTTTCAAGATGCAATATCACCTATATGATAGAAGAACTTCTACACTTCCATAATTACAATTTAATCAGCTTTGTATCTATAACAATCATTTTAATATTTATGCCTATTTTAATGAGAGAACATGGCAACTGATTAGTCCCCTTATTAATCAGAGACCCTGATATAGCATCTGCCTGAATAAATAACACGATTCTGACTTCTCCCACCATCATTTCTACTCCTGCTTGCTTCCTCAATAGTGGAAATCAGCGCTGGCACAGGCGTAGCCACCTGTTCTTCTTAGGCAGAAGTCTTGAGCACACAGGAGCCTCTGTAGATTTTGCCATTTTCTCACTATACCTCGCAGGTGTCTTATCAACCTTAGAAGCTATTAATTTATTACAATTATTAACATGAAACCACCAGCTGTGTCCCAATCTCAGACACTACTATTTGTCTGATCAGTGCTAATCACAGCTGTATTATCATTTCTCTCCCATTCTGCACTAGCAATCATATTCTTAAAAGACTGAAACCCTAATATCACTCTTTAAAAAATCTAGGTGCAAGAGGAGATCTAATTTTATATCAACATTTATTCTTTTTTTTTTTTTGCCACCTGGAACTATATATTCCTATCTTCCCTGGCTTTGAAATAACCTCACATATTATAACCTATAATTCTGGGGAAAAAGAATCATTTGGTTATATAGGAATGGTGTGAGTCATGATATTAATTAGTTTTCTAGGCTTTATCATATGGGCTTATCGTATGTTTACAATAAGGATAGACATTGACACTCAAGCATATTTTACATCAGCCACTATGATCACTGCTATTCCCACAGGAGTTAGGGTTCAGCCAACTGGCAACCCCATGCAGAGGTAACATTAAAAGATCTCCAGCTGTATGATGAGCTTTAGGCTTTATCTTTTTATTTACAGTTGCTGGCCTCATAGAAATGGAATCAGCTGACTCATTGCTAGACATTGTTCTTCACGAAACATGTTATGTGGCAGCACATTTCCACTATGTCCTATCAATAGGAGCAGCCTTTGCCATTGTAGGAGGATTTATTCACTGATTCCCACTATTTTTAGGTTACACACTCAATTCAACCCAAGCCAAAATTTATTTTACAATTTTATTTGTAGGTATTAATTTAGCTTGCTTTCCATGATACTTCCTTAATTTATCAAGAATTCTGGCCGGGCGCGGTGGCTCAAGCCTGTAATCCCAGCACTTTGGGAGGCCGAGACGGGCGGATCACGAGGTCAGGAGATCGAGACCATCCTGGCTAACACGGTGAAACCCCGTCTCTACTAAAATTACAAAAAAAACTAGCCGGGCGAGGCGGCGGGCGCCTGTAGTCCCAGCTACTTGGGAGGCTGAGGCAGGAGAATGGCGTGAACCCGGGAGGCGGAGCTTGCAGTGAGCTGAGATCCGGCCACTGCACTCCAGCCTGGGCGACAGAATGAGACTCCGTCTCAAAAAAAAAAGAAAAAAAAAGAAGAAGAATTCTCTGAGTTACTCCAATTACCCTGATGCGTATAAAACATGCAATTCCACCTCATCGGTAGGCTTATATATTTAATCAATGGCAGTAATATTAATAATCTTCACAATCTGAGAGGCTTTCACGGTAGTGGAAGGAAGCCAAGAAGTGCCAAGAAAGTAGCGAGAATTCTCAGTAGTGGAACTTTCAACTACAACTTGAATGGCCTCCTGGCTGCCCACTAGCATATCAGATATTTGAAGAGCCTGCTTACACAAGAGCTTAGAATAAGAAACAAAGGGGCTTGGCATGACGGCTCACACCTGTAATCTCAGTACTTTGGGAGGCAGAGGTGGGTGGGTCACCTGAGGTCAGGAGCTCGAGACCAGCTTGGCTAACATGGTGAAACCCCGTTTCTACTAAAAACACAAAAACTTAGCCGGGAATGGTGGCGTGCGCCTGTAATCCCAGTTACTCGGGAGGCTGAGGCAGGAGAATCACTTGAATCTGGGAGGCGGAGGTTGCAGTAAGCAGAGATGGCACCATTGCACTCCAGCTTGGGCAACAAGAGTAAAACTCTATTAAAAAAAAAAGAGAGAAAGGAAGGAAGGAAGGAAGGAAGGAAGGAAGGAAGGAAGGAAGGAAGGAAGGAAGGGGGGGGGGAAAGAAAGGAAAGAAGGAAGGAAACATACCCCCTTAACTGGTTTCAAGCTGATGTCATCACAATTATGACTTTTTCTTTCCTTTTTTTGGGAGGCAAAATTTTACCACTACCCTTTCAGGGTGCATTTGTTTTTTATTTTTTACAATGTGCAGGTTTGTTACACATGTATACATGTGCCATGTTGATGTGCTACACCCGTTAACTCGTCATTTACACTAGGTGTATCTCCTAATGCTATCCCTCCCCCCTCCCCCCACCTCACGACAGGCCCCAGTGTGTGATGTTCCCCACCCTGTGTCCAAGTGTTCTCATTGTTCAATTGGAACCAAAGTAAGAAGATGGTTTTCTGTCCTTGCGATAATTTGCTCAGAATGATGGTTTCCAGTTTCATCCATGTCCCTACAAAGGACATGAATTCATCCTTTTTTATGGCTGCATAGTATTGATGGTGTATATGTGCCACATTTTCTTAATCCAGTCTATCATTGATAGACAGTTGGGTTGGTTCAAAGTCTTTGCTATTGTGAGTAGTGCCACAATAAACATACGTATGCATGTGTCTTTGTAGCAACATGATTTATAATCCTTTGGGTATATACCCAGTAATAGGATGGCTGGGTCAAATGGTATTTCTAGTTCTAGATCCTTGAGGAATCGCCACACTGTCTTCTACAATGGTTGAAATAGTTTACAGTCCCACCAACAGTGTAAAAGCATTCCTATTTCTCCACATCCTCTCCAGCACCTGTTGTTTCCTGACTTTTTAATGATTGCCATTCTAACTGATGTGAGATGGTATCTCATTGTGGTTTTGATTTCCATTTCTCTGACGGCCAGTGATGATGAGCATTTTTTCACATGCCTGTTGGCTGCATAAATGTCCTTCTTTTGAGAAGTGTCTGTTCATATCCTTCACCCACTTTTTGATGGGGTTTTTTTTTTTTTGTAAATTTGTTTAAGTTCTTTGTAGGTTCTGGGTATTAGCCCTTTGTTAGATGGGTAGATTGTAAAAGTTTTCTCCCATTCTATAGGTTGCCTGCTCACTCTGATGGTAGTTTCTTTTGCTGTGCAGCAGCTCTTTAGTTTAATTAGACCCCATTTGTCAATTTTGGCTTTTGTTGAAATTGCTTTTGGTGTTTTAGTCATGAAGTCCTTGCCCATGCCTGTGGCCTGAATGATATTGCCTAGGTTTTCTTCTAGGGTTTTTATGGTTTTAGATCTAGCATTTAAGTCTTTAATCCATCTTGAATTAATTTTTGTAAAACATGTAAGGAAGGGATCCAGTTTCAGCTTTCTACTTATGGCTAGCCAATTTTCCCAGCACCATTTATTAAATAGGGACTCCTTTCCCCATTTCTTGTTTTTGTCAGGTTTGTCAAAGATCAGATGGTTGTAGATGTGTGGTATTATTTCCGAGGGCTCTATTCTGTTCCATTGTTCTATATCTCTGTTTTGGTACCAGTGCCATGCTGTTTTGGTTACTGTAGCCTTGTAGTATAGTTTGAAGTCAGGTAGTGTGGTGACTCCAGCTTTATTCTTTGGGTTTAGGATTGTCTTGGCAATGCAGGCTCTTTTTTGGTTCCATATGAACTTTAAAGTAGTTTTTTCCAATTCTGTGAAAAAAGTCATTGGTAGCTTGATGGGGATGGCATTGAATCTATAAATTGCCTTGGGCAGTATGGCCATTTTCACAACATTGATTCTTCCTATCCATGAGCATGGAATGTTCTTCCATTTGTTGTTTGCCCTCTTTTGTTTTGTTGAGCAGTGGTTTGTAGTTCTCCCTGAAGAGGTCCTTCACATCCCTTGTAAGTTGGATTCCTAGTTATTTTATTCTTTTGAAGCAACTGTGAAAGGGAGTTCACTCATGATTTGTCTCTCTGTTTGTCTGTTATTGTTGTATAGAAATGCTTGTGATTTTTGCACATTGATTTTGTATCCTGAGACTTTGCTGAAGTTGCTTATCAGCTTAAGGAGATTTTGGGCTGAGACGATGGAGTTTTCTAAATACACAATCATGTCATCTGCAAGCAGAGACAATTTGACTTCCTGTTTTCCTAATTGAATACCCTTTATTTCTTTTTCCTGCCTGACTGCCCTGGCCAGAACTTCCAACACTATGTTGAATAGGAGTGGTGAGAGGGCATCCCTGTTTTGTGCCAGTTTTCAAAGGAATGCTTCCAGTTTTTGCCTATTCAGTATGATATTGGTTGTGGGTTTGTCATAAATAGCTCTTATTATTTTGAGATACATCCCATCAATACCTAGTTTATTGAGAGTTTTTAGCATGAAGGGCTGTTTAATTTTTTCAAAGGACTTCTCTGCATCTATTGAGATAATCATGTGGTTTTTGTCCTTGGTTCTGTTTATGTGATGGATTATGTTTATTGATTTGCATATGTTGAACCAGCCTTGCATCCCAGGGATGTAGCCAACTTGATCATGGTGGATAAGCTTTTTGATGTGCTACTGAATTTGGTTTGCCAGTATTTTATTGAGGATTTTTGCATCAATGTTCATCAGGAATATTGGTCTAAAATTCTCTTTTTTTGTTGTATCTCTGTCATGCTTTGGTATCAGGATGACGTTGGCCTTGTAAAATGAGTTAGGGAAGATTCCTTCTTTTTCTATTGATTGGAATAGTTTCAGAAGGAATGGTGCCAGCTCCTCTTTGTACCTCTGGTAGAATTCAACTGTGAATCCGTATGATTTTTTCAACAAGCAAGACATTAGGAAAAATAATTGCATAACTTCATCAAAGTTAATTTATAGGTTAAAATTCTTTATATCTTTATGCCATACCCATTCCAATTAGGCTTTCAAGATGCAACATCACCTGTGATAGAACTTCTACACTTCCATGATTACACTTTAATCATCATTTTCTTAATTAGCTCTTCAGTCCTTTATATCATTTCATTAATAGTAACAACTAAACTAGTCCACATGAGTACTATAGATACTCAAGAAGTAAAAACTACATGAACTACCCTACTGATACTATTTTAATCCTAACTGCTTTACCACCTTTACAAATCCTATATATGCATACCTCAGAAATATTATGGGTTTGGTTCCAGACCACTGCGATAAAGTGAGTCATATGAATTTTTTGGTTCCCCAGTGCATATAAAAGTTATGTTTACATGGCTTTGCAGTCTTCTAAGTGTGCAATAGCATTATGTCTTTAAAAAGTACACACCTTAATTTAAAAATACTTTATTGCTAAAAAATACTGACAATCATCTCAGCCTTCAGTGAGTCATAATCTTTTTGAAGTCATAATCTTGGCTCAGTGTTGAAGTGTGGGTGGCTACTGACCAATCAGGATGGTAGTTGCTGAAGGCTTTGGTGGCTGTGGCAATTTATTAAAATAAGAGAACAATAAAGTTGGCCACAATGACTCTTTCCTTCACAAAAGATTTCCGTAGCTTGTGATGCTATTTGATAGCATTGTATCCGTAATAGACATTCTTTCAAAATTGGAGTCAAACCCTGCCGCTGCTTTATCAACTAAGTTATGTGATATTCTAAATCCTTTGTTGTAATTTCAACATTGTTCACAACATCTTCACCAGGAGTAGATTCCATCATAAGAAACACTTTTTTAAAATTATACTTTAAGTTTTAGGGTACATATGCACAACATGCAGGTTTGTTACATATGTACACATGTGCCATGTTGGTGTGCTGCACTCATTAACTTGTCATTTACATTAGGTATATCTCCTAATGCTATCCCTCCCCACTCCCCCCACCCCACGACAGGCCCCGGTGTGTGATGTTCCCCCTCCTGTATCCAAGTGTTCCCATTATTTAACTCCCACCCATGAGGGAGAACATGCAGTGTTTGGTTTTCTGTTCCGGCAATGGTCTGCTGAAAATGATGGAAGAAACACTATCTTTACTCAACCATAAGAAGCAACTCCTCATCCGTTCAAGTTTGGTTATGAGATTGTAGCAATTCCGTCACATCTTCAGGCTCTACTTCTATCTAATGAAAGTTCTCTTGCAATTTCTACTACATCTATTGTTACTTCCTCCACTGAAGTCTTAAACCCCTCAAAGTCATCCATGAGGGTTAGAATCAATTTATTTCAAATTCCTGTTAATGTTAATATTCTTTTTTCTTTTTTGAGATGGGGTCTTACTCTGTCACCCAGGCTGGAGTGCAGTGGTGTGATTTCAGCTCACTGCAACCTCCACCTCTCTGCAACTTCCACCTCCCAGGCTCAAGCAATCCTCCCACCTCAGCCCCACAAAGAGCTGGGACTACAGGCTCACGCCATCATGCCCAGCTAATTTTTGTATTTTTTGTAAAGATGAAGTTTCACCACGTTGGCCAGGCTGGTCTTGACCTCCTGAGCTCAAGTGATCCCCCGACCTCGGCCTCCCAATGTGCTGGGATTACAGGCATGAGCCACCATGCCCCAGACCTGGTATTTTGAACTCCTTTCATGAGTCACAAATGTTCTTAATGGTAAATCCTTTCTGGAAGGTTTTCAATTTACTTCCCCCAGATCCATCAGATGCATCACTCTCTATGGCAACTGTAGTCTTACAGAATGTATTTCTTAAATAATAAGACTAGAAAGTTGAAATTACTCCTTGATCTATGGGCTGCAGAATGGATATTGTATTAGTAGGCACAAAAACAGCATTTAATCTCCTTGTACATGCCCATCAGAGCTCTTGGGTGACCAGATGCATTGTCAATGAACAGTAATATTTTGAAAGGAATCTTTTTTTTTCTGAGCAGTAGGTCTCAATCATGGGCTTAAAATATTCAGTAAACAACAACACTGTAAACAGATGTGCTGTCATCCAATTTTTGTTGTTCCATTTGTGGAACACAGGCAGAAATAATTGAGCGTAATTCTTTTAATTATTTATTTATTTTTGAGACAAGGTCTCAATGTGTCACCCAGGCTGGGGTGCAGTGGTGTGATCAAAGCTCACTGTAACCTCAAACTCCTAGTCTCAAGGAAGCCTCCCTCCTCAGCCTCCTGAGTAGCTAGGACTACAGGTGTGTGCCACCATGACAAGCTAATTGTTATCTTAAAAAAAAAATTTGCAGCGATAAGGTCTTGTTATGTTGCCCAGGCTGGTCTTAAATACCTGGCCTCAAGTGATCCTCCTGTCTCAGCCTCCCAAAGTGCTGAGATTACAGGTATAAGCCACTGTGCCCAGCCTATATAATACATATATATGTGTGTATATATGTGTGTGTGTCTGTGTGTGTTTTTTTTGTTTGTTTGTTTTGTTTTTTTGACATGTAGTCTTGCTCTGTTGCCTAGGTTGGTTGAACTCTTGGGCTCAGGCAATCCTCCTACCTCAGCCTCTCAAGTAGTTGCAATTACAGTAGCTAGAATTATAGGCATGCATCACTGTGCCTGGCTCTTTGATTTAGCATAGTTCTTAAGGACCCTAGGATTTTTGCAATAATAAATGAGCATTGACTTCATCTTAGAGTTACTAGCTGCATTAGCCCTAACAAGTAGGTCAGCCTGTCCTTTGAAGCTTTGAAGTCAGGCATTGACTTCTTCTAACTGTGAAAGTTCTTGATGGCACCCTCTTCCGATAGAAGGCCATGTTGTCTACACTGAAAAATCTGCTGTTTAGTGTAGCCACCCTCATCAATGATCTTAGCTAGATTTTCTGGATAACTTGCTGCGGTTTCTCTATCAGCACTTGCTACTTCACCTTGCATTTTTATATTACGAAGATGGCTTCTTTCCTTATACCCTACGAACCAACCTTTGTTGGATTCCAACTTTTCTTCTGCAGTTTCCTTACCTCTCTCAACTTTATAGAATTGAAGAGAGTTAGGACTTTGCCCTGGATCAGTCTTTGACTTAAGGGAATGCTGTGGCTGGTTTGATCTTTATTCAGACCCCTCAAATTTTCTCCATATGAGCAATAAGTCTTCATTCCTTCCTTCTTTCCTTCCTTCCTTCCTTCCTTCCTTCCTTCCTTCCTTCCTTCCTTCCTTCCTTCCTTCTCTCCCTCCCTCCCTCCTTCCTTCCTTCCCTTCTTCCTTCCTTCCTTCTTCCTTCCTTCCTTCCCTCCTTCCTTCTTTTCTCCCTCCCTCCCTCCCCCACCCCCATATTTCTCTTATGTCAAGTGAAGCAGTGGGAGTGGAGAAGGAACAAAGAATAATTGGTTTTGATTAATTAGTTATAAGCATGACCTTACTTAGATCAGCCTGGTTTCCTTTCTTATTATTCATGTATTCACTGGAGTAGCACTTTAAATTTTTTCAAAAACTTTTCTTTTGCATTCCCAACTTGGCTAACTGATGCAAGAGGCCTTGCTTTCAGCTTCAACATGCCTTCGTCACTAAGCTTAATCATTTCTAGCTTTTGATTTAAAGTGAGAGATGTGCAACTTTTCCTTTCACTTGAACACTTATAGGCCATTGTAGGACTACTAACTGACATAATTTTAATATTGTGTCTCGGGGAATAGGGAGGCGGGAGCAGGGGAAGAGGGTTGGGGGAACAGCTGGTTGGTGGAGCAGTCAGAACACACAACATTGATAATTAAGTTTGCTATCTTATAGGGTGCAGTTTGTGGCACCCCAAAACAATTGCAACAGTAACATCAAAAATCACTGATCACAGATCACCATGATAGATATAATTATATGAAAAAGTTTGAAATATTGTGAGAATTACCAAAATGTGACACAGAGACATGAAGTAAGCACATGCTGTTGGAAAAATGGCACCAACGGACTTGATCGATGCAGGGTTTTCACAAACCCCCAATTTATTAAAATTACAATATTTGCACAGCACAATAAAATGAAGTACAATAAAATGGGATATGTTTATACATAAGAGATCAAATTAATGATCTCCAACTGCAACAGCCATAGGCCACCAATGATGTTGAAGTTATTAACATATAGAGTGTAAAGAACTGAACTTTGATTCTTACGTAATTCCTACAACAGACCTAATGGTAATGAACTGGGGGAAATATAGCAAGGCCTGTTCAGATTCATTTCTGTGTCCCCTCGTCTTCAGGGATGAGAATGTTCCTTTCCTCCGGGTATACAGAGGGCATCTCTTGTGTGTCCCTACTTCAGGGGGAGGTCAGAAAATCCTTCCTAGGTTTTTATGGCCTGCTTCATGGGAGAAGGGTGGAAGAAGGCGAGAGTGACCTTCCCGCTTCTGCTGTTTTCTCAAGTGCCAAGATGCCATAATTTAGGGTAGCGTATCCTGATCCTCATCAGCTATTTATTAAAACACAGAGCAAAACTTCGTCTTTCTAAATAGACCGACGTGTATGTAAATGCCTAGGAAAGACCTGGAAAGCACGCTCTCCTGGGAAGGTACCAGGGTGGCAGTGAGGAGTAGGCCACAAGGACTTCTACTTGACCTGTATGGTGGGCATTTTTTATAGTGAGACTGTATTTGAGTCTAGTATTATTTTCTTAATCAAAACTTTTTTTCTTAAGTAAAGAAAGAAGGAATAAAATATCAGAAAGCCTGCTATTATAATGTACTTTATAACATGGGAATTTGTTTTATTCTCCTTAGCACAATTCAATTATTATAACTGACTTAAAAATATCCTTTGTATTAATCCTCATTAATTTATAATTACCGTTTAATCCAGTGTTTTTCAAGCTGTAGACTAAGATTTATCAGGGGTTTGTGAAACCAGCATATGGAGTTTCCATCAGTACTTTCTTAACGAAAAAGAAAAGAAAAGAAAGAAAGAGACTAGGCATGGTGGCTCTCCACCTCAAGGAGGCCAAGGTGGGAGGATCACTTGAGGCCAGGAGTCTGAGACCAGCCTGGGAAACGTAGGGAGACTCTGTTTCTGCGAAAGTAAAATAAAAAAGTCGGCTGGCATGGTGGTGTGTCCCTTTGGTCTGAGTTACTCAGAGGGTGAGATGGGAGGATTGCTTGAGCCCAGGAGTTCGAGGCTGCAGTGAGCTGGGATCAAGTCACCGCATTCCATGTCTCCAAAGAAGAAGAGGAAGAAAAAAGGAAGTACAGGAGGGAAGGAGGGAGAAGGAGGGAGTAAGTAAGACCTCAGAGTAGAACAGAATAGAGTAAAACAAAAGCATTAGTGTGCTATGCAAGCCATAAGGGCAAATACTGTTTTGCAAAACCTTGCGATGTAAAATGTATTTCTTGCTGTGGACTGTGACCCCAAATTTTGAAACTCACAGACAAACCATTTTCTGCTTGACTTTGTGAGGTGGCTAAACAAGACTGAATTTGTTCTTTTGTATAGTTATAGTATACATTATCTTGAATAATCAAACACTGAAGAAAAAAAAAAACAAACAAGCACTGCAGGGTTCTTCTTGTTCATTCTTGCCATTTTCTCAATAAGTTCCACTTTGAAAAGCAGAACCAGGAAAGACTGCAAATGTTGATGGATAAACTTTTCTGCTCCTCCTTACCTGGGCTCGTTAGCACAGTCAAAGAATCTCTCAAAGTGAAGCATTTAAGAGGCTTCTCCTGGTTTCCAAAGTGTACCATTCTTTTAACTTAATGAGGAAACTAGCTAGCAACTAGATGATCCATCAAAATTTCTTTTAGCCTAGATTTCCTATTGCAAAATATCAAAGAGATACATTTAGAATCATGAGTATTTCAGATTTGTCAACAGAGAACCCAGAAATCATATTATCTTTTTTTTTTTTTAAAGAACGGATGCCTTCTTTTACCCTTTATTTGCCTTTTTAAAATTTACTTTTAGGCTGGGCATGGTGGCTCACGCCTGTAATCCCAGCACTTTGGGAGGTCCAGGTGGGTGGGTCACTTAGGGCCAGGAGTTTGAGACCAGCCTGGCCAACACAGTGAAACCCCATTTCTACTAAAAATAGAAAAAATTAGCCGGGCATGGTGGTGTACGCCTGTAATCCCAGCTACTGGGGAGGCTGAGGCATGAGAATCGCTTGAACCCAGGAGGTGGAGGTTGCAGTGAGCCAAGATCATGTTACTGTACTCCAGCCTGGGCAACACAGTGAGACTCTGTCTCAAATTAAAAAAAAAATAAAATAAATAAAATTTACTTTTATTATTTATTTGTTTATTCTTTTGAAAACAGAGTCTCGCTGTATCGCCCAGGCTGGAGTGCAGTAGTGTAATCTCTGCTCACTGCAAGCTCTGCCTCCCGAGTTCAATGGATTCTCCTGCCTCAGCCTCCTGAGTAGCTGGGACTACAGGTGTGTGCCACCAAGCCCAGCTAATTTTTGCATTTTTTTAGTAGAGATGGGGTTTCGCCATGTTGTCCAGGATGGTCTTGATCTCTTGACCTCATGATCCACCCACCTCGGCCTCCCAAAGTGCTGGGATTATTATTTGTATAAATGTATGGTTTACAAATGCAACTTTGTTATATGCATAAATTGTGTAGTGGTGATGTCAGGGCTTTTAGGGTATCCATTACCCAAATAATGCACATCGTACCCATTAAGTACCTTCTCATCATCCATGCCCCTCCCAACCCCTCACCCTTAGAAGTCATATTATCTAGATGGAGGAATTTAGAAGGTGGATTTTCCGAAGTCATATTTTCTAGGATAAGGCATATATTGTCTTTGCTGTGGAACAGTGCAGTTATGTTTATCCATGTAAACCTAGTGAATTGTATTAATCACACGGAATTTGTTTAATAAGAGAAGTTTCTGAGCTGAACATACCACATACGTTTAAACATGGAAACGTAACTGTCTCTTCTCTTCTTCTTTCCCTGATTCCAAGCACTTCACCTTGCCCATCCGCCCTTGAAGCTGTACCACATTAGCCGCTGAAGCATGTGCTGCAGTGCAGGGCTCTTCATCAGGGCCTGGAGAAGCCTCAGTGTGAGGCAGTGAATGAGGCACTGAGACAATCTCACTTCAATATGGCTAATGCCTAATTAATTTAGTTCTCCATCATTCCTGTTTCCCACAAAAGAGAACAATTCAAATAATCCATAATCCCACATAATTATGTTATTGTTTTAATGTATTACATTATGTATGTCTGTATGTAGTATGTGTGTGTGTGTGTGTGTATATAGTGTGTGTGTATATATACCATGGTTGTGATTTTTTAAATGTCCTATTTGGTAATCTGTTTTCACTTATCTAGCACATTCTTATTTAGTGTGCCTGATTACCCACTCTTAATTTTAATGCAAGTGTTCAGGCTATTTCCTTTTAATAGAAAAGGAAATGGAACCAGATATAGATGATCCTGTTATTTAAATCTATATTTATCTATAGAAGCAGCGTGCCTGCTGACTTAGCTCTAAGAAACAGCAAGTCTTAAATAGAAAAGCAACAATCAGCTTTGCTTTATTTATTACTGAACTAAATTCCACCTACCAGCATTCTCAGAATCAAGTTCTATTTCCAGTGTACATTATTCCTTGGGCTATTCTATGTAGACTTGCGATGGGGAAATCAGTTCTGAATTCACACTTCACATGGTATTTTGCTAGTGATCATTCTGGTGGCAGGGCCTGTAGTGGCCATGAGCCTTTGATATTCTAGTATGATTGTTTGGTTGTATGATGGGGGCTGCAGAGTGCCCCACTGTCTTGGCTTGAGGGGTAGCAAACAGTTGAATCCAGAACAAATCCTCCAGCTAACACTGTCCAAGGGCAAGGGTGAGATGTTTCCCTTCCCCGTGCCATCGCCCTGATGGGTTCTAGGGACCTCTTCACCTCAAAGAGGCTTTATGCATGTCCTGCAACATTAAAAGTAAGTCAGAAAGGGACCAAGTCTTGGGCACAGGCAGGTGCCACTCTTGGAGGACAGTTAGTGGATGACAGACAACCTGTCAGAGAGGTCATGGCATATACTGATGGTTTTCTCCTTAGCAGAGTAGCCCCATATTCCTTTTCCATTCATCCCTGTGGGTAGCACTCACCTTCCCCTATAGAGACAGAATATACCAGATATTCATAGGCTGTACTGCAGCTAGGAGAGGGCACATGTGACCCAGTTCTAACCAATGAGATGTAAGGGGAAGTCAGTTGAGAGTTTCTAGGAAAGATTTTCCTCCTTGCTAAAAGGAAAGATGCACAAGAATAGCACTCCTTCTCTGCCTTCTGGGGTTCTGTCTGTGGATGCAGTTACATGAGGGTGTGATGCTTGGAGCTATGGCAGCCACTTGCATCCATGAGGTAACAGCCTAAGAGAAAGCTCATCCCTCTGAGATAGCAGGAGATAGAGCCTGGGTTCTTGATGACAGTAAGCTGCTGAACCAACCTTAAGACCTCTTTCTTAGGACTTCTTATGAGATAATCATCTCTGTTAAGCTGTCTTTAGACAGAGGTGTTACTTGCAGCCAAAAGCATTGTAACAAGAAGTCAGTGGGAACGATCTTCAGAAAGCTCCCCGGCTCTGGTGGCATCTATGCCCACCAGGATGGAGGGTGAGGCTGCTGAGTCAGCTCCTGAACCCATGGCTCTTTCAGGAATAAGGTCCCCTTGTCTTGGGCTCCGTTAACCTCTCCCTTTCTCCCTTCATCCCTGTTGCCCTCCCAGTCATTACCTCCAACAGCCTGGGAAATCTCTTTGTTGTCTGAGGATATAGAAATCTGACCCATACTCATCATAATTTTTCTGTGCTCTGAATTTTCTCAGGGTCTAAGCTTTTGAAACTAAAAATAGACTCCTCTTTTTGAGGGCTTTGTTTTAGTTTTGAGGTGGAGTCTCACTCTGTTGCCCAGGATGGAGTGCAGTGGCACGATCTTGGCTCATTGAAACGTCTGCCTCCGGTTTCAAGCAGTTCTCCTGCCTCAGACTCCCAAGTAACTGGGATTACAGGCGCTTGCCACCATGCCCGGCTAATTTTTGTATTTTTAGTAGATACGGGGTTTCACCATGTTGGCTAAGCTGATCTCAAACTCTTGACCTCAGGTGATCTGCCCACCTCGGCCTCCCAAAGTGCTAGGATTACAGGTGTGAGCCACTGTGCCCAGCCAGTAGACACTTCTTTCTTTTTCCCCCCTACCATAGCGTCTTTCAATTTGCAAAATATTCTAGATGCTTAAATGGGAAGAAAGCCAAGAGGATGGTGTGTATACGTTGTAGTAGAGGACGGGGTGGGGTGGGGGAAGGCTATGGTGGTGGTGACAGAGGATGTGGCAGATAGAGGAAGAAAAACACAGATCTCAGCTCACTGCACCCTCTACCTCCTGGGTTCAAGAGATTCTCCTGCCTCAGCTTCCCAAGTAGCTGGGATTACAGGCACCCGCCACCATGCCCAGCTAATTTTTGTATTTTTGGTAGAGACGGGGTTTCGCAGTGTTGGACAAGGCTGGTCTTGAACTCCCGACCTCAAGTGATCTGCCAGCCTTGGCCTCCCATAGTGAAACTCTAGCCTTTTTAGAGATGCTTGTCATGAACATTCACAGTCTTAATATTCAGAGGAGGACATGAATAAAATCACAAATAACATTTTAAAACTCTTAAACGTTGCCCCTTTGTGATCTGTCAAAAAGGCAAAGTCATTTTCAAATCCAATAAATAGCTTTCATTTGCTCCAGTCATTAAAAAAATAGTTTCAGAGCTTCTGTGTGCTAGGGTCTAGGTGCTAGGGATATAGCAGTGTATGAAACAGAAAGAAATCCCTGCCATCAAGGAGTTTACAGTCTAGAGGGGCAAGGCAACTAACAAACAAATAAAGCAAAAGAGAGAAAGAGAGAGAGAGAGAGCCGGGAAGCACTAGAAGACGCTGGGGGAGGGACTGTCATTTTGAATAGGATGTCAGGGTTCCTGAGAAAGTGAGAGATCTGAGCAAAGGAGATAAGGAGGAAGCCATGAAGATACCTGGGATAGGAGCTCTGGGGCAGAGGGAATAGCAAGTGCAAATACTGAAGGCAGGAGACCTCTGGGCACGGATGAAAACAGTTTACATTGGTGTGGCTGGAATGGAGTGGGCAAGAGGAAATTAGGAGGAGATCAGGTTTCCAGAGCTGATGGGCAGCCAGACTGAGGAGGGCCCTGCTTTGGGCAAGGGAAGCTTAGAAAAATGCCTCTTGGTTGACTTCCCTCTGAATGGCTGGCTAACTGATGCCACATCCTATACTCTTGGTTGTCAGAGGTCCCAACTTGTTGTCAGAGGGTTTATTCTATGCTGTAGCAGACAATTTTAAAGTCACCTGCACATCATGCAGCTGATGTGTGGGAATTTCTGAAGAAGCCTGAAAATTCAGACGGCATTCCTTCAGGCACTAGGCAACTGAATTTTGTTTTACTTCTTTTGTACTCCATATCTGGCACATTTCTCTCTCTCTCTCTCTCTCTCTCTCTCTCTCTCTCTCTCTCTGTCTCTCTCTCTTTTGAGACAGAGCCTCTCTCTGTCACCAAGGCTGTAGTGTAGTAGCCCTATCTTGGCTTACTGCAGCCTGGACCTCCAGGGCTCAAGCGATCCTCCTACCTCAGCCTCCCGAGTAGCTGGAACCACAAGCATACACCACCACATCAGGTTAGTTTTTAATAGAGACAGGTCTCACTATGTTCCCCAGTCTGGTCTTGAACTCCTGGACTCAAGCAATCCTCCTACTACAGCCTCCCAAAATGCTAGAGTTGCAGCCACCACTCCCTGTCCTTCTGGCATATTTCTGTTCATGATATTTCTCCTCCCAGAGGCGACAGTGACATTGAATATCTGATATATATATATTTATAAATATATGCTGTTGAAGATAAAAGGAAACCAAAGTTTGCATTTTAAAATCTTGGTAAAAAAATATATCATCAGAAGTATATATTTATCATCAATCCTTTAAAAAGTACCACTTCAGTTGGCTTCTGTAGCCCCTTCTCCTTGCTGTGTGTTGATATGGAATCTCTGTTATCTGTGCGGAGGTCGCTATGGGTAATTTTTGTTCTTCTCTTGTGGAGGAACAGATTTAGCAGGAAACCCTGCTGCTCACTACGTTGGTTCATCTCTCCCTTTGCATTTTGTCACACTGGATCTTTCCCCTGGTTGGTATGGTGGTGCAGCAGGGGGCTCTGGCTGCAGAAGGTAGGTTGTGGGCTGGGAGGTGGCCATACTGGGGAATTCTGCAGGTTTGATGGGAACAATGGATAGAACTGAATTTCTTCTCCCATTATCTAGTACTGACCTCACCTGTAGTGCCTCTGAAATTTTGACCTGGTATAAAATCTTTGAATGAACAGGAATTCTGAAGGACAGCCCGTTTCTGCCTTTATCATCCATACATGTGCCTCAGACTGTTCTTGGCAGATGGGCAAAGGACTGAATAATTCCACCATGTCAATGTATTTGTTTTTCACAATGTCTCCACTCAGTTAACCTTTACTTAATTATTTGTACCATGTTCTAGTTAGAAATGCCCACCAGCTGCTCATCAACTACATTCCAAACCTTGGTGTTCTCAAAGGGAGATCTGAGTGTGCTGAGTGGGATGATCAAGTCAGTCATTCCTCAATAGACATCTACTGAGTGCCTGCTGTGTGGGGGTCATTGTTAGCTGTAGGAGTTACGGAGAAAAGAAAATATTTTAACTCTGGAGAAGCTCATGGGTTTTTTTCTAGCAGTATTGAAAGGACTCAAAAGATGGTTCATCCTTTAGCCCCAAGGTCCCTTTTGATCCTTTCCTTGTGGATTGAGTCTTTTTTTTTTTTTTAACGGAGTTTTGCTCTTGTTGCCCAGCCTGGAGTGCAATGGCATGATCTCAGCTCACTGCAAACTCCGCCTCCCAGGTTCAAACGATTCTCCTGCCTCAGTTTCCTGAGTAGCTGAGATTACAGGCATGCACCACCATGCCCGGCTAATTTTGTATTTTTAGTAGAGTTGGGGTTTCTCCATGTTGGTCAGGCTGGTCTCAAACTCCCAACCTCAGGTGATCCACCCGCCTCGGCCTCCCAAAGTGCTGGGATGACAGGCTTGAGCCACCGTGCCCGGCCGGATTGAGGATCTTTATGTCCTACTGGGGCCAGAGGTTGGGAAGGCAGCTCTGGTTAGAGATGCTGATGATGATCTAGAAAGCAGTGAGGCTCAGAGAAGGCAAGTGCCACCCCGGGGTCACCTGGTGGTATGGTGAAGATGTTGGGGAGGGATCCCAGTCATTTCATGAAAAAATATTTTGGAGACGCTTGAGTTTGGAAGTAGGAGAAAGCTTAATTGCTGTGATGCAGGAACATCTCTGAGGAGACGGCGAGGGCTTAAAGCCTGCAGATGTTCCAGAACAGAGAAAGCTCTCTCCTTTCCTTTCTCCTCTTACCTGGCATGCGTCCTCACCCCAGGATCTGGAAGGACTTCAGATGCTCTCCATTCTGGGGCCTGAGGACAGAACTCAAGAGTTAATCAATGTAATGTGCTTAGAACCATGCCTGGCACACAGTAAATGCTATGTAAATGTCTGTTTATTGTTGTTATGCTATGATGATAACTGGTCCAAATTATCTAGCCAGGCTTTTCATCTGAGTGTCTCATCAGCAGTGGGGTTGCTGGGCTGAATCCTATGCAGGCCACCTTTTGGCAGATGGCACATCTCTGCTGCAACCCTTGCCAGTACCATGTGACTAGATCCCTCTGCAGCCACGAGTAGTACTTAACCTGGGAAGGGTAGGAGCTGGGGGAGGCTTGCAGGCCCCACCCTCCTTAGAGCAGGACAGGGAGTCACAATGAGATGCCTGCCATGGTCATTCTGGTTCTTTCCACATAGCAAAGAACCCCAGGACACGTTTTGTACAGAGGGCAGCAAGAGGATTCCAATCTCTTTGTGAGGAAGATGGAGGTTCTTATTTGGGAAAGGGGACTCTGGAATACTCAAGAAGTGTCAAGAAATCCCAGCTTACCCTGCTGTTGGAGAGGATGCCCAATAAACATGGAGTGGGCAGGTTTTCTCATGTCCTTGGTGGTGCGAGACCTGTTGGGTTATGACCTGATGGGTTAACCAATCCTCCCGAACCTCACCAGGATTCTTCCTAGAAGGTGCTCAAGAATTTATCTGGAAATTGGATTTAAAAAACAAAATAACAAAACAAAACCTCCCCAAAACAGGTAATTAGGGCTTCCCTGACAGCAGGGGGCTCCAGTCACCCACATGATAAATGTAAAGCAAACGTTTCCATTACAGATTTGTTTTGGTAGTGTGATTAGACATTGAGTTTAAGATACATGCTTAAAATTCTTTTGCAGAGGAAATCTTAAGGCTGCCATTATAGAAGCTGCCTAAAAAGTGAGATAAGAGTAATTACTTACAGTATCCAGTATCCACCAGGTATGTGGCATAATTGTTAAAAATTCATAATATTGCTATCACCCACATTTCTAGAGGGTTTGCTAAGTGGCAGGCTCCATGCTAAGAAGCGCTTTACGGTCACCATCTCATTTAATTGTCATAACAACGCTGTGATGGTACAACTCTAAGAAACTGGATGCAACATCACTGTGGCCTGCCCAAAGTCACCTTCCTCAGCCCTGTCTGGCCCCAAAGCTGTGTTCTTAGAACTGCTAGGCCAGGCTTTACTGTCTAATGCCTGGAAAGTCACTCTTTTCCTTACGAATGGTTATTTGTATTCTGGAAATCAGCCAAGCCCTTATAGGAAGACTCTTGTTTTAGATTTTGAGGAGCAGGGAGAGAATATGTATCATGATCTGAAATACAAGGGGGAAAAAAGGAAAATGGTCTGGCTTGTTCTGAAATCTGAAATTGAATGGAAGGTAGAATCTTTTCAGCTAAAGTGGGTTTTTGTCTCCTGCTGGGGCATTTTCCCAGAGGTCCATGTTTTTAGACCCAAAGTCCTTTTTCCTCTCCTGTCACTTCAGGATTAGGCCAGGAGGCAGGAAACTGGATTCTAGCCCAGGCTTCTCTCCTTAGCTTGGGTCAAATCCTTAGCCTCCTAGAATGTTCAGGAGTTTTATTTGCATGTAACGTGAGGATACTCACACTGCCCCTTTCAGAGCTCAGGTTGGCCATGCCGAGTGTTGCACAAATGTGCTGTATCACTGTGGTCAGGACGACGCAGGCAAAGAATCTAGGCACTCTATATAGAAGATGCACGCAGACTTCCTTTTAAGGAGGGCCTGAGTGAGGGAATAGGCACGCTAGAGAGAGCAGAAAGCTTTGCACAAGTATATTTTTGGGACTGATGCAAAATTCCATGCTGTGACGTTCCAGTGACTCAGCCCAGTGGGTGGAAGTGATTTTAAATAATGACAGTATCATCATCTCCCTCCTCCTACAGTATCACACGTCGCCAAACACACACTTACTGGCCCCAGCTCTCCACAGGGCTGAAATGAATGGAGCCAACACATGTGGTTCTCTGAGCAACAGGGTAAGATAACACATTTATTGTGCAAATGCTTTCTCTTCCCCAGAAACCAAATCCAGGTAAACAAAATGTGATTTTTAAAAAGTCACCTTGCACATCCTCAAATTTTAAATAGTCCTCTGGGAGTTAAGTGATTATAATTATAGCCACCACCATCAGGGAAGAGGCCACTTGAATTAATTAGAAAGGGAAGCCACCCAATTTCAGTTAAAAATATTTAAAAATTGGTAACATTTTAGGAAAAAACCGCGGTAATTGGACCGGGCATCTTACAGATGCCTCTTTTCAGACAGAACAATAGGGGAATCAGCCCAGGACAGAGGGTGCAGGTCATGACCGGGTTTGGATCTAATAAGTGGGGTGCAGGGGGTGGCTCCTGGAACGAAAACAACGCCTGGCACAGTGGGGAGTCTTGTGTCCTTCCGGAACCCGGGGGCCTCCAGAGGGAAAGGGTCAGTTAAGGACATTGCTGGGGCTTCTGAAGGAGTGCAGTGACCCCAACAAAAATCAAAGCCCTGGAGCTAGCAGTGGGGGAAACAGAAGAGTGGTTTCCTAGGAGGCGCCTCCTTGTGAATAAAAATGAGTCGGAGATAGAAAAGGTTGGATTGGAAAGGAAAAGAAATGCTGGGTGGCATCCACTGTGGGAGCCAGAGGTTGCGGGGAGGGGGGCGGGGTTGGAGCCTTCAATTTTATCTTCACCTTTGCTCATCCCAGAGCCTAAGGCTCCAGACTGAGAGCTGGAACCATACGTGAGTTATTTTGTATGCATCATCTTAAGACACAGTCATCATGTACTGTAAGGACAAACATGAATGAAAAAATAAAAGGCTTAAGTCTCCCTGTTAAAGATAAGAGATTTCTCTGCCCTCCTTTTTCTTGGAGCATTTACTTTAGAAACCTTATCATTGTAAATTCTTTCTTCTCTCTTTGAAATGTATATAAACCCTTTTGAAGACTAGATTGGCATTTCTCAGCTTTATAACCTAGGAATGTCTTTCTCAAGGATCAGGAGGCCATCTCTTTGCAATGTAAGCATTAAGGGAGGTAGTATCCCTATGTCCCAGTTTCTGAGGGAAATGAGGGGCCTAACCTCAGTGGGCACCTCGCTCCAAGTTGCAAAACCACCTTCTTTCATAAAGATAGGGGACGTTGGCAGGGCGCAGTGTCTCACGCCTGTAATCCCAGCACGTTGGGAGGCCGAGTAGGTGGATCACGAGGTCAGGAGTTCAAGACTAGCCTGGCCAACATGGTGAAACCCTGCCTCTACTAAAAAAATACAAAAATTAGCTGGGTATGGTGGCACGTGCCTATAATCCCAGCTACTCAGAAGGCTGAGGCGGGAGAATTGCTTGAACTAGCACCCGGAAGGCAGAGATAGCAGTGAGCCAAGATCGCGCCACTGCACTCCAGCCTGGGTTGCAGAGCAACACTCTCTCTCTCTCTCTCAAAAAAAGGGGGGGATGTTTGTTCATCCTCTGAGTAAAGTCAATTAGCCAACACAGGCAAATAGTTCTGTCAAGTCCTCTGACTTGACAACTAGTTATTGATGATCTTGAAAACATGTATGTATGGGTTATACCTACTTGACTATATAAAGGGATGAGATTTCTTTCTGTCTTTGCAGTCTCTCAGCAGACTGCCTGCAATGTGCACTACATTCTGGTTTAATGCTTATTCAATACTCAAAGTGTTTTTGTTTTCTATTACTTTTGTGGAGAGGATTTCTGGGTTGGGAGAAGATTTTGGTTGTGGTTATATTTCCCCAACAGATCTTACCATATGTCTGTTCTGTGCCTGGCCTCCTGGACTCAATCCATATTTGTAAGTACAATGTATATCAACTTGGCTTTTTATAGCTAAAGTTCTCTTAAAGGACCCAAACATTTCCCAAGAGATGATCTTAAAGCTTGGTGAAGTAAGAATCAGATATTATTATTTTCATTTTGTGGTGGTCCCAGAAGGTAAGGGGCTTGTCCAAGCTCATGCAATCTGGAGAAAAGCAAGAAATTGTTAAATCTCTGTACTGCAAGACACTCCATGCCTGCTGCCATATCACCCATCCTGCAGCAACCCATGCCACGTGGATTTCCACTCTATTAGAATATTATAGTTTTCTTTTCTATCACCTGGAACATTCACCTTTCCCCCAAATCCCTGCTCCTGCTCTGTATCATTGTATTTAATCCACTCCTAAGTATAATATGTGTGCAAGACAAAGGGGGGCACATGTCCCCAGAAAGACTTGTTCATTAATGTTCACAGCAGTTCTATTCACGATCGCCCCAACCTGGAAGCAACCCAAATGCCTATCATCAGGCCAATGGCTAAACCAGCTGTGGCGTATTTATACAGTGGAATATTACTCAGCCACTCAAATAAACTACCTATACATACATGCAATAATATTAGTGAATTTCAAAAGTATCATGCTGAGCTTAAGAAAAGCCAGATACAAAAGACTGCACATGAATCCATTTATGTAAATGTATGTAAACGATTACCAGAGTCCATGTATGTAAAAGACTGTACATGTGTCCATTTATTAAAATTCTGTAACAGGCAAACTAAGCTATAGTGATTGGAAGCAGCTCAGTGGTTGATCAGGGTGGGAGTGAGAGAGACTGACCGCAAATGGGCACAAGAACACTTTACGGGATGGCAGAAATGTTCTCTCTCTTGGTTAGGGTGGAGGATGCACACACGTATCATTTGTCAAAACTCAAAATGTGCACATAAATTGGGTATCTTAGTCTGTTCAGGCTGCTCTCCCCAAATATCACAAATTGGGTGGCTTATTAACAACAGAAATTGACTTCTCACAGTTCTGGAGGCTGGAAGTACAAAATCAGGGTGCCAGCACGATCAGGTTCTGGTGAGGGCCCTCTTGACACCTTCTCACCAAGTCCTCTCATGGTGGACTAGATGGGGGAGCTCTCTGGGGTCTTTTTAACAAGGGCATTAATCCCACTCCTGAAAGCTCCACCTTCATGATTGAATCACCTCCCAAAGGCCCCACCTCCTAATACCATCACACTGGGGCTTAGGTTTCAACATACTAATTTTGGGGGGAACACAAATATTTAGTCCACAGCAATGGGCATAGTTGATTGTATATAAGTTATACGTCTATAAAGCTTATTCAACAAACAATTATACATTTTTGTCTATGCACAAAATTTTAAATAAAAAAATGCAGTTTACTTTCTCAGCCAAGGTGACCTGGTTCACAGATGACAGGAGAGCGACCTTTCTGCAGAGTGCTCTGCATACATCACAAGGGTTGCCCCAGCCCATCCCCAGTCTCTGAAAAGATGCAGACAGAGGGCTGGTCATCATAACCCGCAGCTGGGAGTGGTGTGTTCCCAGAGTTCTTCTCCCAGGAAAGCCTGCACTGTCAGGAGAATCACATGCAGCCCACAGCTGGCGGGCTTTGTGATGAATCATGATGCTTTTATAGGAAAGAAAGGGCTGTGATTCATATGTGTCATCGTTGATGGGAATATTAAGGGCTCCCTTCTCCTAGGGGAAAAATAGAAAACTCTGTCTTCAAATATTTCATTTCTTTCAAAACAAAAAGTCACTTCAGCTCCTCCCCACTGATTCATTTGAGAGAAAAAGCTGTCAGGCCCTGTATTTGGTTGAGGCAAATCCTTTCTCAGAACAAGATAGTGCCATGTGTAGGAAAATCACCTAACTCTTGTCAGTGTTTATCAGATACGGAGAGAATACCTGCTTCTCTCTTTGTCATGTGACCCATCGCTCCTGCTGGTCTCATGCCATCAGCTGAGGGGTGACTGGGTTTCCCACCCACAACAAGGGTTGTGGCAGGAGCCATGGGCCTGAATTGTAATTCAGTGTTTTGAAACAGCACAGTTACTAGAGGCTGGGAAGGAAGTGGGATGAAGAAGCATTGGTGAATAGGTGCAAATATGCAGTTAGATAGGAGGAATACGTCTAATGTTTGATAGCACAGTAGGTGACTGTAGTTAACAACAATGTATTATGCATGTCAAAATAGCTAGTAGAGAAGATGTGAAATGCTCCCAACACAAAGAAATGATAAATACTCAAGGTGATGGATATCCCAAATGTCCTGATTTGATCATTACACATTGTGTATATGTTTCCAAATACCTGTGTACCCTGTAAATATGTACAAATACCATGTATCATTTAAAAAATGAAAAAAATAAAATAGATATCATGAAGTCAGCAGATATCAGAATGGGATCTGAGAGAGATTTTAAAAGAGGCCTTTGTACACAAATCAGATTTCTATTTACCTTAAGTGTGGGCTTCCTTGAAGTCTCAAGGAAAGAAAGTGAACCAGACTAGCATTTCTCAGTCCAGAAATCATGGGCTGGCAAATGATCTAATTTCTTTCTAGTAACTCCAGAAGCAAGGGAGCTGAGAAGAGGATTGGAGGGCCTGAGGCAGAGGGGACTGTGTGGTTGCTAACATGGGTCTCATGAGCCTGAGGAGCTGCTACTGGGGACAATTTGAGGCCCACCAACGTCACCCTCTACCCTGCCATCAACAAGTCCCTCTTGGTTTTGGAAACCTCGAGTCTACGAAGCCAGTGAAGCCTCCTGAACCACTTCAGAGTGGTTGGGTTTACATTAACAACCAAACCCATCACCCCATCCCCAGGAGTTTAAGACAGAGGCCAAGGGGATTGAAGAAAGAAAGGAAATAGAATAAAGACAAGAGTCAGCTCAAAAGCTTCCCCTTTCCTGGAATTAATGGCAGCCCCAAATTATTCTCATCTGTATTAAAAATTGTTAGGTAATTAATGTGTGCATCTCTTCTGAAGCAGATGTCATGTAAGACACTAGGAAAACTGAGACCTAGTCCTTACTCTCAAAGAGCTCCCAGCTCAGTAGGGGAAGCTGATACAGAAACACGATCTCATCATTCAATGTTTTAGAAACAGTAACAGTGATAAAAGGCTGGTGGGGTGGAGATGTGTAGAGAAAACAGAGACAGGATCCATGGTTCCAGACATCCTGATGACCACAATAATAACAGTTTACATTTATTAAATACTTACTCTATACCAGACATTGTGGTAGGTTTTTACAGCATATCTTCCCTTTGCCTTCCAACAACTCTGTAGAGGAAGCAGTATCATCATCTTCATGGTCACCCTGATGGCAGAGCCCACCCTACTCTGGTGGCCCTGGGAGTAACAGGCATCCATTCAGGAAGGACTGTCCTTTCACCAACACCACTCATGGCTGACAGCCAGCATGGTTCGTTTCTAAGTGTGCTTCGCCCTGAAGTTCAGCTGATCCTGCTCTAGCTATTTGGGCTGGCGTTGAGCTTTGAGGTGGCCCAGGTAGAGGGAAAGCTGACGCAGAGGTTGAGACCTTAGTAATGAAACGGAGCGGTCAGGGAAGTGGGGGTGGATTTACGAACAAAGGCAGTGGTTTTAGGGTTGAATTGTGTCTTCCCCAAAAGATAAGTTGACATTCTAACTGCCTGACTCCCTGCAGGATAAGACCTTATTTAAAAATAAGATTGTTGCAGATGACTTTAGGTCATATTGGAGTAAGGGATGCTTTTAATCCAATATGGCTGGTATCCTCCTAAAAAGAGGAGAAAGACACACAGAGAGATGACCATGTGAGAATGAAAGCAGATGGGAGTGATGCCGTGACAAGCCAAGGGACACCCAACATTGCCTGTTGTCACCAGATGCTAGGAGAGAGGCATGGAACAGACTCTCCCTCAGAAGGAACCACCCCAGCTGACACTTTGATTTCCGATACCTCCAGAACCAGGAGAGATTGATTTCTGTTTTAAGTGCCCAATTTGTGGCCCTAGGATGCTAATCGTAAATGCTAGCATGAGAAAGGGCTTGGTGTGTCTGAAGAAAGATCAGAAGGCAGGCGTGGCTGGCAGTGTGAGTGAGATGGGAGGGCCTCCGTGACCCCTCTGGCTGGGTTGTGGGCCGCTGTGGTCAGCATGCCTGTCACTGCCCCCTCGTGGCCACCAGGGGATACTCCAAGCTGCACACTGGCCTTTGGCCGCAGAAAGAACATTCAGACTGAGTCAAGAGAGCTGGGTTCAGCCTACCCCTCTATTTCTAGTTAGGTATCTCGCATTGCCACTTTGCTCCTCTGTCACGTGGGAGGAGGATTATGACATCTGGCCCATCCATCTCTCGGGGTGTGAGTGGGGAGCAGGGGAAACTGTGTTTGGATGCTTACTGTGAATCATTTCTACCAGGATGTTAGGTGCAACTTCTCCTGTTATTCTACAGTTTCAGCAGAGACCCCAGAGGGAAAGAAAAATAGCTGCTTATCTATGCAGGACTCACTAAAAGATTATAAAATCAATTTTCAGACTTTTAGGTCCTTATATGCCTGGCGACTACACAAGAAGAGGCTGGGAGGACAGAGCAAGGGACAGGCAGAGGGGAGTTCTTTAGAATGAGAGCTGTTGGAGGGATGAGGCAGGAGCGTCTCACCCTGCCCCCTTCCTGTCCCCACCACCACCCCACCACAAGCCTCGTGAGATTTTGAGGCTTCGAAACAACCCCCAGGGAGCTTGACAGGTGCACTGGGGAGTTGGAGGGACAAAAGGACTCATACTTGAGCCACATTTCAAACCCTAAAGGCCAAGCCCGGTTAGAGTGGCCTATGGTGGCAGGATGAGGACGGCGGCGTGCAGTGAGCTGCACTCACAGCCACAGGGCGCAGGAGGGTGCTTCTCATGACTGGATGAGGACCCCACAGAAGAGAGCAGGCGCTGAGTTACCTTGAATGGGACTCTGCCCCAAAGAACCATCTAGAAGGCAAGGTGATCCCAGTAGAGTGACTCAGAGGGGAGTGGACCTCAGAAGCCAGAGGCTGGGGGAGTCATACATACATGACGCAACTTGAGGAGCATCATCAGGGACCTCCAAGAAACCTACAGGAGTCCACATGGGAGCGAGTGAGCATGAGGTGTGCCATGCCCAGGGCACTGATTCCAGAAAACACCTGCTGTTATCAAAAACTGCGCTGGAGCTTTCTGCCCCTTATCCACATCTCCAAATTTGGAGGTGCCAGAAGAGTATTTGAGCAAGATAAGGAAACGGAGAGAAGTCCCCAGGCTTCTTCTTCCCTATGTTGGGTTTTTGAGCCTGAATCGGTTCTGAGTTTTAAAGTGGATGTGGGATTATAGCTTTGGTAGTCAACCAAAATATCTCATAGTAGACTGAACTGTCCCAGTTTTATGGGACTTCATTCTGCCCTATTCTGGACTTTCCAGTACCTGAAAAAGAAGACCCTTCATTAATAAATGGGATGACTGGAAAAGCTATGGGACCTTTCTGAGAATTCATCCAGGTGCAGGAAAAACAATTTGAGAGAATTTGCTCAAAGAGGTAGAGGTCAGAAAGAGTCAAGACTTTTTCTGTTTGTACATACTGAATATTACTCTCTCAACAAAAAAGTGTGGTTAGGTAAATGTTAGCCTTGGAATCTTCTTTCCCGGAAATAAAAGGATCAACACGGCCCACTCTCCTTATTGTATAGCCCAGTGAATATTTACTTCAGGGAACTAGCCAGTGAATATTTACCTAAGGCAAATGTTTTAAACAGTTATCAAATATGGAGTATTAGAAGTCATTGTTGTCTTTTGTTAATTTTATTTAGATTGAATCATGATTTAGCAATAAAAATGCAAGTCTCCACTTAAGAAATGATATTTGCCTTCAAAGAAGGAAATGAGACTACTTCTTAAATTGTGCTTTGCTATGATGTTGTTGAATTGAGACAATTGGAAGAGATTATGATTAAGATATCAGTGTCATATGTTGTATAGGTTTGTAGGCACTTTGAAATGAATAGGAATGCATTAAGTCATAAAATATTATTAGAACAGCTGTATAGTTTACAAAGAATCCGATGTATACTGAGTACCACAAATTCTAGTGCTTGAATCTTATAATACTGCTGTTGGCATTTGTCAGAACTTCTTTGGTTAAGAGTAAAAGGAACCCAATTTAAACTAGCTTGAGCTGAAAAAGAATGCATTGGTTCATATAATTGGGAAGTGTCTAGTGTGAATTTGCTTTCAGATATGGCTGAATATAGGGCTGCCTCTCTGTGTCTCAGCTCTGCTAATTATGTTTCCCTTCATTTCAACAAACTTTCCTTTTAGGGTGGGCAAGATGTCTCTTGGTCCTTTCTGACTCCTGTGTTTCCTTCTTCCCAGCTCAGCAAACACAGTAGAAGGGAGGCTTGTTTCAGCAGAGTCCACAGAGCTATAAATCCCAGAGACAATTCCACCCCTGAACCAACCTCTTTGGCCAAGAGATGGGAAGCCCTTATTGGCCAGCTTGAGTGATGTGGCCATCTCTGTAGTGGGAGGCTGGTGCACAATGATCTACAGTCCCATGAGGACCTCACAGAATGGGCAAAGGTCCCCGAGGGGAACCAGCAGAATGGGATGGAATAGAGTGCCACCTCAGCCAATACAAGCCCATTTTCCCCTTTGTTCACAGAATTGGCACTTTCTTGCCTGGAATTGGAATTGAAATGACATCCCTTCACTGTGAACCACTATTCTTCCCACCCACTGAGTTATTCTGCCTGTCTGAGACCAAGTCATACAACTACTGGCCTAGAGAAAGAAACTACTTTGAGTATGTGTAGTTTTCTCCCCAAAGCAGCAGGGCTTTATTTTTTAACCTATCTATACATTTGTTTATTAATTATGTACATACATTTGCATTTGGAGAGGATTCAAGGCATCTTACAACAGCACAAATATGATATAATCAGTAAGATGAGGGCTAAAAACAGCAAATACCAAGTAAGAAGGGTATCAGGGAGATAACTGTCTAAAAGAGTCTACGTTAAGCATGGCTACTTGCAGTTCTGCTTCTGATATTGGCAAAATAAGCTCTCATTAGAGCAACCCTCCCACAAATCATACCTATAAACTCTGGGCAATCAATACTTGGAAGATGGAAATAGCATGGGGTGAGTTTTTTTGTTTTTTTTTGTTTTCATGGCTTCTCAGCTAAAGCCAGGCCTCACTGTACCACGTGGTAGATAGCTAAAATGCCAATCCAAAAGCTACAATCCTTCCGGCCTGAAGAATCAGATGATAACATTCAGGGCAACCACAACTCCTGGAAAGTGAAAGAGGGAAATGCAGACATGGAAAGAGCCAGAGAGCCCCAAATTCCTTGTATTTTGGCCAACTCTCTGACTGACCATTAAATCATGCATACATAGAGCAGATTTCAAGCAACCCAGTGAACTAAGATTTGAGCTGGACCCCGAGAGGCAGAGTTTGCAGCTGGAATCCAACCAAGTTAATTCCCTGCTAAAATAAAATCAACCTTCACTGGAGGAATATGGCAGAATCCAGACTCTGCACAGCCCAACATTCACAATGTCCATACCATTCCAAATAACTCAACACACTAAGAAATAGGAAAATGTGCCACATTCTCAAGAAAAAAAGATAATTAATGGAGGTTGATTTGGATATGACCCAGATGTTGGAATGAGAAGGCTCATAAAAGCTTAAAATAATTTTCAAAGCAGGTAGTATAATTACACTAAATAATACAAAAGAAAATATGTTGTGATGACTTACAAAAGAGGAAATCTCAGCAGAGAAATAGAACAATAAAAAGAACCAAATGAAAATTATAGAACTGAAACAAATATATACTTGAAATAAATTAAGTCATTAATGGGCTTAATAGCAAAATGGAGATGAAAAGAGGAAAAAGTCAGTGAATTTAAAGATAGCCTAGTAAAAGTTATCATATCTGAAGGTGAGTACTTTCACTTAGCAAAGTGTAGCCCTAAGTTTACTGTCCACCAAAGCACAGAGGGAAACCAAGTGGGTTGTCAACTGAGTTGCTCACCTGAAGAGTTGTGACATTATGTTGTAAGAGGCTCTGACAGCCAGCACCTGCATATTCTGAGACACACCTTGGGCCAATTATTAATCTCTTTTCCCTCCACTCCAACACCCTTCTATTCTCTGCTCTGTGATGTTGGGGTGGATATTCTGCAAACTGCGTTTCTTTTTTGCCAGCTAATTCCTTGTTAGGTTCTGCCAACTACTTCTTTGTTAGATTCTGCCACTTGGGCAATAGAGGGAGACTGCAAGACTGAAGGACTCCTTTCTGTTTGTTTGTCATTCTGTTTGCATTTCCTCCATAGCCCCTTCCCTACAGTTGTAAGTGGTCTGGTCTCCAGTTTGTTCCAACACGCTCCCTCTAGAGGTACCAGCACCTGCTGGGCAGTACAGTGTCTTCTTCTTAGAGGTCTGTTGTGCCATTCATATAGGTCTGTTTTTTAAGCATTTAATTTCTGACAACTTCAAACTCTTTTCTTTGTTCCCTCAACCTTAGAAATGAGAGCTGCTTCCTGCATTCATGATCTCTGTGTAATCTCAGTTTTTCTTTTGAAATTTTCAGTCCTCTAATTCTTGTTTTAAATTTTCTGTTAAAACAACTCTTGGGGTTTCTATTTTCCTGACTTACCCCAACTGATCTATATCCCTTTTTATTGACTGATGTAGACCTCTGATTACCGTATGTAGGGCTGGCAGTGGAAAAACTTGTGAAGAACGAAGTTTGCTCTTGGATCCAAGATACCTCCTTTCAGAGCCCCGATGCCCAGATATCCACCACAAGTATGCAAAGTTCCAGGCTCCTGCCAGCCCTAGATCCCTTCCATTCCATCACTCATACCCCTAGGGACTGCATTCTGATAGGTAGCAATAAGTGGTCATGGATTTTTGTGAGATAAACTAGTTCCCTAATATGCAAGCTAAAGTATTTCCCTCCCATATAACCTACTTCCTTGGCTTAGATAAACATACTTCTTAGAAAGGCCTTTATGGAATGTCAAAAATGGAGGAAATCTCAGATGTAGTAGCAAACCCATGGTTTTCATGTGGTAGACATAGACATAGCCATCTCCTCCACCCATGTAGAAACATGGGTGCTTGTATGTTCCTTCTTCCTTTGACTCCTTCTCATCTGGGCCACTGGGAAAGTTAAAGGAGCTCAGGCGTGAAAAAACAAAACAACAACAACAACAAAAACCCAGGAGTTTCACAGACGCTATTTGTTAGAAATACAGCAAATTATTTGTAGCTGGTTACAGATAAATTAGTTTAATTTTCTCAAGTAGTCAGTTGAAATACAATTTTCTAAACTTTGCTTTGAGTAATTGAATGTAATTTGAATTAGGAGCTGTGTGTAACTCTTGTATGTTTGATAATCAACAATTATCCCCACTTCTTCTCTCTATAGAAAAGAAAGGATTTTATTTTCTGTGACTTTCAGATCACATGCCTTATGTATATTTCCATGCTCAGAAATACGCTCCTAACCCTGCAATTTAGCCAACCAATCCAATGCTTTAAGATACTTCAAGATAATACAAGCAAGTCATAAGGCATATGACTCAGTAAATGGTAACTATAATAATACTGTGTCCTACTGTATTTTCCAAAAATGGTCTTAAGAATATTTCCCCCTGCCCCCCACATATTCTTTTGAAACCTTGCCACATCTCCACCAAGAGGGGGAGTCTATGTCCCCTCCCCTTGAAACTGGATGGGCTTTTGTGACTGTCTTCCCTGGTAGAGTGTGAAGAAAGTGATATCTGAGACTTCTGATGCTTGGACATCAAAGGTGATATTGTGCCTGCCTTCATGCTGGACAGTCTTCATTGCAAAATGACACAGAGATAGAGAGAGTTGCTGGAGAAACCCGGTGATTCCAGCCATCAGCTATTTGAGGCTTCTCATCCTAGGTGCAGACACACCAGTGACCCTCCAGATGATTCTAGCCCCAGTCACCATCTGACTGTAACTGCATGAGAGAAAGAACCCCTAGACTCACGAGGTAATAATAAATTATTGTTATTATTTGAAGTCACTAAGTTTTGGGCTGATTTGTTATGTAGCACTGGCTAACGGATACAATATTTTTTTTTTCACTCTTCTTATATCACCTCTTAAGTTCCTAGGGTACATGTGCATAAATGTGGCAGGTTTGTTTTACATATGTGAATACTGTATGCCATGTTGGCTGTGCCTGCACCCATCCCATCCGTACAGCAGCACATCAATTCATCATTTATATCTATGTATAACTCCCACTGCAATCCCTTACCTCCTCCCCTCCCCATGATTAGGCCCCAGTGTGTATGTTTCCTCCCGAGTCCAATGATCTCATTGTTTCAGTTCCTCACCTATGAATTGGACATCGGTGTTTGTTTGTCTCTCGTGTGATAGATTGGCTAAGAAATATTAGTTTCCAGCGCATCTATTCCCCTACCTGTCTAAGATTCAAAACTCATCCTTTTTTATGGCTGCATATAGTATTACCATGGTGTTACTGGGCCACATTTTCTTAATCCAGTCCTGTCACAGATGCATTTGGGTTGATCAAGTTTTGTATTGTCGAATAGTGCTGCAATAAACATACGTGTCATGTGTCTTTGGTAGTAGAATAAATTTATAATCCTTTGGGTTATATACCAGTAGTGGATTGTTGGGTCATAGTACATTTAGTTCTCAGATCCTTGAGGAATTGCCATACTGTTTTCCATAATGGTTGAACTAGTTTAAACCACAACAGTGGAAAAAGTGTCCTGATTTCTCCACATCCTCTCCAACACCTGTTGTTTCCTGACTCCTTAATGATTGCCATTCTAACTGGTGTGAGATGGTTATCTCCATTTGGTTTTGATTTGCATTTTCTCTGATGGCGATGATGATAGCATTTTTTCATGTTCTGTTGCTGAAATGTCTTCTTTTAGAAATGTCTGTTCATATCCTTTCCCCCACTTTTGATGGGGTTGTTGGTTTTTTCTTTGTATATTTGTTGAAGTTCTTTGTAGATTCCTGGATATTAGCCTTTGGTCAGATGAGAGATGCAAAAATTTTCTCCCATTCTGTAGTTCCTGTTACTCTGATGGTAGTTTCTTTTGTGGCAAAAGCTCTTTAGTTTTAATTAGATCATTTGTCAATTTTGGCTTTTGCTGCGTTGCTTTTGGTGTTTTAAGACATGAAAGTTCCTTGCCCATGGCCTTATGTCCTGATGGTACTACTATATTTTACTTCTAGGGTTTTTAGGATATTTAGGGTAACATTTAATCTCTAATCATCTTGAATAATCTTCGTTAAGTATGAAAGGATCCATTTTCAGCTTTCTACTGATGGCTAGCCAATTTCCCACACCATTATAAATAGGGAATCCTTTCCCATTTCTTGTTTCCTCAGGTTTTGTCAAAGATCAGATGGCTGTAGATGTGTGGTATTTATTTCTGAGGACTGTTCTGTTCCATTGGTCTATATCTCTGTTTTGGTACCAGTACCATGTGCTGTTTTTGTTACTGACTTTGTAGTATATGTTTCGAATGTCTAGGTATAGTCGTGACGCCTCCTAGCTTTGTCCTTTGACTTTAGATTGATCTGCAATGCGGGGCCTCTTTTTGGTTCCATATGAACTTTAAAGCAGTTTTTTCCATTCTGTGAAAGAAACTCATTGGTAGCTTGATGGGGAGGCATTGAATCTATAAATATACTCTTGGGCAATGGCCATTTTCACGAATTTGATTCTTCCTATCCATGGCATGGTATAGTTCTTCCATTGTTTGTGTCCTCTTTGATTTCACGAGCAGTTGGTTTGAGTTTCTCCTGAAGACGGTCCTGGACATCCTTGTAACTTGGATTCCTACGGTATGTGTTTATTCTCTTTGAAGCAATTATGTGAATGGAAGTTCATTCCCTGATTTGGCTCTCTGCTTGTCTGTTACTGGTGTATAAGAATGCTTGTGATTTTTGCACATTAATTTTGCGGATACAATATTTAATGTTTGGCAGGTATTGATGATGAGTCACTTACTATGTTAAATGCTTTGCAGGGATTACCTCATTTAATTCCGATTATCCCAGAGGTAAGCATTTTTATCCACCCTGAGAGAAGTTAAGTGATCTGTCCAATGTCACACAACAGTCAATCTGATATTTCAATCCAGACAGTTGGACTCTAGAGCCCCAAGCACACAACCACTAAGCCCTACCACATGCAGCACTGCCCGTAGTCATTGCTTTTCTGCTGGGTAACAGCATCCCCTCTGACCCTGGCACACCCACTGCTCTGTCCTCCAGCAGCAAAGAAGCGTGGTGGGTGAGCAGACAGGTGCCAGCAAGGCCATATGGATCCAGCCAATGCTGAACCCCAATATTATCACTTTATTCCTTTGGCTTTAAGACTATGTGTTGTGTTTTTTAAAAAGTACTCACTGGTGGTGGCGGTGGTGGATGGAGACATGCTATGTCATATTGCCCATTTGCACTTGGTAAGGATGAGTTTGTAGGACGTCTTCCTATTGGAAGATTTTAATGACATCTGGGGAAAGGAGAGGGAAAGAAAAAGAAAGAAAAAAGAAAAAAGAGAGGGAGGGAGGGAGGGAGGAAGGCAGGAAGGAAGGAAGGAAGGAAGGAAGGAAGGAAGGAAGGAAAATGGTGAAAACACGTAACAGACACCCAGAAGGGAAAGGGTTTGGAGGAGGTCAAGGTGCCAGAGGCAAGCATCCATTTGTGTACGATGCGTTTTCATTCATTCATTCATTCATTGTCATTCAAACATTGTGTTGAATGTCCACTGCATGCTGGGCCCTGCGTGGAATGCTGGCGATGGATCTACCCTTTAGCAAAGGTTAAGTCCTACTCTAGTTCACACATACAAATAGAGGTGCACACAATGTATAATGAGAGCACTTACTCCTCAATAGGCAGACAGATCAGAGAAGGATTCCCAGAAGAGGTGACAGCTGAGCTGAGGCTTAAAGGATAACACAGTTAACCAAGCCACAGGTGGTGAGTGTCAGGCCAGGAAACAGCACGAGCAAGGGCATAGGATAGGATGCATGGGAGCAGAAGCACTTTTGAGCTGCTGGAGGTAAAATGCAAGTTAGGAAGCACCCAGAGATGAGCCTGGCTTGGAGGTGGCAGAGAGGGCCTCGGTGGTCATCATCACAGAGTTGGGGTTTTGTCTTGTGAGTGATGTGGAGCCACTCAAGGGTCTTCAGGGGACTGTGAAAGACCATACATCACCAGCTCTTCCTCTTTCTTCTGCCAAACTCTTCTTTGCACGTTGAAGACCAACCCTTAAAATGAAATTTGTTCAAATTCCAGTGGCAAAATCAGAGAGGAAAATGTTCTATCAGAGCGAGGAAACCTTTCCCACCATGTCTGCAACCCTTATTCCGTGAGGTCAACACACCCAGCTGCGTGGTCTTCTGGCAGAGGTGTTATTGCGGTCATCCACAGCACGCTTCTGGGGGCAGGACTTAACTGACTTTAACAGCAGCTAAATAAATGCTCAGCTAAGAAGAGAAGTAATGGGCTGGGCACCGTGGCTCACGCCTGTAATCCCAGCACTTTGGGAGGCCGAGGCGGCCGGATAATGAGGTCAGGAGTTCGAGACCAGCCTGGCCAACGTAGTGAAACCCTGTCTCTACTAAAAAGACAAAAAATTAGCTGGGCATGGTGGTGGGTGCCTGTAATCCCAGCTACTCAGGAGGCTGAGGCAGGAGAATCGCTTGAACCCCGGAGGTAGAGGTTGCAGTGAGCTGAGATCATGCCATTGCACTCCAGCCCGGGTGACAGTATGAGACTCTGTCTCAAAAAAAAAAAAAAAAAAAAAAAAGAGAGAAGTTATGGCAAACCATGATGCTGCAGTGAAATGAAATCAGGCTACTCTGTGTTACGCTGAGATGTGGAGACCCGTCTCCAGAGTCAGTCACACACCAACACAGGGCCCCTATTCTTGTCTTGAAAAATATGTTAGCAAAATAAAGTAAATAAGACCAAGAAAAATAAGGCTGCTATTATTTGAATAATTTAGGAAAAAAGAAAACCTTTCTAGAACTGACAGAAGATGCTGATGAACACCCTGCCTCCATACTTATCAGTCTGTATTGGCATTTTCTGTGTAACGTACCTTTCTTTCCTACTAGAAACAGTTTCTCCAGTTCAGGATATATGTCTTATTTATCAACTCCCAAAACTGTCCCATCTTTCAATTCCTTTGACACTTAATGCCCAAGTTACTCATTTGGCACTTATGTTACCTTGTATGGTCTATTGTATTTTTATTCTGTTTATACATACTGACTCTTGAACTAGACTACAAACTCCTTCAAGGTAGGAGCCTTGCTTTGAACATTTTGTGTCCCCATTTGTTATTTGTTGAAAACAAGGCATGCCAAGGAAGGTGCTAGGGGCTGGATATGGGATAAGAGACCCTGGCCCACCTTCGGGGATTCACAGTCTGGGGAATTTCCTTAGGCTGGACACAAAACCTATGAGACAATCCTGCTTTCCTGCTGAACTTGGACCTGGGATGGGGTGGGGATGGGTGAGGCTGGAGCTGCTGCAGCAGGGTGCCTCCAATGCCTATAAATTTCCCTTTGGCTCTCATCAGTCTGGGCTGAATTTTCTATCAACCAATAGAAAATACAGACAGGTATTATGAGAGAGGGTGTTAGGAAATCCCATGCAATTATTATACATGTCACAAATGTGTGGGTGCATGTGCATGTGTGCGTGTGTGACAGACAGAGAGAGAAAGTGCACTAGGAGGAAATGCCATCTGAACTGAATCTTGAAAGACCAACAGGAGTTAACCAAAGATGTTCCTGAGAGAGTAGCAGGTCTGTGCTTGCATCCTGATGTCAGAGTCAGAAATTCCAGAAGCCTTCAGGGCCTCGACATTCTATCCCAATGCCCTCAAACTTCTGTTGAGGGCAAACTCTTTCAGAAGATGATGGATGTGCAGAAGAAAATCATCTTCTGAGAATAAAATTGCTCTAGTTTCTGCATTGCTGGTTTTCTCTGAGCCTTTAATATGCTGATAGGCACCCAACAACAGAATCCTTTGTTGGCAGAGCACAAATTACCCTCTCTCTGTTGAACAGTTTTAGAAAGTTTATGAAGCACTTTTCAATGAGGTGTGGAGTAATAAATGATTCAGCAACACTTAAGTCCTGCCACCCTAGGCCTAACTGGTTACACTGTCATGAAAATTTACAAATTACGTGGTACCAAAGACAATATAAATGCAATCTATTGGGTAAACAATTGCATGATGGATTACTGTAGACTTATCAATAGTTATTGCATAATTCAGTCTTTATTTTTGCATATGAAAGGTTCTCACTCAAGCATTATTCTGTATCTCATTGGAATACAGTATAGATGGACTGGATCACTGCAATATGCAACAAGAGGACTGTATCGTCTCGGTTAGTAAAAACCTTGAAGAGATGAACCCATTTCAGAGACCCAGCAAGGGATCACCTGCATATACAGGCAGCAGCAGAAACAGGAATTTGGGATTTTATCCTGAAGGTAGTGGAAGCTTTTGGAGGTTCTTTTTTTTTTTTTTTTTTTTTTTTGAGACAGAGTCCCGCTCTGTCGCCCAGGCTGGAGTGTAGTGGCTGGATCTCAGCTCACTGCAAGCTCCGCCTCCTGGGTTCACGCCATTCTCCTGCCTCAGCCTCCCGAGCAGCTGGGACCACAGGCGCCCGCCACCTCGCCCGGCTATTTTTTTGTATTTTTTAGTAGAGACGGGGTTTCACCGTGTTAGCCAGGATGGTCTCGATCTCCTGACCTCGTGATCCGCCCGTCTCGGCCTCTCAAAGTGCTGGGATTACAGGCTTGAGCCACCGCGCCTGGCTGCTTTTGGAGGTTCTTAACCAGGTGAATGCAACGATCAGGTGTATTTTAGAAAGCTCATTCACAGGGAGAGAGGATTTGAAGTGGGTTTGTTACTAGAGACGAAGAAACTAGTTAGGAAGTTATTTCAGGTATTAAGGGAGACATAATTTAGGAGCTAAGCTAAGGAAGTGACAATAGGAATGGAGAGAAGGCACAGCTTGAGAAGCATTTAGGCGGTAGAACTGATTGACTCAGCTCTGAAGCAGCTGTGGGGGTGAGAAGCTAGGGTGGGTGAGGGTGGGAGGAGGGTGGGGAGGGTTGGAGGAGTCAAGAATGACCCATGACTTTTGGTTCGTGCAACAGAGTGAAAGGCTGAGGCTCCATGGTTTCCAGGCAGCCTGTGCCAGTGAGAGAAAATGCAGAATAGAGCTTGGTTTGAACCCTGGCTCTGTCAATAACTTGGTACCATGGACTTGTGCAAGCAAGTTAATGTCTCCAAGCCTTACTTTTATCCTTTGTAAAATGGGACGATGATACCCCTCTCTTGAATGTATGAAATAACTAACACAGAGTCTGTGCTTCAGAAGTGAAGTCACTGCTACTCAGAGAGCACAGAAGGAGAAGCAGTTTACAGAGAAAGATGAGTTTCAGTTTAGAAGCACTGCGCTTGAGGTGACTTGGACAGGCAAGTGGAGGTGTCCAATAAGGCATTAGATTTATAGGTATGGAACTCAGGAGAAAGATCTGGGCTGGAGAGAGTTCTAGGGGCCACTGACTTTTTGAAATTAGGCCAAGGCAAGGAGGTAAATGAGAAGAACCAGAGAGAGTGTGGAGAGGGAGAGAAATGCAGGCCCTAACGGATGGCCTTGGGAGCGTCACCATTCAACAGCTGGGGAAAAGAAGGAGAATTGGCAAGGGAGATGTTCTGGAGCCTGCAGGGCTGTGCAGTCAGAAGGAGGTGCAAACTGGAGTCTGAAGACGCAGGTTTGAGTCTCAGCTCCCTTGCTGACTAGTGGTGTGATCCTGGCAATTCAGGTAACCTCTGTAAGCTTGTCTTCTCATTTGTCAAATGGGAATGCTGCTGATAATATCTACTTCCTGAGACTTTGGTGAGATAAGGTATATATATATATATTTTTTTTAAGCTAGAGACCCTTATAAGTGGTTCCATGTGGTCATTGTTTTCCCTAGACTGAATCGGCTTGCATCTAAAAGCAAGGTCACTTTAAGAGGGTCTCTGTGACTCTGGCCTTGCTTGCTCAGCAGGAATTCCAGCCTGCTCAAATTCCTCCAGGCAGCTCTGGGATCCCTGGGCAGAAGGTACAGTATCTGATGCCTGAGTGCCCCAAGCCCCTTCCGAGGAAACGGGACCTTATGCACAGGCCCTCATGTTCTCCCACTTGTCTTCACCACCCTGGCTACACCTGGTGGGAATTGGGATGGGCCCTGTTCCCAGGGGAGCTGACCAGCTGACCAGCCAGCAGCTCCCCAGTCTGCCCGGGGTGAGACAGGAGAACGCAGTCTGGAGGCAGGGAACATAAGACTGATTCATGCTGACTTCCTAGAACTAAATCAAATGGAGATACTTCAGCTATTACAGGAAATATCCTCACGATTGACACAAGGCGTAAACCCATTAAATGTCTTTGTAACTTTACTTGATCCTCTTCATTTACATAGGGTGTACAGCAAGTAACCAATGGAAACTTCTAGAGGGTATTTAAATCCCGGAAAATTCTGTAACAGGGCTCTTGAGCCCCTATGCTCGAGCCCACTCCCACCTCATTTTCAGTAAGTCTCTGCTTTTGTTGCTTCATTCTTTCCTTCCTTTGTAATTTTGTCCAATTCTTTGTTCAAGACCCCAAGAACCTGTACACCTTCCACCAGTAGCAAGGGGGCCACGTGATAGAGACCCTGCCCCTCTCCTTCATGGACATTTGGACTCAGCAAGTGAGGCCAGAGTCAAGGAGACCCTCTTAAAATGACCTTGCTTTTAGATGTAGGCTGATTAGTTGCAGAAGGCCAGCAACTGGCTGGATGGTAGACATGGTGACAGTGTCTGGGTGGATCATGGAGCCCCTCACAGGCATGGGTGGTGGCAGGAAATGGGCAGAGGTGCGTGCCCACAGTGGAGCTACTCTCCGCCTGCCTTTGTCAAGCTGCTTCCCAGTTTCTTTTTTTTTTTGGTCTGTGTTCTTGTGTGTCTCACAATGCACTCTCACTGGCTAAAGTAACTTGAGAATGTGGCCGTGTCTTGTGGCTTAGAGGAGCCTCATTGTCATGGGAGTCTCCCAAGATCTCTCAGGAGGGAGTGGAGTTTTCTCAGAATAAAGAGCATCAGCTACAGTGAAGAATGGAAATGGGGCTAATGTCTATTGACTGGGGACTGGTGAGCGACATCATGGCACCTCCACACACAATGAAATCCTGCAGCTGGAAAACAGAACAAGGAAGCTGTTTGTGTACTGATAAGGAGCGATCTGCAAGATATTTTCCTAGGTGAAAAATGTGAGCTTCAGAACAGTGCAGCAAAATCAAACTCAGAAAATATCTCTAGAATATTACACCTCATCTAATGACGCTGGTTGCGTATGAGGAGGGAAGCTCGAGGCCTGGGGGCAGTGATAGCAGAAGAAATTTTCACTAAGCATTGTGTAATAATTTTCCTAAATCTTGAATCATGAAATTCAGTCACCTCTTTAAACAATCAAATCAGAAAAAAAATCTGTTAAGAACCTGACCTATAAAGTTGAGCAAGTCCTATGCTTGGGCTTGCCTCCACAATTTATTGCTGGGTAAAGTTAAGCAAGTTACTCAACCTCTCTGAATTCATTTTGCTCATCTGTAACATAATCACAGTAGTAATACCTGCCTGATAGGGCTGATGCCATTCAACCCTGATTGATTCGTTATTGTTGTTGTTTTGTTTTCTTTCTTTTCTTTTTTTTTCTTTTTTGAGATGGGGTCTTGCTCTGTTGCCCAGGCTGGAGTGCAGTGGCGCGATCTTGACTCACTGCAGTCTCCGCCTCTCAGGTTCAAGCGATTCTCTTGCCTCAGCCTCCAGAGTAGTTGGGACTACAGGCGTGCACCACCACACCTGGCTGATTTTTGTATTTTTAGTAGAAACAGGGTTTCACCATGTTGGCCAGGCTGGTGTTGAACTCCAGACCTCAAGTAATCCACCTGCCTGAGCCTCCCAGAGTGCTGAGATTACAGCCATGTGCCACCATGCTTGGCTGTTGTTACTGGTTTTCACACAAGGCATTTTCCAATTCCCATTTTCCTCTTAGCCTAATAGCATGCTCCTTAAGCTACAAAACTGCAAAGCAGTGCTATCCTTTGTTTGCAGTTTTCCCTTTTTTGTTGGGTGCTCTCCATAAGGTAAGGGCCATTGAGGTTGGACCAGGTAAATTAAAACCAACCTCTACTGTACTCAAAATTAGCTCTTCTATTTGGAATGGGCTCATTGTCTGGACCAAGCCCATGCCTGATGCTCTCTTTCTTTAAAACGAGTTCTTTTCCCAGCCCCTTCTTGGTCCTCCTGCAAAGTTTTCTATGGATTATATAAGCACTTCTAGATTCCCGGTGAACACAGTTTACCTTAAGCTATTAAGACATTCGTTATTATTATGGCGCCCATTTCCCATTATCTTCAATCACAGTATTTTGTGCATTGTAGTCACTGAGGAGTGACGAACATTTCATTACTGCATAGTGATGCCTCCAGGGCTCATGGACTGGACAGTCTAGGGTCGTGCTCTCTCTGCAGGAGACAGGGAGCACCCAAGCCAAGTCAGTTCCTACCTTCCTGGCACTAGGGGGTGCTATCTTGTTTAGCTATTTTCTTCATTTTATTTTTGCCTTTGAATGGATAGGCCTGCTGTATTTACATCTCCCTGCAAGGTTAGCAAAAGCTATACAAAGATAATTGTGGAAAGGAAAATAGGGACTGTGCACCCAGCTGTCTGGCTTCCTGTCTGTGGGGAATGAGTGTTAAGACATTCCCAGGCTCAATAGGTCTGGAATGGGACCCATATATGTGCATTCTATTAACTATTCAGGTGATATTCAAAGCCACAGATGGGTCTTTTATTTCATTTGTGATTTGCTTTTCCCATCTTTTCTTTAAAATGTGTCTGCCAACTCTCACTCATGGTGGCATTGCCCCTCCTGGGCCTGCTGATCTCTGACTGTGTATTTATTAGGTCTTCATCTGTGGGAGTCTTCTCGACTTGGGTTGGGGGTGCTCTCTTCAGGGAAAATTTGCATCTGCTTCTTCTGAGAGCCATGGGTCACTGCCGACCTGGAACCATTTAGAGCTCCTCATGAGTTCTGGTTTAATGAAGGTCTTAGGTTTGGCCTTCCCTCCCCATTGCTGACCCAAGAGCGAGGATCTGGATCATGGCACATCTACCATTATTTGCTCTTAGGGTAGCTGTGCTCCTCCCTGCTTGCTCACTGCTTCCAGCTCTAATTTCTACTTATAGTTTGCTCCATTTTGTGTGGAGGAGTCCCTTGGCAACATCCTCTATTTCCTACAAGCCCATCTCATCTATGTTTTATGTAGGATGTAATTGTTTTGCAGAAGGAAAGCTGTATTAGTCCATTCTTATGCTACCAATAAAGACATACCTGAGACTGGGTAATGTATAAGGGAAAGAAGTTTAATTGACTCACAGTTCCACAGGGCTGAAGAAGCCTCAGGAAACATAATCCTGGTGGAAGGGGAAACAAACATGTCCTTCTTCACATGGCGGCGGCAGAGAGAAGTGCCGAGCAAAAGGGGGAAAAGTTCCTTATAAAACCATCAGATCTTGTGAGAACTCACTCACTATCATGAGAACAGCATGAGGGTAACCACCTCCACGATTCAATTACCTCCCACTGGGTCTCACACGTGGGGATTATGGGATTACAACTCAAAATGAGATTTGGGTGGGGACACAGCCAAACCATATCAAGGGCCAACAAGAATATTTGGTCCGAGATGTTATCAGTGGAAGTGTTTTTTTGGTTGGTTTTTTTTTATTTGTTTTTTAAATGTAGATGTTCTTATTTCTATGAGACAAAATGGTAATACATCTATAGTGAGGGAATTATTCATCAAACATATGCAGTTTTGTCATTCTGCACTGTGGGAAGGTTGAAGGATCACATGTCTGGGTGTAGTTTGTGTGTTGCTTCTCACAGAATTACTGGTATATTATATTGTGTTCTGTTCTGGGTGTCTTAAGGCCTGATAAGACAAGCATGGCCACGAGAAATTCTACAATTCTGCTTGTGTCTCCACCTACCTTTTTCTTCCCTTTTGTTCAGTAAAGGGAAGAAAAGCCCACCCCACACTGTGGGTTTTAGATCCCATCTCTTTAATCTTCTCAAGGACCCTGCTCCATTGGAATCCTCCCTCCCCTGCACCATCAGTTCTCTCGCAGGGAGACAGTTCCCATCTCAAATGTGCTCCATTTCCCATCTTTAAAAAACCCACCCTTGGCCAGGTGTGGTGGTTCATGCCTATAATCCCAACACTTCGGGAGACTGAGACAGGAGGATCACTTGAGCCCAGGAATTCAAGACCAACCTGGGCAACATGGCAAAACCCCGTCTTGACAAAAAATAAAAAATTAGCTGGGCATGGTGGCACCCAGAGAGCCAGGTGTCACTGCCAGCTTGGAACCATTTAGAGCTCCTTATGAATTCTGGTTTAATGAAGGTCTTGGCCTCCCCTCCTTGCTGCTGGCCCAAGAGTGAGGATCTCAATCATGGCACATCTACCATAATTTGCTCTTAGGGTAGTTCTGCTCCTCCCTGCTTACTCACTGCTTCCAGGTACTTGGGAGGCTGAGGTGGGAGGATCACTTCAGCCCAGGTGGTCAAGGCTATAGTGAGCCATGATCTTACCACTGCACTCCAGCCTGGCCAACAGAGCAAGACCCTGTCTCAAAACAAAATGAAACAAAACAAAACCCACCCTTGACCCAACCTACCCTAATTCACTTTTCTATTTCTCTTAAGAACCATATCTCTCAAAACATATGTCTATAGCTGCCACTTTCACTTCTTCACTCTCCATTTGCCTTTGCTTTTATTTGGTTTCTATTTTTAGCAAGGTTTTTTGCACATATTTTAAAGACTCAAGAGTTCTATAAGACTTATTATGAAAAACAACAGTCCTCTGCTTTCCCCATCAGAGACAGCTACTTATAACTCTTTTAGCTACTTTTTCTTTTTGACATTTAGCTCTATGTTTCTGAATAAGATGCTAGTATTGTGCTACTTCATGATCCCTCAGTTGTGAGCAGTAGCTATTGACTGCCCCTACAGAGGAGGAAGATTTAGCTCTCATTCTTTCCCCTTCCCACAGCACACACATACATTTTTCCATCTCCTACCATTCCTGCATGGTTACATCTTAACTTTCCTTGGTTCAATAATCCATGTTTACTTTATTTTGATTATATAGTGATATTGAGAGCAGAGCCATCTAGTAAGCTTAGACTACTTTTTCTTCTTTACATAACTTTTAATTTTCCTTGGGAATAACTTTTTTATTTGCTTAGTTTTCTACTTATTACCAGTCCAACTTCAAACTGCCATAATTTATTTTTCTGCTCAAAACATCTAGATTTATGCTGTTAGTTTTGTCCTCTTGAAGAATCCCTTCCAAAACCTCTGACTTTCTCCAATTTGGACTGTCTCCAAACTGCCCTCAAGCCCTGGTGTAGCACTGTTTTGTTTTGTTGTGTTTTCTTTTTCTTTTAACTTTTATTTTAAGTTCAGGGGTACACGTGCAGATTTGTTATATGGGTAAACTTGTGTCATGGAAGTCTGGTGTACAGATTATTTAGTCATCCAAGTACTAAGCCTAGTACCTGATAGTTATTTTTTCTGATCCTCTCCCTCCTCCCACCCTCCACCCTCAAGTAGATCCCAGTGTCTGTTGCTACCCTCTTTGTGTCCATTAATTCTTAAAATTTAGTTCATACTTATAAGTGAGAACATACAGTATTTGGTTTTCTGTTCCTGTGTTAGTTTGCAAAGGATAATGGCCTCCAGCCCCATCCATGTTACTGCAAAGGACATGATCTCATTCTTTATAATGGCTGCATTTAATGGTGTGTATGTACCACATTTTCTGTATCCAAGCTGCCATTGATGGGCATTTAGGTTGATCCTATGTCTTTGTTATTATGAATAGAACAGTTTTGTTAGAGGTCTCTTCATCAGTCTAAGGATTCCCTTCATCTTTTGCCTGGGCCCTGGCTCCAACCAACCTTTTCTTTCCTGTTTTGGCAGAATACATCTTCTAGTTACTTCTTCAGAAGTGCATGTGAGGTAAAATTTTGAGACCTTGCAAATAAAATGCCTTTATTCTGACTTTTCACTTAATTGATGGCTAGGAATAAAAAATCTAGGTTTAAAATAATTTATTCAGAATTTTGAAGGTTACAGTCCACTGTATTCTAGCCTCCAGTCTTGTCATTGAGAATTCCAAAGACATTCTGATTCTTTTAAAACTTTTATTTTTTATTTTTAGAGACAGGGTCTTGCTATGCTACCCAGGCTGGATTTGAACTTCTAGGCTCAAGGGATCCTCCCACCTTAGGTTTCCAAGTAACTGGGATGATAGACACTTGTCACCATTCCTATCAGGCATTCTGATTCTTAATCTTATGTATGTGACCTATTTTTCTCTTTGCAAGCCTGTAGGATCTTCTGTTTGTCCCCAGGTTTCTGAAAATTTATGATGACATTCTTTGGAGGACCTTTACTTTAATCCATTTTGACAGTTTAATTCTAGAAAAATTTCTTGAATTATTTCATTGGTGATTTCTTCCCCTCTGTGCTCTCTTATCTGATTCTGGAATCCCTATTATTTGGATGATGGACCTCCTAGACTGATCCTCTAATTTTCTTCTCTTTTCTTTTCTATATTCTATTTCTTTGGCCTTTTTATGCCTCAGTTTCATTTTTCCAGCTCTCTACTAAGTGTTTCACTTCTGCCATCATATATTTTGTTTCCAAGGGCTTTTTGTGGTTGTTGTTGATTGTTCTCTAAATGTTCTATTTTATTTGTATTCTGTTCTTTTTTCAGGGTTGTAACATCTCCTCTGATCTCTCTGAGGACATTAAATATAGTTTTCTTGATGTTTTCTTACTCTGATATAGTTTCTATTTTTTTCCAAGTAGCTCTTTTGCATTAGAGTCTTTCTTCAGATATCTTTTAATACCTGCTGTCTGCTTATCCTTGATTGTGGAAACCAAAAAGCTGATTTGAGCCTTTGTTCACCTGAGTGGAACTTACCCACTCTGAGCTTCACAGTGGGGCACTCTGGCTTGACTATTTCCTTGGGCAGCCCTGATGTATCTTTAGGTATTTTCTCTGGATTGGTTGGTTTTCCAAGAGAATCTTTCCTACCTGTGCTCTGGAAGGTGAGGAGGGAAAGAAGCCTGAAAGTCTCAGCACAGGTAAACGTACAGTCTCTTAATCGTCCTATTTGATATCCCAGTCAAGAGACTCATTGTTTGATCTTTTGCAGAGGATGAATCCAGTCTTCTGCCAGGATGGGGAAGGGCATCTATTAAGAGTAGGGTAGGGGCCTGCAAATATAATTACTTTTTAAATTGCTTTCAACTAATTCTCCTTATTTTAATGCCAATTCACACTCCCTTGCCCTACCTCTACTTTTAAAGTTTCCTGGTGCCACTAACTTCTGAGACTTTGAAAAATTTGAGGTGCAGATGGTATTGGTTTTAAGTTTCCTCGCTACTGACATAGGATTCTGCCTTCTTTAGCCTGCTAAATTAGTTAAAACTTCTCAAAATGGTTTCCAGCTTTCAAAATACTGTGGCGTTTTTGTCCTCTCCCCGTCTTACCATCCTCATGAGTTTATGTTAAAGATAATCACTTTAGTGTTTGTGTGTGTGCGTGTTTGGCTTCAAAAACAAGTAAAATTACATGCACGTGTTCCCATCTACTCATTAACCCACTCGCTCTGGCTCTGACTCTGACTCCACCCCTCCACTGCTGCTTTTACCAAATCCACCAGGGATGTTCATGTTCCCCACCCAATGGGCTGGTTTTCATCCTTGACTCACACAAACACTCAGGAGCCTTAGTCAAAACTGAACGCTTTCTTCCTGACAGATGCTCTTCTCTGGACTTCTGTGACACTATAACTTTTTGGATTTGTTTTCTGCTTCTTTGATTTCTCCTCCCCAGCTTTCTTCTCAAGTTCATTTTCCTCTGCCAGTCCTTTAAAGAGGGGTTTCCTCAAAGCGTGATCTCAGGCTATCCTCTTTCTCTCTCTCTATGTCTACCACTTTCTCCTTAGGAAATTGCACACTTTTGTTCATGGCTCCAACACCGATCTTCTTTTGATTCTTCATCTTCTCTATCTAATTGCCTACTTGTCTCCCAGGCATGTTTAACTCAAAATATCCAAAACAGACATCCTGATTTTTTTTTTCTCCAAATTTATTCCTCATTAAGTCTTCCTCACCTACCCAGATATACAAGCAGAAACTGGAAAGTCATCCTTGTTTTCTCCCTCTTCCTTACTTCTGACATTTAAAATATCAGCAAGCCTGCTTACCCTACCTCTGGAATGTGCCTTGAATCTATCCATTTTCTCCAACGTCACTGCCACTGTCTTAGTGTATAAATCACTATTATCTCTTTCCTTGACTATTATAACAATCTCCAAACTGATTTCCCTGCCTTTTCTCTGGGCTCCCCAAATAAGTTCTCCATACGAGTGATCTTTTTTTTTTTTTTTTTTTTTTTTTTTTGAGACAGTCTCACTCTGTCGCCCAGGCTGCAGTGCAGTGGCATGATCTCAGCTCTCTGCAGCTTCCGCCTCCTGGGTTCAAGCAATTCTCCTGCCTCAGCCTCCCAGGTAACTGGGATTACAGGTGCGTGTCACCACACCTGATTTTATATTTATTTATTTATTTATTTATTTATTTATTT